>NW_026622724.1:3600000-3965000 GCF_028826855.1 Penicillium coprophilum | reverse complement strand
ACTCCACTTCCGGCAGAGGGAGGCTGCAAAGAGCAGCAACACTACCTCCCAGTCCCAGTCCCGGGGAACTAACCAGGGACTCGATACCTCAATTCACGCACCGCAAAGCGCAGCACAACAAGCGATAGTAGTGTCGCAACCGAAGACGATTGTCAAAGCAAGCTTTAAACGAATCCCAATTCCCGCGTCAAGTGAGATCCGGAGAATGTACGCCAAAGTTGGAACCGAAAAACCTAGACGAAGGGAACCAGCTACCGGTCATGCAATGCGAACCAGATCGAGAACGTCGGAGGACGATGATCTGCCAGCCATACCAGAGGAACATGCCGAATCTGCCATTGTGGCAAGCCAATCAGCTCGCTCACTCCGGTCCCAGAACCAGGCGCCAGTCGAGTTTATGACAGACCCAGAGAAGCAGCTACAGGCTATACACAAGAAAAGGCGGATGATAGAACCCGCCGATGTCATGGAGGAAGACCAGGAATGGGAACAGCCAACCAGCGTCGTCACAAGAATGGTGAGACGCTATCAAAACGCACAGCTCAGGATCACCGAGGTCGAGGATGACCCAGAGGAGGAGTTCCACGATGCCTCAGAACACAGCGATGCCGCTGAAGCCGAAACTGACACCCATACCACTACCTCATCACAATGAATCACTTCCAAATAATTCAATACAACGCACACAATGCCTATCCAGTCATGGCATCGTTCCTGACCGACAAAGCAGTCCAAAAAGCAGACGTTATTGCAATCCAGGAACCCTGGGTGAGCTCCCACGCAACAGAACCAACGACTCATTATCCAAACAAGGCAACCCACCAACTTGTGTTTCCGAGGGGATTTGAAGGGGAACGAGTGAGGGTATGTCTCTTTATCTCGAAGAAAATCGATCCAGGGACCTGGTCATGCAAAACGGTGTCGAAAGGATACCAGCTCCTAAAAATGCGGAGGAACCACCTAGAGGGGTGGACCGACTTCTTCGTGCACAATATATATAACAACGACGACGGCGAGACTGTGGAAACGCTGGACAAAGAGATCACCCAGAGAAGGCATGCAGAGCATATAGTAGTGGGGGATATGAATCTACACCACCCAGCCTGGGGGAGCTCAAAGGCGGACATAGTGGCTGAGAGATTGCTCGATATAGCTGGGAGGCATAGCCTGGATCTGACGACGGAGAGGGGGGTCCCGACATGGCGACGCAACAAGCAGGCATCTACAATAGATCTCACTTTCGTTAGCGGTGCGTTAACAGAGAGGGTGATTGAGTGTCGGGTTGGGGAAGACCATGGATCAGATCACTATCCAGTAGTGACAACAATCGACATTATAACACCGCCATACGAACCACCGAGAAGAAGAAACTGGAAGGCGACAGATGACAAGAAGCTTATAGAATTCGCCACCCAACACACCAACGCTATCACCAGACACCCCACAACGGCCGACGAAGTGGAAACCGAGTGTCAAACATTCATAGAAATCATCACTAAAGCAGTTGACACCTCGACACCGTGGGCGGTCCCGTCACGGTGGGCCAACCCCTGCTTCACACCAGAGTGCCAGGAAGCTGTGAAGGAAGTACGAAGGCTTCGCCGGCAACACGAAAGGACGCTCGATCCTTACGATAAGGAACTGTACAAAGCAGCAAGGAACCGGAAAACACGAGTAATCAAGGCCGCCCTCCGCCTTCACCACCGACGGAAGGTACAGGAAGTCATGGAAGAGGGACCGGCCGGTATGTGGAGGATGGGTAAATGGGCAAGAAGCCGGCAGGGAGCGTACGATAAAGGAATCACACCATCAATCAAAGTACCAGAAGGACTTGCAGAGACTGTTAAAGAAAAGGCAGCTGCTTTCCAAAAGGCCTTCTTTCCAACGCCACCACCGGCAGATCTCTCCGACATCGACAATAACTATCCAGAGCCAATCCACTTCCCGGAAATCACGCGCCAGGAGATCTCACAGGCAGTCAAATCGTCGCCACCAAACAAAGCACCAGGGGAAGACGGTCTACCAAACTCGCTATGGCACAAATTGATCGAAATCCCAGCGGTCCTCGATACCATCTCACGGATATACAACGCCTGCGTACGGCTTGGAACCAACCCTTCACACTTCCAAAAATCGATCACAGTGGTACTACGCAAAGCGGGCAAAAGGGATTACCAGCTTGCAAAGTCCTACCGGCCAGTTGCCCTTCTAAATACCCTCGGCAAATTCCTCGAGGCAGTGATTGCGCGAAGGATCAGCTACGCAGTGGAGACAGAAGGACTACTGCCGGACACACACCTTGGTGGGAGAAAGGGTATCTCAGTCGACCACGCCATCCAGGGGATCATCGGCCGGATACGAAGAGCGTGGGGACACAATAAGGTGGCAAGTATACTTATGCTCGATGTCTCTGGGGCGTACGACAATGTCTCTCACAAGAGGTTAATTCATAACCTCCACAAACGACGCCTAGGGCTACTAGCACCATGGGTTAAAGTATTCCTCACAGGGAGAAGCACTAGTATAAGAATACCGGAAGGAATATCAACGAGTATCCCAACACCAACCGGCATCCCTCAGGGTTCACCCCTCTCCCCAATCCTCTATCTGATCTACAATGCAGACCTGGTAGAAGGCTGTGAAGGGGTGAAAACAAGCGCCTGGGTTGACGATGTGGCATTCATCGTTACAGGGAGAGACGAACAAGAGAATATCTCGAAACTACAAAGAGCCTGCCAATATGCGGATACCTGGGCAGCCAGACATGCCTCAGTTTTTGACCCTAAGAAATACGCACTGATCCACTTTGTCAACCCAGAAGGTGGAGGTGAGGAATATACACCACTGGTACTACCGAGCACTACAGTGCAGGCCACAAAGACAGCAGAGAGATATCTAGGGGTCTGGCTAGACCCAGGGCTGAATTTCCGGTACCACCGAGACCAAATACTCGCCAAAGCAGGGACCAGTTTGCAGGCATTGAGAGGCTTAACTGGTTCTACATGGGGGGCATCTCTCCCAGCCATGCGCGCGATCTACCAGGCAGTGATGATCCCACAGATGCTATTTGGAGCAGCGGCTTGGCATTCACCTCTTACAACAACAGCAAGGGAAATGAATCCCTACATCAGACAGTTTGCAACTATCCAGTCAAAGGCAGCGTGCTTGATAAGCGGGGCTTTTAAAACGACAGCGAGAGAGGCACTTGATGTCGAACTTCATTTACTACCTATAAAACAGCAACTCGACCGGCTAGTCCAGTTGACTGCTATACGTATCCGTACAGGGCCGAGATATACAATACCAAAGACAATGCTCTGTGAGAGAAACCACAGTCAAAAACAAAAAGGAGGATGGACGCCAATGGAGGCCCAGTCCTGGAAGAAGGAAGGATGCCTCACTACACCCCTGGGAACTTTGGCGAGCGACTGGGAGAATAGGAAGGCATATATCCAGACACCATGGACAAGGCCACCAAGGGTGTTCATCGAGGAAAGAGAGCAAGCAAGGAAGACACATGAAAGGATCACCAACCAGCAGAGTATACAGCTCTACACCGATGGTAGCGGGTATCAAGGAGGTATCGGGGCAGCAGTGTATCCAGTATACCCAACCACCCAAGACGAATCAAAGTTATGCAACATGGGAACCGATGATAACGCCACTGTGTACGCAGCTGAGCTGCGGGCTATTGAGATAGCATTGGAAACCATCAAAGAGAGGTTCAGCGATGGCCAATGGCAGGAACGTCTGATGGAGAAAGGGGCGGTTATCTTCACAGATAACCAGGCCGTTCTCAAAGCGATCCGGAACCCAAGGATGCCATCAGGCCAGGTATATCTGGAAGGGTGCCTTCGCCTGCTTGAATGGTGTTCTACACAGAATAAGATCCAGGTTGAATTACGCTGGATCCCAGCACACGAGGGCATTCCGGGCAATGAGATCGCGGACATGCTGGCAAAGACAGCAGCCACCACACAGGAACCAAACCACCACAACAGGTTTATCCGGCTTGCCGCAGCAGCGAGCAAGAGTGTGAAGCAGGAATCGACAATCGCGTGGGAGAAGGCGTGGACGAAGGGAGGAAGGACTGCGCGGAGGACTCGGAGGATGATTGAGGTGCCGAACAAGTCAAATCTGACCTACTGGAAGGGCCTAAGGAAAGCGACAACGTCAGTGCTGATCCAGCTCCGCACAGGGATCATTGGATTGGCCGAGTACCTATCCAAAATCAAGAGGAAAGACTCACCACGGTGCCAATGTGACCTGGGAAACCAAAGTGTCCGACATGTGTTGCTCGAGTGTCCGCTCCTGGAAGAACTCCGGACGGATATGATGGAGGAATTGTTCGGGGAAGGGGTGTCGACAACGCTGGGAGAACAGGCAATGTTGACAGAGGTGAAGGCGGCACCGATCGTGGCGAAGTTTATGATCGCATCGGGACTCCTGGGACAGTTTCAGTCAGTGGACTCTGTCGCCATGGGTAAGGAGAAGGGGGTAGGGGACGAGGATCATCCTGATCCAAAAACAAAACCAAAACAAGACACTGTGAGTGCTGGAGAAACAGGACGCACAACCCAGTGGCCGGGCACCAGGTCTGCCGAGGTCACCTCACAGCAAAGGAACGCATGGAGAACAACGTTTGTTGCCGGCGAGGACGAAGATGCATGGCGTCGCGACCCGAATCTGTTCGTGTACGACCTGCCGGAGTGATGCAGACCTGGCAGTCCTGGTGATGCAGGGACTCGGTGACTCGGGGAGCCAGGAAGGGGAGATGAAGAAGTGAAGAAGTTTACAGGGGGATGGAAGAAGCGAAAGGTGCATTGCAGAGAGAAAAGGGGTCTCTCTGCGCCCGTGGGGACTGCGGGAAACCATCTACATGGGATGGACTACTATCTTTACGTTGCATTTCTTATGTCATTTTGCATTTGCCGGCCGGTTTGTGGCCTTACAATTCAGGTTGCGGGACCTCGAGGAATCGAGTCCAGCATACCGGGTGGATTTGCATACTGGGGATGCACCACCATTCGTCGTCGGGAGCAGGCTCTGGGACGCTATCCCCGCATAGCAGCATGTATGTAATTAGCGAGCTACATCGGGTCAATGAACTCATCATCATCATCATCATCATCATCACTTCTTCACTTCTTCATCTCCCCTTCCTGGCTCCCCGAGTCACCGAGTCCCTGCATCACCAGGACTGCCAGGTCTGCATCACTCCGGCAGGTCGTACACGAACAGATTCGGGTCGCGACGCCATGTATCTTCGTCCTCGCCGGCAACAAACGTTGTTCTCCATGCGTTCCTTTGCTGTGAGGTGACCTCGGCAGACCTGGTGCCCGGCCACTGGGTTGTGCGTCCTGTTTCTCCAGCACTCACAGTGTCTTGTTTTGGTTTTGTTTTTGGATCAGGATGATCCTCGTCCCCTACCCCCTTCTCCTTACCCATGGCGACAGAGTCCACTGACTGAAACTGTCCCAGGAGTCCCGATGCGATCATAAACTTCGCCACGATCGGTGCCGCCTTCACCTCTGTCAACATTGCCTGTTCTCCCAGCGTTGTCGACACCCCTTCCCCGAACAATTCCTCCATCATATCCGTCCGGAGTTCTTCCAGGAGCGGACACTCGAGCAACACATGTCGGACACTTTGGTTTCCCAGGTCACATTGGCACCGTGGTGAGTCTTTCCTCTTGATTTTGGATAGGTACTCGGCCAATCCAATGATCCCTGTGCGGAGCTGGATCAGCACTGACGTTGTCGCTTTCCTTAGGCCCTTCCAGTAGGTCAGATTTGACTTGTTTGGCGCCTCAATCATCCTCCGAGTCCTCCGCGCAGTCCTCCTCGATCCTCCCTTCTTCCACGCCTTCTCCCACGCGATTGTCGATTCCTGCTTCACACTCTTGCTCGCTGCTGCGGCAAGCCGGATAAACCTGTTGTGGTGGTTTGGTTCCTGTGTGGTGGCTGCTGTCTTTGCAAAGATATCGGCTATCTCATTACCTGGAATACCCTCGTGGGCCGGGATCCAGCGTAATTCAACCTGGACCCCCTGGTTGGTGAGCCGTTCCAGTGACTGGAGGCATCCCTCTAGGTATATCTGGCCGGACGGCATTCGTGGATTTTCGATGGCTTTGAGAGCTGCCTGGTTGTCTGTGAAGATGACCGCGCCGCTCTCCACCAGACACTCTTTCCATTGGTTGTTTTCGTCATTGGATCTGGATCTTTCCTCAATGACTTCCAGTGCCATCTCAATTGCACGCAGCTCAGCAGCGTACACCGTGGATTCGTCGTCGGATCCCATGTTACACAGCCTAGCATCGTTCTGGCTGTATAGGTATGCTGGGTACACTGCAGCTCCAATGCCGCCTTGATACCCACTCCCATCGGTGTAAAATCGTGCTGGTGCCCGGATTTGTTGCTTCGTGATTCTTTCGTGGGCGTTCCTTGCTTGTTCCCTCTCTTCGATATAAACCTTTGGTGGCTCATTCCATGGTGCCTGGATGTATGCCTTTCGACTCTCCCAGTTCCATACCACTGATCCCGGGAGTGGCGTCAAGCATCCACCCTTTTTCCAGGACTGGGCCTCCATCGGCGTCCATCCACCTCGCTGTCGTTGAACTTGGTTTCTTTCTCTCTGCATTGTTTTTGGTACTGCATATCTTGGTCCTGTACGTATACGAACAGCAGTCAGCCGGACTAGCCGGTCTAGCTGTTGCTGCATCGGTAGTAGGTGTAGTTCCACATCAAGAGCTTCCCTGGCTGTTGTCTTGAAGGCGCCACTTATCAAGCATGCCGCTTTCGATTGGATACCGGCGAATTGCTTCAAGTAGCCTCTCTCCCTTAAGGTGGTGGTCAATGGTGAGTGCCACACTGCCGCTCCGAAGAGCATTTGTGGGATCATCACCGCTTGGTAGATAGCCCGCATGGCCGAAAGAGACGCCCCCCATGTGGAGCCTGTCAAGCCCCGTAGCGCCTGTAGGCTGACCCCTGCTTTGGCGAGCATCTGCTCCCGGTGGTGTCGGAAAGTTAATCCTGGGTCTAGCCAGACCCCAAGGTATCGCTCTGCTGTGGTGGTGGCCTGTATTGTAGTACCTGGTAATACCAATGGTGTGTGTTTCCCACCTCCTTCTGCTGGATTGACGAAGTGGATCAGCGCATATTTCTTGGGGTCAAAGATCGAGGCATGTCTGGCTGCCCAGGCGTCGGCATGTTGGCAGGCTCTTTGTAGTTTCGAGATATTCTCTTGTTCGTCTCCTCCTGTAACGATAAATGCCACATCGTCAACCCAGGCGCTTGTTTTCACCCCTTCACA
Source organism: Penicillium coprophilum (assembly GCF_028826855.1). NCBI lineage: Eukaryota > Fungi > Ascomycota > Eurotiomycetes > Eurotiales > Aspergillaceae > Penicillium > Penicillium coprophilum. Next base: position 3,957,689 of record NW_026622724.1, on the reverse strand, counting down.
GCCTTCTACTAGGTCTGCATTGTAGATCAGGTAGAGGATCGGGGAGAGGGGTGAACCCTGAGGGATGCCGGTTGGTGTTGGGATGTTGGCTGATGTCCCTTCTGGTATTCGTATACTGGTGCTTCTCCCTATGAGGAATGCTTTAACCCATGGTGCTAGTAGCCCTAGGCGTCGTTTGTGGAGGTTATGAATTAACCTCTCGTGAGAGACATTGTCGTACGCCCCAGAGACATCGAGCATAAGTATACTTGCCACCTTATTGTGTCCCCACGCTCTTCGTATCCGGCCGATGATCCCCTGGATGGCGTGGTCGACTGAGATACCCTTTCTCCCACCAAGGTGTGTGTCCGGCAGTAGTCCTTCTGTCTCCACTGCGTAGCTGATCCTTCGCGCAATCACTGCCTCGAGGAATTTGCCGAGGGTATTTAGAAGGGCAACTGGCCGGTAGGACTTTGCAAGCTGGTAATCCCTTTTGCCCGCTTTGCGTAGTACCACTGTGATCGATTTTTGGAAGTGTGAAGGGTTGGTTCCAAGCCGTACGCAGGCGTTGTATATCCGTGAGATGGTATCGAGGACCGCTGGGATTTCGATCAATTTGTGCCATAGCGAGTTTGGTAGACCGTCTTCCCCTGGTGCTTTGTTTGGTGGCGACGATTTGACTGCCTGTGAGATCTCCTGGCGCGTGATTTCCGGGAAGTGGATTGGCTCTGGATAGTTATTGTCGATGTCGGAGAGATCTGCCGGTGGTGGCGTTGGAAAGAAGGCCTTTTGGAAAGCAGCTGCCTTTTCCTTAACAGTCTCTGCAAGTCCTTCTGGCACTTTGATTGATGGTGTGATTCCTTTGTCGTACGCTCCTTGCCGGTTTCTTGCCCATTTACCCATCCTCCACATACCGGCCGGTCCCTCTTCCATGATTTCCTGTACCTTCCGTCGGTGGTGAAGGCGGAGAGCGGCCCTGATTACTCGTGTTTTCCGGTTCCTTGCTGCTTTGTACAGTTCCTTGTCGTAAGGATCGTGCGTCCTTTCGTGTTGCCGGCGAAGCCTTCGTACTTCCTTCACTGCTTCCTGGCACTCTGGTGTGAAGCAGGGGTTAGCCCACCGTGACGGTACCGCCCACGGTGTCGAGATGTCAACTGCTTTGGTGATGATTTCTATGAATGTTTGACACTCGGTTTCTACCTCGTCGGCCGTTGTGGGGTGTCTGGTGATAGCGTTGGTGTGTTGGGTGACGAATTCTATGAGCTTCTTGTCATCTGTCGCCTTCCAGTTTCTTCTTCTCGGTGGTTCGTGTGGCGGTGTTGTAATGTCGATTGTTGTCACTACTGGATAGTGATCTGAACCATGGTCTATCCCTACCCGACATTCAATCACCCTCCCTGTTAACGCACCGCTAACGAAAGTGAGGTCGATGGTAGATGCCTGCTCGTTACGCCGCCACGTTGGGACCCCCCTCTCCGTTGTCAGATCTAGGTTATGCTTCCCAGCTATGTCTAGCAGTCCCTCCGCCGCTGTGTCGGCCTTCGAGCTCCCCCAGGCTGGGTGGTGTAGGTTCATATCCCCCACAACTATATGCTCTGCATACGTTCTCTGGGTGATCTCTTTGTCCAGCGTTTCCATAGTCTCGCCGTCATCGTTGTTATATATATTGTGCACAAAGAGGTCGGTCCACCCCTCTGGGTGTTGTCGGCTCCTCCGCATTTTCAAGAGCTGATATCCCTTTAACACTGTCCTGCATGACCAGGTCCCTGGGTCGATCTGTTTCGAGACAAACAAGCATACCCTGGCCCTTTCGTCGTCTAGCTCCTTCGGAAAGACTAGCTGGTGAGTTGCTTTATTGGGGTAATGAGTTGTTCCGGATTGAGGGTTAATCCATGGCTCCTGAATCGCGATCACGTCCGCCTTCTGTGTGTTCCTGTCTGTCAGGAACGAGGCCATGACTGGATAGGCATTGTGTGCGTTGTATTGAATTATTTGGAAGTGATTCATTGCGATGAGGTGGTGGTGTGGGTGTCAGTTTCGGCTTCAGCGGCATCGCTGTGTTCTGAGGCATCATGGAACTCCTCCTCTGGGTCATCCTCGACCTCTGTGATCCTAAGCTGTGCGTTTTGATAGCGTCTCACCATCCTTGTGACGACGCTGGTTGGCTGCTCCCATTCCTGGTCTTCCTCCATGACATCGGCAGGTTCTATCATCCGCCTTTTTTTGTGTATAGCCTGTAGTTGCTTCTCTGGGTCTGTCATAAACTCGACTGGCGCCTGGTTCTGGGACCGGAGTGAGCGAGCTGATTGGCTTGCCACAATGGCGGACTCGGCATGTTCCTCTAATATGGCTGGCAGATCGTCGTCCTCTGACGTTCTTGATCTTGTCCGCATTGCATGACCGGTAGCTGGCTCCTTTCGTCTGTTTTGAGGTTTTTCGGCTCCAACTTTGGCGTACATTCTCCGGATCTCGCTTGACGCGGGAATTGGAATTCGCTTAGAGCTTGCTTTGACAATTGTCTTCGGTTGCGGCACCACTATCTCTTGTTGTGCTACGCTTTGCGGTGCGTGAATTGAGGTATCAAGTCCCTGTTGGGACTGGGAGGTAGTGGTGCTGCTCTTTGCAGCCTCCCTCTGCCGGAAGTGGAGTGGAATACGATGGTATAGAGGGCTGTTGGCCAGTGCCAATCTCGCCTCCTCCTTCGCTGCCGTCCTCACCTCGCAGGTGTCACTTGTCGGCCTATGGGCCCCGCCACAGTTGGCGCACTTGGCTTCGACGACTTCACCATGCTTAGAAGGGCACTCCCAGGTCGGGTGCCCTTTGGCGCAGTGGCCGCACTGATACTCGTTTAGACACTGTGAGTGTACGTGTCCTGGTTTTTGACACTTTAGGCACAGTTTCGAGCGGCCCTCTCGGCAAAAGCGGGTGGTCTGGTGCACCTGGTGCTGCCAGAGCGTCCCCTGTGTGATCGCCTGGTTGGCAACCACTGGGCTGGTGAATTCAATGACAATTGATCCCTCCCGGCGCTTACCCGGTTTGATCAGCCAGCCAAGATGGAGAATCTCGATCTCCTGGGAACCACCCCAGGAATGGCTGTTCTGCCGGATAAGCTCCTTCGCCGTGCTCCCCATTGACTCCGGCGTCAGTTGCATCGTCTTCGTGTCAATGCCCCGCGTAACGACCCCCCACGTCGGCTTCCGAACATGAGCCGCCGGGCCGAACGATTTCAGCCAGCCGTCTGCATGTTTCCGTAGCAGCTCCGCACCCGAAGCGCTATCCGCCGTCATCTTTATGTCTCCGGAGGGGAGAACCTTTGCTGCCACAAAGTAGCAGCCACCACCAAGGGGAGCACTGGCCTTCTTCCGTGCCGCCTGCTCACGTGTCCTCTCGGCCTGCTCGACGATCTCCCTTGGTGTTCGCCGACGGAGGGTCTCGCGTGTATCGCTGTCACGGATCTTGACGATGATCTCTCGGTCTTCACGGAGCTCAGCTGGCGAAACTCCAACCGAGGATGATCCGTTGCTATTCGGGAGAGACGGAGGAGGGCCGGATCCAGTCCCCTGGCCCCATTTCTGGAGCCGCGCCCAGAAGGCCGCCGAATCGTTCGAATTGCTGGTTTGGGTTGATGGCGCTGTGGCCTTTTCAATGATTTCCATGCGCTGGTCAAGTCGGTCGAGTGCCTGTTGCACCTTTTCCATGACCTGTACCTGCGGTTTGTCCCCCTTTGGGGCTTTCAGTGCATACTGCTCTACGGATTTGATGAAGTTGATAATATATATCTCACCTATTCCGTCATTTTCCATGGCATTTAGCACCTCTCTAGCACTATGGGCGAGCTCGTTCATAGTGTTAAAGTGGTTGCGTGGGTTTTTGGGCGCTCTTGAAAACTCAGTTTCAGGGGGTGAATCCGGTTTTCTTCCACCACCGACGACCGCCATCCTTTAATTCCTACAAAAATAGGATCAAAAGATAGAGCCGGAGGTTAGAAAGAATATGAACTGTTTTTGAGAGCCGTAGGGCCCTTGGTTGGCGAGATAGGACAAGAATTAAATCTGGGCAAAAAGAGTTGTTTTTAATTGATGAAGCTAGAGGTAGGAAATCTTCTATATATCAAGGTAGTCATTATACGAATATTATGATGCTTAAACATAAGCATTATGAATCGTATAAAAATAAGCCTTTTAATGGAAAATACTGCCAACATTGTAAGGTTATTAGTCATAATACTAATACCTGCTGGCTATCATTTCCTAATCTAGCTCCTAAGGGCTGGATTCCGAAAGGTAAAAGGGCTAAAAAGACTATTAAACCCCCTATTTCTGCTACTAAGAAATCCTTTAGGGCTAAAACTATAAATTCAATAAGCCCTAGGACTCCTAAACAGCTAGAATCACAAGATTAGATTATATCTAATATAGTAGATACTCTTAAATCTACTAAAGATATAGATATGCTATCTGATCTATCTGATTTACCTAAATCAGATAAAGAACTATATACTAGTATTGAAAATCAGCCTGATAATCAAACTGATAATCAATTACTAGATATAGATGATAATATGGAAGAGGTATGTCCTCTATTATCATATAGTACTAAACTATTGACTGAAAAACCACTAGATAATATAGGATTGAATCCTATAAAAGAAAAAGTGGATTTCATACTTGATAGTGCTGCCACTATTAGTACTGTATGTAAATTGCAATATCTTTCTTCTGCTGAACCTACCACTACTATAGTAAAGTGGGGTAAAGCTAATACTATTAAAGCAACCTATAAGGGTGATATATATATAAAATCTAATACTGGATATATATACTTATTAAGAAATGTTTTCTATATACCTAATCTAGGTATTAATCTTATTAGTATACACCAGTTATCTGATTTAATAGCCCTATTTATGAAAAATAAGGCATACTTATATACACCTTTAAAGAAAATAGTTGCTTTAGCTAATAAGAAAGATAATTTATATTATATAAAAACCACTATATTACAAAAAACTATAAATACTATATGTGAGCACTTTAGCAGAAATAATATTATAGCCTAATAGTAGGTTATAATATTTTGTAGGGGAAGGTGTATTAGGTAAGCTTTATTTTATATAATATTGTATTACACAAGATATAGAAAGGTTTATACTTAGCTTAAGTAGATGATAATAGGTGAGAGGTAATAAAAGTTGTATTGATTAATTATCTAGCTAGGAATCCTCCATTCCTCATATAGGCAAGCTCTAGCAGTATAGAATATCATAGAAAGTCATCAATAATATGATGACTTCGTTATGATGTCCTAGATTTATGGCGATATATTGTGAGTCATAATATAGTTTACCGTAAGTAAGATATCTAAGGTTCTCTTAGATACTACCGGTAAAATATATATCTTTGTTACGCACTAGCTAACTGGTCACGGTTAGGTTGGACGGTTCAGGGTATAGTTACCTTAATACGCCTCGGGTTCTCCAACGTCAACAATACGTCTGTCGTCACTGAGCTGTTGCCTGATCCGTTAGGCCTTACTTCAGCCTAAGTCCCTAGAAGTCGTGTCGAGGAATCGATGCCAGGTAGAGCGCCGAGTAGATCTATACCGGAGTATTGGTCTAGCTTGTAGTGTTGTCAAGTTATAACTAAGTCAAGAGTCGGTAGTCTCAAAGGTAGACACAAGTAACAATGTATGATTGAAGACGAAGAACTAAACTAGGTACATGAATGAGCGTCCTTATATATCCTCCTGTCTTCCTAGAGTAGTTGGGTAGATGGTAGCTTGGTAGATTTGTCTTGGCGGGATCTACCGTTCTACCGTCGACCGGTCTACTACCTGCATGATCACGTGACACGGTTTCTGGTTTGTCGGGGTGTTCTTTGCACGTGATCCTGGTCCATTGGCTCTCGATGGCCCATTGATGCTGGTGGGGTAGTTTGGGTCGTTGGGTGCCTGATAGGTCCGTAACAATCTTATCCGCACACACCATAGTATATCAATATATCTTACAATTACTATTATGCTTACACTATTGAACTCAAGGAAGGGAAAATGCCACCCTATAGGCCAATCTACCCTCTATCTAGGACAGAGCTAAAACAGCTCTGGGCCTATCTTGTGGAAAACATCAAGAAAAAGAGGATTTTACCCTCAAAAAGCCCTGTGGGTACACTAATCCTCTTTATCCTAAAGAAAGAGAGGATTACGTCTATATATAGACTATCGGGGTCTTAGAGGAGTATCGCTCAAGAACCGGTACCTAGACTGCGACATCGCCCATGGACGGGCGGGTGGGCAGTGCCCACGGGCCTTATGTAAGCGGGCGATGGGCACTATCCATACGCCCATGGACGGGCCCTACCCTTAGGGCCCATTGTCTATGGACACCGTGGGCCCCCATGGGCCTTTTTAGTAAGCAGAATTTCTTGACCTCGTGACCTGCATTATTTGTGCATTTTCTCTCTGTATTTTTGAGTAGTTCGATTACATGTACAATGACTTGATACTACTGTCAATTTTCTGACCTCGGTCAGAAATGAGCTTTAGAAGCCTTTATACAACAACTTGACATATTGTCACTTTTTTGACCGGGGTCAGAAATGAGCCTTGGAAGCCTTTGCATAATGACTTAGGTATTTATTATATTCATACATTCACACTAATACGATACAAATTGATCATTGTTGGGTTTGCCACGCTTCCTTGCTTCTCTTAAACCAGGGCGCTTTTGAGTGCTACCCTTATCTCCATAATAAGGGAGATAAGGACTGCTCTCATCTTCGCTGTCGACTAGCTCACTTCTCTGTTGCTTCCGCGTACTTAGCACTATAGAAGGACGAGGAAGCTGACTCTCTATCATAAACTTATGCTCGATCAGTCCAATAGGATCATTATCCTCGGAATCCTTACCATCGCTGATTGGTTTAGGTATATCAGTGGTAAGCTTAGCCTCTCTCTGTTCGTCTGCTTCTTGTATTGAATCCAAGGATATATCCTTATCGGGTAGTTCTTCTATTTTAATATCGAACTGGGTTTTACACCGGAACATCATGATATCCTGGACTGTCTTCGCACTTAGCCGCCTACGTCGGTAGTGGTAGACATCCCGTGCTAAATTGAAAAGACGTTTAACTCCAGCGCCTATTGCAGGAATAGAGAGAATATCGCGAGTAACACTTGAAAGAATTAGGAATTTATTCTTATATTCCTTCCAGAATTGTAAAGGATCGACCCTTCTCCTTGCTATTATAGGTATTAGTATTCCTACTCGTAATAATAGTGAATATAACGTACGCTTTTTAAGGTATCTAGTAAGTTCGTGCTCCGACGATGATGGATTAGAGTGGATGTGAGGCAGAAGGTCAAGGAGGGTGTCTAGGTCACTTGTACTGGCTAAGTGACGCTTAGGGGGGTTGCTCTTCTCGTAGGGACCGTGTCTGAGTGTGTCTTTGGGCGTAAGGAGCTATGAACTGGCGAAGCGTTTCCTTATACTGATCACTCTAGTTTGTGTCGTTCTCCGATGTACCCCACACCTTACTTGAGAAGAAGTGAAGCTTATGCTGGGGTGTAAGGATTGTTCTAATCGCGTAGAGACTACCATTGATCTCTTTCGTCTTTGTGTAGTAAGAGGTAAGCTTTGCTATCCTAGCATTGAGGGCTTGTAGTATCGCCTTCTTCTAAGGTATGGTTTTCGGAGTGAATTGTGCAATCGATTCCTCGAAGTGCTCAAAGAGGGTGTTATAAATACCAAAAATATGGTGTACTGTTATCTCTTTGGTCTTTGAAAGCACTGTGGTAAAGCGATAGAACGGCTCTGTGATATATAGAAGGTAGTCGACCTGCCGCTATTCTGCCTTACTAAGTTTGTATTTCTGAGTCCCAATGTTATCATAGTATTTATCGTAGGGCTTGCTAAGGCGTTTTGTACGACGAAGCATTAAGAAGGTAGAATTCCAGCGGGTGCGGATATCTTGGATAGGCGCAAGTTTTGCTCTATTGGTCTGGAGACGGAAGAAATCATCGCGACGTTGGGGGCTTGTATTAATCAATATAGCAAGCCCTCGGATCTAGATAGTTATTAGATATATTAAGTGATGAAGAAAGTGATACACTTACCTTGATAAGGGTTTGTACAATGACTTGTTCACTCTGTAAAGCACGGAGCGATCGAGCTTAGGCTTGGGCTTGGATATCTGAAATATTCCGATCTGTGGTATCGTTCTGGGGATCGGCCTTTACCGATCTAAGTAGCTCGCGAAGGCTTAGCTGGATAACATGTGTAAGATAAGGGATTCGAACAACCACTGGGCTATTCGGTAGTTCAAGGGAGTTAATAGAGTCTTACACTGCCTGTACTAAAGTCGTGTTATTTGACGCGTTATCTGATGTAATCGCTAACACACGATTAGTAATATCAAGCTTCTTAAAGATCTCTATAAGTACTTCACTTAGATTCACACCAGAATGCGCCCTATTAAGTGGTTCGAAACCAAGTAGGAGCTCACGGTAATTCTAGTCTCGGTTGATAAAGTACCCTATAATTGCCATAAATGCCTACTAAAAAGGCGATATCTAGCAGTCGAGGGCGATTGAGAGCTTCGTATCTTGTGGTAAGGTAGCGAGAATTGTATGTTACTCCTTATCGACTAATTTCTTGAGCCGGCGTTAAGTAGTGTGAGGATAGAGTAAAGTGGGTTCAGCTAGAGCCTTTTGTGCCATTCGAATCAAGGAAGTAAATTACTTCCTCTCAAGTATCCGGAAAGGGAGGTTTAGACTGGTAAGATATTCAATCTACTCTCTTTCCTATTCATCATTCGAGAATTTTGAGTTAGAAGATAACTCTAGTGCCTAATATATAATATGTTAGTTATCTTAAAGGGTATAATTATATAAGACTTACCGGTATATACTATATAGTCTCCTTAATCGACTATTGTGTAGACTTACTTTTACCACCCTTTTGGCATTTGCCTAAGGCTAGATACCGCTTAAGTGTATTGGTGCCGCTTTGCTTTGTACTTAGATAAGGTAATGTAACCCCACACGTCCGATATATAACCAAAGGTTCGCCTGTAATATGATATGCTACCTGGTCGAAGTTCTCCTAGATATCTGATATATGTTTTATATCCTATTGTAGCCTTTGTTGTGTCTCAGTACTGCTGCTGTGTACTGTGGTACACCACCACTCGATAAACTTTACTTTAGACGCGGTGTTTATCGTGTCGTAGAGGATAAACTGCTTTCTCCGATTGGGGCCGACGCGTTTAAGAGAGCAATCAAGAATAGCTGGTTAAGTGAACTCGGACTCTATTAGTAAGATAGAAGTCTGTTGGCTGTTAAAGAGACTGGGATCAATATTTGGATCAAGGTTAGGATCAAATATATCGGCGACGTAGGAGAGGTCTGGTTAGGAGCTTGGAGGAAGTAAAGAAGGCCCTACGGTATAGGCACTAGGTTGGGATATGGTTAATATGATATAAGGGATAATATAACGACTATAGGAGAGTGAGTGATCTAAACTTACAATAGGTAACTTGCGACCGTGTGAAACGAGGATTACTAGTAAAAGGGGTACTTTGTATAGATCTAATAGATCGTAAATTGAGTGTAGACCCACTATATGTTATAAGCTGATTGGCTATAAGTGTCTTTGTCTATGGGCATACCTGTGGGCACGCCTATAGGAACATACCTAAACGCCTATCTTGAGTTACAATCGAAGGATTTAAAACTCCCAGAATAATAGCACAAGTCTTTAAGTGATATAATTGACAGAATTTAATGATATAAGCTTATAAAATAAGAATTATACTAATTATCTTTCGATCTACCTATAAGAAATATACCAGAGTGAGAGATAAAGTAGAATCTATGAGTAGTATTTTACTTATGGAAAATGCCAGACATGTACCACTGACTTGAATATATATCTTCAAGCTGTTACAGTATGATTTGATAAGTTAATAAAAATACCACACAACATAATGTATTTCGATTAAAATTTTATTCCAATTCGTATTATATATATACTAGTTTCTCATATACATAGATATTTCAGTAAAATTTATAGATGTTGTAGATTAAAACTGCCATTTTACATGGAGTTGGCAAAACAGGTGTAAATAACAGTTATTTATTATGCAAAGTCAGCGAGTTATACGTCCATTTTGGGTGACTTTATGCAATGGTGGGCATCGTGGGCATGCCCGTGGGCCTTGGGCGTTATGGACGGGCACTCGAAAATCCAAATAGCCCAAGGCCCACCGTGGACGGGCGATGTCGCAGTCTACTAGTAGCATTATCTCGTATTAAAAAGCTAGAGGAGCTTCGAGAAAAACTATAGATATTGTTGCGAAAAGCTACCGAGACATAAGCGCTCTACTATAACAAATGTCACAAGGAAACATCTTTTAAACGGAACAACCTAGTGGTACTATCGACAAAAAACCTACGACTCAAAGAAGGAACCATAAAGAAACTATCCCTAAGATGGGTAGGACCATTTAGAATCCTTAAATATGTGGGAAAACAAGCATACCGACTCCGACTCCTAGAGGAATATAGAGTAATTCACAATATATTCCTAGTCTAACTACTATAACCATGGTAACAAAGGGTAGGGGAACTAGAATAATTACCCTTACCTGAGTTAGCTGACGATAACGAATGGGAAGTCGAAGAGATTGAGGGAGACTGGAAGTTCGACGGAGAACTACACTACCTTATGAAATAGGTAGGCTGGCCCTTAGAATACAACCAGTGGGCCCCAGAAGACGATATGACAAATACACTAAAAATGATAGTAAGATACAAGAAAACCAAGAAAGATAAGACTGGTAAACATTAGGGCACCGAACCAAACCCAGAACGGTACCAAAAATTGGATATTATAAATCATTGTCTAGACCATCTTACCACGGCGGACAAAGCAGAAGAGACACAGAAAAACCCCAGAAAACACCAAGGGACACCACCGCAACGCCAGCGAGAAGAGGACAAGAACACACCCCTAAATACGGGGGTTCAAAGGGAAAATACCTATATAGGTATCAAGGCACTAGGCCATATCTTCTTTAAGGCTCTCGGCCTTAGTATCGTCCACGAGGTCCTAGATACCTTGGCGGAAGGCCACAACGCCGGTATACTAGCTCCGAGTAGTCTCCTTAGTCACCCAGAGTTGGGGTGTTACGTGGCCTCATTGGCCAATTTTGTAAATTCGACGGCCGAGGCAGGGAGGGTAGGCTCGGGAACCACCAGCGAAACACGGCCGGACACCCACTGGGAATAGGTATCCCGAGTCTCCTATCAAACATTAGCACATGTAAAAGCACCCAAAGAAAGGTATATACCCGGGTCATATTCACCCTAGTCAATCCATAAGCCCGGCGATAGGCCTTAACGAAATTATCAAAGCTGGCGAGAAGGTATTGTATAGCCTCCGTAACGGCCACGATAAACTCGCGAGGTAGGAGCATTTCAATGGCCTCCTTGTCTATAAACGCGTCTAAAGAGGGGCCATATCCACCGGCTGTGTTCGACCAAAACAACTCCACCCAAGAAAGATAGGCCAATAGCTCAAAACGGTTTCCCTTAACACCCTTAGGGACCCATAAAACCAAGTGAAATCAGTATAGCTAGGCACCGAAACAGGGCAGGAGTAAGATAGGTCACTTACCGACTCGCAAGGCTTATGTAGCTGATTGCAATACTAGCAATTCTTGCCATCATAGGTCTTAGTAAAGCAACGGACCGAAAAAACCTAGAGGGACTGTGATACGGCATCGGTCCACTCCCGAAGAGACACCCGTAAGTACGTTATACACCACGTAAACTACCGTAAGATAGGCTGTGCTAGCTTATAAGGAGAGTTGCGAACAGGAGGTATGATTAGAGATGCCGATTCAATACCGACATAAGTACGAAAAGGGGTTGAAAAGAAGGTGATTCCACGATAAAGCAGTAGATCAAAACAAAGTGAGGTGTTAAAGAAACAAGAAAAATACAGACCTAAGAAGAAAAGATAAACAAACCTGGGTTGTCCACGACAACATGACCAAAGCTACAAAAAAGGAAGCTGCGATAAAGGGTATAACATAACAAACATCGCACCTGCCATTTCTATCAAAACCCTTAAAAATCGTTACCCTATCAAAACAAGAATAGACCACCACTAAAAACACTCTCCGCCGCCTATAGTTTAAACAACGGAACTAGAAAGGACCACTTAAGACTAACAATATACGCCACTAGGGGGATACCCAACACGGGATCGTATACACCAACACTGGCTTCCCGGACCGAATCTAGGAAATCATGCTTCGCCTAGGTCTATAACACATATCCTTTATTCTAAGCTGCAAACGTTGTCCAGACTCAATATAATAACGGTGCCACTACCTTGGTGATACACTTTGCAAGGGTCGACGACGAGGATTTAGGTATATCGTACAACGAACCTCTCAAAATTGTCGATAAGAAACATAGATTAGCTACCGAGATATTAGCGATATATACCCGAAACAGCACAGTGTCCGATTATATATATCCCCCTCGTCTACTTTGGTATTACTCTTGAAACCATATACGGACCTATGGGCTCGATGCGCTGCCACAAAGTCCTTGACCAATTAGAGAACCCCCTTATTCACAGTCTCTAAGAAATCGGCGTCTTGCGAGAGATACCTATTATTAGGGGAGTACAGCCACTTAGCCCAGGCCACAACCGATACTAGATTGTGAGCGTCCCCCCATTTTCCCTTAGTAGGACGCTCACACATATCGTGTCGTTCGATATATTGCTGGCATTTCTTCGAATTGGCAGTCCTAAGGAAACACTGGATCGACATCGGTTCACTAGTGTCTGCTGTATCCCAACTGTTAACACTAGTGCGTAAGCACTTCATATACCACGTGTATTCCAACTAAATGGGATTGGAACGAGAAATTGGAGGTATAATGGGAAGATGGTTATGGTATAGAATCATGATCGTAAACCCCCTTAAGTACAAATTCTTGACAAAGATAAACGGAGAGCCTTTATTCACAAAGGGGCTAGCCTCGAGAATCCTGTTAGAATCGGGGTCTATTGGACAAAGAAAGTATACTGCTTTAATAGTCTATTTTAGGCGCAGACGGGGACGTCTGTATGGGAGAGGGAGGATAATTGTAAAGGATAAAGGTCTTTTCAATTCTGATACTCGGTCATTTACCTGAGCACGTTATTCACGTCCTAGGGTCAAAGCGGGGTTGATTCGTAATCGGCTCGGTACTCGATTCGAGTAAATGCGGGGTCCTATACCCAAGCATAAGAACCCCTAGATCCTTAGGATCCTGTTCCCTCCTGCAAGAGTTAGTCTTGCAATGTAGAGACAATACATTTGACCCTCTCTCCCAATCATTAAGCCTTGTATCTTACCTGGTTGACAGGCCTTACACCTGATGATCGTATACTCTTACAACTTAGGATATTTATCACTACTACTATGGTCGTCTAAAGTCCGAAACAACCGAGGAGCTTATGTTGTTCTTAAAAATGATAAGATTCAATATTAAGGATACTGAGGTAAAGTAGCTTAAGTAGTTCTTTACACTAGCTGAGATTGAGTCGGCGAAGGAGTAGAACTATAAATATATAGAGGATACTGAGCTTGACCTGATTAGTGATAGTGAAGAGGAAGAAGGAGTAGATGATAGACTGCGAGAGATATCTCCTTATTTAATAGATATAGATATAGAGGTGACAGAGCCAGAGTTACTAGGGACTGCAACTCAGAGACGGGCCTTAGGGAGGAAGCGTAAGAGCAGGGCAGATAAGAATTTTGAGCAATATTAGAGAAATATATCCTGATTTAGTTGCTTAATTTATTCTTTATTTGTTCTAGAAGAGCGCTGTAAAATACTCAATATTATAAGCAAAAAATGTATTAATTATGCAGTTACACGCTAGAAGTCTATTTGTCTGGTTTACACCATATTGGGGCCCCAATAGGTTACCCAATGGGTTTTGGGTTATGAGCTATAACCCAAAACCCATTTTGGGTTGGGTTGGGTTGGGTCCGGGTTGTGCCGAAGTCTAATCCCACTTAAATTTGCTCTAATCCTCAAAAAAAAGCCTGTCCTATTCATAGAGATCCTCCCAAAACGACGTATCGTGTGGCCTCAGCTTACGATGGACTTCTCCAGCCGTCTTCCACCCAAAAAAAGCCCGCCATTTCCCAATCAATAAGTCCTACAATCTTATCATCATCAACTATACAGTTGGATGCAGTTAAATCGTTGTGCATGAAGCTCATATCTGGATCGGTGTTGATGACCGAGAAGAGTATATCGCGTTCAAGGGGTTGGATGCGGCCATTTATATGGATATTGGGATCAGGCACCACGTAAGAGCGAGCCTGGCATCTATCGGTAGGCTTGATGGAGTGCAGCTGTCGAAGTATATTGCGTGCTTGCTTTTTGAAGGATCCCTTTTGGGCTCGCGAAAGATATGGCCAAGCGACAGCCAACGCAACACCCCGAAGTCTTTCCTGAACTAATACCTGGTGGCCATTTATCTAAAAGGGTGAGCAAAATTGGCGAAATCAAGTGGTGAGAACAGTACCTTCCCTGTAAAGTATATCTCAGGCACTCTGACGTCTTTTAAGACCGTCTTTGCAATGTTAATTGCCTGGATTTCATTGGCATCAGCATAGGAGTAGTCGATCTCCGTATACTTCGTGCCCTGTTGGGTATGCATGTGGCTCGACTTGACGATGATGCTACCAAGGGCGAACACGTCGCGGCCACCCTCCTCCGCCGGATAGATCATAACAGATTGGTTGCAGAGTGTAAGAACTGATACCCAATAATGCATCGATTCAGTGGAATGAGAATCAACATGCTGGCGGTCAATGCGGAAGTCATTTGGCTTAGGATGGTACCGACCATAAAGCGGCAGGTCCGCATATAGATCAGAAGGTGGAATTTTGTCTGGGTCCGTTATATATGGGTTCATCGCGGAAGCAAAATATATGGTTAACTGTGAATCTGAAATGTAAGTAAGATATTGTAACATCCTTTTAGCGAACAAAATTTGAATCGAAATGGTAGACGTTGGCGATGCCCCAGCTAGAATGCCAAGAGTCGGCGGTGTGGAGTAAAAACGACCAAATGATTCTCCCCCTGTCCACCCAGTCCATCCTGTCCATCCTGTCCACCCAAAGTCCAAGCACACGACAGAGGATTTGACGCCCAGTTCAGCTAGCTTTCCCAATGGTAATCTACTCACATCCAACTTCAAGATTCCCGTGCAACCAGTGGTCGCCCAAGGCAAACCTACCAGTTATCTATATAGAGGAGTACGCCGGCATGTCTTTCTATGCACAACTCCCCTCTACCTGACTCCTAAGAATCAATCGATGATGATGATGATGATGATGATGATGATGATGATGATGATGATGATGATGATGATGATGATGATGATGATGATGATGATGATGATGATGATGATGATGATGATGATGATGATGAATGCATTGACCCGATGTAGCTCGCTAATTACATACATGCTGCTATGCGGGGATTGTGACGATCTGGAAGGTGGATCTTTGCTGCCGAGAAGATTTCTGCCGAAAAGACTCTGCCGGATGTTTCCGTCTTGACAGAGTTTGCATTGTTTACATGCTTGGTGGTGATAGGACCCCACAAAGGATCCTGTCCTGGAGTTTTCTTTCTTCCTTTTCCTTCTCTCTTTGTACTTAGTATTCTCGTTGAAATGTACTCTTTCGTTCAAAGAACTGGCTGGTAACAATAATACCTTATCGATTAGTGGTAGGGGGTAGTAGTCTTTCTTTATGATTAAATTTAACCTCCAGAGTTTAATATAAAATCGAAGTCCCCTATTAGGTTTTCTTACTATTAAGATTAGGGATATATATAGAGCTAAACTTAGAATAATAAATCCTTTTTCAAGATTCTCGAGGATGTATTTCTTCGCTGCTTTTAACTCTTTAAGTGATAGCTTATAGGGAGGATAATATCTAGGTTACACTTCTACTTTAAGAATGATATCATAATCTATACCAGGTCTATAGGGTGGTAAATTGTTAGATTATTTCTTCGAAAAGACTTCTACTACGTCATGGTATTCTTTTAGAAGAGTCATTAGGATTTGATTAATTTCGGGGTCCTAAGTCTATATACTCTTTACCTCAATGATATAGTTAATCTGATAGAGCGAAGTGACAAACGTTTTAATTTCTCTATTAACCTTTCCTTTCTTATAGAGTCTATCAAAACTAATACCTCTAATAGCACTAATATCGATTATTAGTAATTTATCTTGTTATTAAATCTTTGAGACTACTATCTCACTTTTATCGTTTAGATTATGGCCTATCTTTCGTTGTTCTTTAATCTACTCATATCTATACTATCGTTCTTATATATGTCTATAGTTATCCTTTGTTTTCGATTCATCTTAGCTAAAAAGATAGTCTTATCGATTAATATTAGCTTAGTGATTAGGGTTTAGTTTTAGTCTCTAGAAAATAGTAGTTAGTGTTAGTACCACTATCTTACTTGATATATCGTCAAAGAGAGTCTTCTCATCTAGCTAGGTCATTTGGTATTGACGATAATCTAATAGGATATCATTATCTACAAACCATTTCCTTCTAAGGATCATATTGTATTTTCTAAGATCAGCGATTAGCATCGGAAATTACTACTATATCCTACTATCTATATATATTATAAGAAAGGTGATATATATTATCGGCTTACTACGCTTTCTATTAGATCTTCGAATAGGACACTCCTATCCTATGCTCTCTACCTTTAATCTAAATCGTTTTCTAAGAAGTATACTTAACTCCTAGTTTAAGAATATATATCTAACTACTCTAATATCACTAAGCGCTAAAATAGAAAAGGAGTATCTATTATATATCAGTCTAGTATTGAAAACTAAACTATCTCTAGGACCTCTAATTAACTTATATAGATCTAGTGAGTATAGCGATACCTTCTTGTAAGAGTATACGATTATCAGGTGTAAAGCCTGTCAACCGGGTAAGATACAAGGCTTAATGATTGGGAGAGGGGATCAAATGTATTCGTCCCAAGTCGCAAGACTAACTCTTGTAGAAGGGAACAGGATCCTAAGGATCTCAGGGTTCTTATGCTCGGGTACCCCGCATTTACCTGAACCGAGTACCGAGCCGATTACGAATCAACCCCGCTTTGACCCCGGGATGTGAATGACATACTCAGGTAGATAACCGAGTATCAGAATTGAAAGGACCTCTATCCTTTTCACGTACGACAACGTCTCTCACGAGAGATTAATTCATAACCTCCATAAACGGCGCCTAGGGCTACTAGCACCATGGGTTAAAGCATTCCTCACAGGGAGAAGCACTAGTATACGAATGAATGCCAGAAGGGATACCAGCGAGAATCCCAACACCAACCGGCATCCCTCAGGGTTCACCCCTCTCACCAATCCTATACCTAATGTACAACGCAGATCTGGTAGATGGCTGCGAAGGAGCGAAGACAAGCGCCTGGGTGGACGACGTGGCATTTATTGTCACAGGGAGGAGCGAGCAAGAAAATATTTCTAAGCTACAGAGAGCCTGCCAATATGCCGACGCCTGGGCAGCCAGATATGCCTCGGTATTTGACCCCAAGAAATACGCCTTGAATCACTACGTCAACCCAAACCTAGGTCTGGGCCAGGAGGGAGAGAAACATACGCCACTAGTACTATCAAGCACGACGGTAGAGGCTACCACCACAGCAGAGCGATACCTCGGGGTCTGGCTAGACCCAGGATTAACCTTCCGACACCACCGGGAGCAGATGCTCGCCAAAGCAGGGGTCGGCCTACAGGCTCTACGGGGCTTGACAGGCTCCACATGGGGGGCGTCTCTTTCTTTCGGCCATGCGGGCTATCTACCAAGCGGTGATGATCCCACAAATGCTCTTCGGAGCGGTAGCATGGCACTCACCATTGACCACCACCTTAAGGTAGAGAAGCTACGTGAAACAATTCGCCAGTATCCAATCGAAAGCGGCATGCTTGATGAGTGTCGCCTTCAAGACAACAGCCAGGGAAGCTCTTGATGTGGAACTGCACCTACTACCAATGTAGCAATAGCTAGACCGGCTAGTCCGGCTTACTGCTGTTCGTATACATACAGGACCAAGATATGCAGTACCAAAAACAATGCTCGAAGAAAGAAGCCAAGCTCAGCAACAGCGAGGTGGATGGACGCCGATGGAGGCCCAGTCCTGGAAAAAGGGTGGATGCCTTACCGCCCCAAGAACTGTGGCAGGGGACTGGGAAAGCAGGAAGGCATACATCCAACGCTATCCCCGCATAGCAGCATGTATGTAATTAGCGAGCTACATCGGGTCAATGAATTCATCATCATCATCATCAAGGCATACATCCAGGCACCATAGAGCAGGCCACCAAAGGTATACATCGAGGAAAGGGAGCAAGCACGAAACGCCCACGAAAGAATCACGAAACAGCTACGGGCACCAGCACGACTTTACACCGATGGGAGTGGGTATCAAAGCGGCATTGGAGCCGTAGTGTCCCAGCATACCTATATAGCCAGAATGAGGCCAGATTGTGTAACATGGGATCCGACGACGATTCCATAGTGTACGCTGCTAAGCTACGTGCAATTGAGATGGCATTGGAAGTCATCAAGGAAAAATGCAATGACAAAGATAACCAATGGAAAGACTGCCTGGTAGAGAGCGGAGCGGTTATCTTTACAGATAACCAGGTAGCTCTTAAAGCCATCCAAAATCCACAAATGCCATCTGGCCAGGTATATCTGGAGGGATGCCTCTAGTCACTGGAGTGGCTTGCCAGGCAAGGGGTCTAGATTGAATTACGCTGGATCCCGGCCCATGAAGGTATTCCAGGCAATGAGACAGCCGATATCTTTGCAAAAACAGCGGCCACTACCCAAGAGACAGACCACCACAACAGATTTATCCGGCTTGCCGCAGCAGCTAGCAAGAGTGTGAAGCAGGAATCGACAATCGCGTGGGAAAAGGCGTGGACGAAGGGAGGAAGGACTGCGCGGAGGACCCGGAGGATGATTGAGGTGCCGAACAAGTCAAATCTGACTTACTGGAAGGGCCTGAGGAAAGCGACAACGTCAGTGCTGATCCAGCTCCGCACAGGGATCATCGGACTGGCCGAATACCTATCCAAAATCAAGAGGAAAGACTCACCACGGTGGTCAAATTGCTCCGCAAGGTATTCTTTCCACAACCACCAGAGGCGGATCTCTCCGATATACAACAAACCCACACCAGCAACCGAGAACAATACCACCTCCCACCGATAAACGACACCGAAGTGAGAGCTGCAATCAAGAAAGCACCACCGAACAAAGCACCCGGATACGACACGCTGCCGAATCGACTGTGGCGGGCCCTTGCGGAACCAGGATCACGGTCAGAGGATCGGTTTATATCACTCCTCACCGCGATCTTCGACGTCTGTGTTCGAATTGGACACAATCCACAGCACTTTCAAACCTCCATCACAGTCACACTACGAAAGGCCGGCCCACGGGACTACCGAGTTCCAAAGTCATATCGACCAGTTGCGTTGTTAAACACACTCGGCAAGGTCCTTGAGGCAATTGTGGCCACGCGAATAGCGTGGTGTGTGGAGGAATACAAGCTGCTCCCAGAGACGCACCTTGGGGGAAGAAAAGGGGTCTCTGTGGACCATGCAATCCAGTTAATCCTTGGAAAGATACACCAAGCATGGGGAGACAGTAAGATAGCCAGCATGTTACTCCTCGACGTGGCTGGAGCATACGATATGGTCTCGCATGAGAGGTTATTGTACAACATGCAGCAGATGGGACTTGGTATACTTGCTCCGTGGGTCAAGTCATTCCTTACTGGTAGGAGTACACGAATCAAGCTACCAAACGGTCACCTAAGTGACGCATTCCCTACACCAACCGGTATCCCACAGGGCTCACCGATCTCACCTATCCTCTTCCTCCTCTTTAATGCACCGCTTGTACGCGCCTGCACACTACGGGGATTATATTATGGGGAGAGTGAGGCATACGGCTGGGTAGATGATGTATGTATTCTAGCTATCTCAAACAGCTATGAAGAGAACATCCGGGTGCTAGAGAAAGCACTGCAAAGAGCGGCTATATGGGCGAAGAAACATGCTGCGAAGTTCGCTCCTGATAAGTTCGAACTGATCCATTTCGCAAATCCACGATCCACCGCCACTACTACTACCACTGCCAACACCGCCACCACCACCACAGATATCTGGGAAGTCCCAGACGACCCATTAGGCCACGACGGTATGCCAGTTGTTATCCCAGGAGACATACCAGCTGTCCTCGCGCCAAAAGAAGTAGCCAGATACCTCGGTGTATGGCTCGACAAGCACTTAAATTTCACAACCCACCGGAAGAAGATGCTTGCAAAGGGAGCCGGCAGTCTCGAAGCACTCCGCGGAATCTCAGGGTCCACGTGGGGGTCATCATTGATTGCAATGCGGAAGGTCTATCAGGCAGTCATCATTCCACAGATGCTATGGGGACTGTCTGCGTGGTACTGCCCAGCTGCCAGAGCAATGCCAAGGGGCGATCTCGACAAGCTCACCAACGAACTCACAAAGATACAAAAACGTGCGGCAATCCTGATTAGTGGGGCCTTCCGAGGAACAGCAGGAGCAGCACTCGATACAGAAATATTCATCACCCCAATCAGACTACGAATCCAACAGATCATCGAAGAAACAGCCATACGAATCCTCACCGGCCCGCGGTGGGTATGCCCACAAATTGCAAAAATAGCTAGGAAACCAAAGGAACGAAAAGTCGGGGGGTGGTCCCCAACCGAGGCGATTGCATGGAAAACAATCCGACTACAATCTGACAAATGGGAGGAGAAGCAGGCATTTGTGCTTGCACCCTGGGAGACACGGATCCCATGCTTTATTGAGAACCAAGAAGCTGCATTGAAAACCCACAATGGCATCTACGAAGAAGCTGCTTGTGACAAACAGGGGCAAATAAAAATGGTTTTCACGGACGGGAGCGGATTTGCAGGACACATTGGCGCATCAATGGCCAGTCTTCAGCATGGGGTATCGTCACAAAGACGCTATCTTGGAATGGACTCCCAGTCCACAGTGTACGCTGCCGAGCTCAACGGCATTGAAATGGCAATTGCCAACACCAGGCATAACAAGGGACAGGCTCGAGAAGTGATCATTTTCTCCGACAGCCAAGCTGCCATCCGGGCAGTTCAGAACCCACAGCGACCGTCTGGCCAGCACGTGCTGACGTCAATCTATAATCACGTACGAACCATCCGGTCACGAAGTCAGCAAAACCCAACGAATATCACCATCAGGTGGATCCCTGCACACGTTGGTGTGGACGGCAATGAATTTGCCGATGAAGAAGCAAAAGGTGCAGCGCTTCTGGGCGCGGGGATGGGAACTGCGACCGGGAGCGGAACGGGTGAACCGATAATCCGCCTCGCCGCAGCTGCCAAGAGGGCGGTACGCCAGCGAATCAGGGAGCGGTGGGAGAAGCAATGGGAGCGAGAAAGGACCTCGGCCCCCACAAAGCGCTTGGTGCAGGCGCCGAACAAGAAGACCCTCCGTCTGTACGAAGGCCTGTCGAAGCCGCAGTGTGCAATCCTGATTCAAATGCGCACGATGAGGATCGGGCTTCGACACTTCTTGTTCAAAATCAAGGCAGCGGAGACTGACCGGTGTAATTGTGACGAGGGCTCACAAACACCAAGACACATCCTGATGCAGTGTCCAAAGTATGCCATTCCGCGTACAAAATTGTGGGAGCAACTGGATAAGATTGGGATCGGAATCACGGAAATAGATTACGACAAGATCGTATCAAACCCGCAGGCCACCCGCTACGTGGTCAACTTCATGCACCAAACAGGTCTCCTCCAGCAGTTTCAACACGTTAGGATCGAGGAGGACGACGACGACGAACCGACAGGCCTCGCGGCAATGGGACTAGGTATGGAAGACGATGGGTATTAGCTAATGACGAAAACGAAGCTGTGACACGAGAACTCAGCAAGAGTCGACAACCATGCCAACCAACTGGCCACGAAAACATCAACATCAATTGAAACTGAGGCGGGGGGATACAGAGAGAGAGAGAGAGAGAGAGAAAGAGAGAGATGGAAGGTGGGGGGTGCACCCCACAGCAATCATTATATGTTTATTTCTTATGTATGGGATTGGATTTTTGGGCTTTGATTTATGGGACTACGGGGTACAGGAATGGGCTGATTCCACTCACTACAATCAGCATCTATCTATCTGTATACTCGGGAGAAATCCCGCTCGGCGTTTGGACTCGAGTTCTTGCTTCAGTTGGATGAAGAGCCTGCATAGTCATACGCAACTAGTTAGACTGCAACAGGTTAATTGAACTTTGATTGATTGATTGATTGATTGATCCTACTGCGGGTATGGTCCCCATGCTACAAAGCAATACGCCTATATCTCAGAAGCACCGCTAGCTTCATGGATAGGCAGTAAGCAGGTTTGGACTTACAGTATTGCCATAAAGGCGGAAGGTGGAAGCAATATGGCTGTTGTAGCAGCTAGCCCTAATTTTAGGCTCAACAATTGGCTTTTAGACACAGGATCCGATAAAACCCTAACCCATGATTTCAACGATTTCTATACCTATCATCAAGATGATCCAACCACCGCCTATGTGTACAAAGACTACTCTGGCAAGAGAGTCATCACTCAGGGACATAGAGAAATCCTAGTCAAAACAGTCCTACAGAATGGAACAGTCTATTCTTTCTTAACCCAAGGTCATTTCAGCCCTGGTGGTCATGCGAAGCTTCTTGGAATGCAGAAACTTCTTAAGGATCAAGATATATCTTATGACACAAGATCGAAATTGCTTACCGATGGTAACGGAAACACCATTGGTTACACCGAAACAACGTCTGGAGTTCCATATCTAGTTTCACCCACTGATCACGGTAAAGAAAGTAAACAAGATCAACCATGCGATTTTGGTATCGTCAACCAAGTGACTGCTCTAGAGATACATAGACGACTTGGCCACGCTAGAAAGGCAAAAATCTCATCAACTTTGAGCCATACAGAGGAACTCGGCGACGACGAAAGATATGGAAATGAGTATTTCGACTGTGAAGCCTGTTTCCTAGGCAAGTCAAAACAAAAGATCTCCCGAGATATCCAGGAACGAGCACAGGACGCTATATGGAAGTTCCATGTTGACACTCAGCCAATAAAGCCTACAGGCCTAAACGGGGAGAGATACTGGTTACCAATAGTCGATGATGCGACTCGATATATTGAAGGAATCACACTGACCAATAAAGGAGAGGCTTCTGTCAAATTGACCTCCTTTTGTGAGAAAATCAAGCTCCTCACAGGCCGATACCCTAGGATATGGCGAATGGATGGTGGGACTGAGTTCAAGAATTTCATCGACTGGGGGGTAAAACGTGGTATGACTTTTGAAATCACACCCCCTACACAGCCCAACCAAATGGCGTCGTTAAGAGATTCGGGGGTCATATCAATGATATTCAGCGGACGATGATTATTGACGCTGATATACCTGAAAACATATGGCCCTACGCAGTCGATACTGCCATCTATATCACGAATAGATTGGTCAAACCTAAAACCAAGATATCGCTATGAACACACTAGAGGAGAAAGTTCGATATTCCGAATCCAGAGCCGACATTGAAGCACCTTTTGCCATGGGGATCCACTGCTTATGTGCATATTCCAAGAGCTCAGCGCACTCAGGCGAAATAGGTATCCCCAAGGGCATGGAAAGGAATGCTAGTCGGATATAAGGGGGACAATGGTCACATATTTAAAGTCTGGGACCCTGTCAGTAAGAAGGTCAAAGTTCAAGGGACGTAGGCTTTCCACAACCAGGAGACGACGATTCCGATGGAGATCCACCTTCTCGTGCAAAGGCACCAGTACCAGAAGGACCACCAGGTGATAGTGGAGGCCATATCAGCTTCCTCGATACACCTGGATCTTCGCAGCAAGTGGAGAAGTCGATCCCAAGGGACACTCTTCTCACACCCTCAGCAAGAATCCAGCTCTCAGGAGCGCAGGGCAGGGTTTGGACTATGCCTACAACACCACGATTGCAAAAGTCATTACCTGCTCCACCAGTGACAAAGCCTAGTATCTTTCCAAGGAGTACAATTCCTACGACACAACTTCCAGTCATGACTAGCGCAAGGGTGGAAGATATCACTGATACAATTGAGCAGCAAGCTCCTGGCGAAGCGGAAGACCGAACCAGGAGGTCTAACCTCCAGAAAAGGCTTTAAGAACTGACCTCGCAAGTCTCAAAAATGGGCAGTGAGATGATTGAAATAAAGAATCAAGCGTCGGCTATTGAACAGGAGATTAGATCTAGCGAGACCAGATCTATGGAATCAACTCCATCACCCGAAGTACAGAGAAGGGGATATCAATATCCCTTCTCCTCGCCAATAATTGAGGCTTAAGAGGAAGAAGAAGCCTCACAATCTCCAATACTTCAAGAGCAAAACAAGGAAATTATCTCAATCTCTTCAACTCCTGATCCAATCACTGAACCCGTACCTCGTCGGTCGAGGCGTGCCAATATCGGCATACCGCGAGAGAGGTATCATGACCCTGATCAAAAACACCACTCTGTCGAATACGAGAAACGGGATAGAGATAGTCAGAGAGCTACGCAAAGATCGAGATCAAGATTACCTAGGGATCCATCGGAAGCTGAAGGATCCGCAAACGCCACAGTAGACATTACTATGCCTATTATGTTCAATGATAAACCGCTGTACGCAAGGGATATTAACATTCCCACAACGTATAAGCAGGCAGAGAAGTCACCTTTCTGGATATATTGGAAAGAAGCTATGGAGAAACAGCTTGAGGACCTCGCCGCTAAGCGAACATGGACCCTAATCCCGAAACCTCCACGATCAAAAGTCCTTCCGGGACAATGGAGATTCACACTAAAGACAAACACAAAGGATCAAGTGTATGGGTTTAAAGCCCGCTGGGTGGTCTGTGGAAACTTCCAGGATAAAGATGGAGCGGAGTCTTACGCTCCAGTTGTTTCCGAATATATGATTAAGGTCGTATTGACGCTTATTGCGATATATGACCTTAGATAGAGACAAGTTGATTTCACAGCGGCGTATCTCAATGCTTCGAGAGAGCATGCTAAGGTTATCTATATAAGGCAACCAACTTGATTCGAGTACTCTGATAGGACCCCTCACTAATGGGTATGCTCATTGAACCAGGCACTATTTGGACTCCGGGATAGCGCCTACCTTCGGAATGAAGACATAGATTCCAAGCTTCGACAAATAGGCTTTTCACCCCTAGGCGATGACCCTTGTGTCTATGTCAAAGGAAAGGGGATAGGCCTAACAATCATGATGATCTATGTGGATGATTTTATCATCGCCGCACCGACAAACATAGAGATTCAAACAGTGGTCTCTATGCTTCAAAAATACTACGACATAAAGGACCTTGGTGAACCGAAACAGTATTTGAACTGTGCCTTGGTTAGAGACTACGAAAAGAGGACGATCTCTTTATCGCAGAGTGCCTATATGCAAAAGATCCTACGGGTATCAGGCACTCTAGGTACTAAGGATATTCCTTTACCTACAGGATAGAGAGAAACCGCAATTGAAGAAGATTCAGAGGCCTTACTCGATAACGATAGCTTCGACCACTATCAATCAGTGGTTGGAATGCTCAATTGGCTAGCAGTCAAAACTAGGCCGGATATTCGCTTCGCAGTGACGAGACTACAGCACCGATTGGCGAAACCGACGCTATACGATATACAAGCACTTCATCACGTTATCAAATACCTTCGCCAATATCCTGACCTAGGAATCGTCCTTGCAAAGTCTGACGAACTGCAATTCTCAGCATATTCTGACGCATCACACGCCGATTGGCAGGACAGCAAGTCGACAGAAGGTGTTATCTGGTTTTTCGCCGGCTCACCAGTGATGTGGTTTACGAAGAAACAGACTATCACAGCCAATTCCACCACTGTAGCAGAGTGGTGCGCGCTCGATCAGCCTAGCAGGGATGCTATGTGGCTAAACAAAGTGGCCGATTCGCTTCAATTGCCAAGGCCCGATGCTACAGTTATCTATACTGATAGTATCAACTCGCAGCTTCTGCTCTCTAAAAAAGGGGGGCAGATCCGCCAATCGCTGGCTTTCATTGAGATATTTCTTCGTCAAAGATGCTGTTGCACAAGGTCATATCAGCATACGCAGGGTGGAATCCAAGCATAACACGGCTGATGGGTTCACTAAGGCATTGGCGAAGGATCAATTTAGGATTTTCATACAGCAGCTGGGTTTAGAATGAGAGGGTTTTTCGCTTCATCTTCATGCTTGATCTATGAGGGGGATGTCGGATGCCTTAGGCATCCAGGCATATAGATCAAACATGTTTGATATGCCATCATGTTTGGCAGTATAAATAGGATCTCAGTATCCTATTCATACTTGCTTTCTCTTCTTCTCTCTCTCTCAGTCTTGCTTCTAGATAGAGAATATCATCATCTTCTCTGTCATCAGTCGTTGAAGAAGCGAAGGGTGCAGCGCTTCTTGGTGCGGAGATGGGAGTTGCGACCCGGACCGGATAATCCGATAATCCGTCTCGCCGCAGCTGCTTAGAGAGCGGTACGGGAATGGATGGGCTGACGGGATTCCACTTCTTACAATAATTACCATCTATCTATCTGTATACTCCAGGAGAGATCCCACTCGGCGTTTGGCTTCGAGTTCTTGCTTCAGCTGGATGAAACGCCTGTATAGTCATACGCAACTAGTTAGACTGCAACAGATTAATTGAACTTTGATTTATTGATTGAGTGACCTCCAAAGTTACGACACCCTCATAGACCCACAGTTTGCCGTCCACCATTTCTACACAGTCTGACCGCCATATCCAATGATACGCGGATCCGAATTCGTTCACTATGCTGCATCGCACGTAGACTCGTGTTTCCCCTTCCCTGAAATCCTTCATGTCCCTTATTGTTATTCGTTTACACAGGCTGTGATCGTGATTGGGGGCTGGGTATATACGGTATGTACATTACTAGATTCATGTATGACAAGATGAGATCTCACTCGACCCAACCGATGGGGCCAGGACCCACTGCCAACAAGAGCTGAAAACTATGTTGTAGGTTTATGTAGATCCCTCAGGTAGGAGGGCTGCACGTGATCAATGAAAAATGATCTGTGTCTTATAAGAACTCGCTACTGAACTGTTGGTGTTTACTCAATTGGCCGCTCTTGCTAGAATACTCAAAATGCAGACCCAGCTAGGCTTTCCAAATGACCCGATTTTTGTTAAGCTTCGCAAGGTAGCCAAGCAGTCACCGCGTGTGTTATTCCACGATGAGTATGGCATCGATGCAACATATAGCGACTTGATTCGTGATATTATCCACCTCCGGGAGATCCTGCGGGAGCAACTCTCGAGCGTTTCATTCGATGAGCAAGGTTGTCTGCGAGAAGACGCCAGGTCGATTGCCTATCTAGGCTACAGCGGATATAGTTTTATCATCAGCTTCTTTGCCATTGTGGCTTTGGGGGGTATATGTGTGCCTCTATGTAAGTTCTTGCTAATTGGCTCAGCTCAATGATATGGTACTAAACTACGATAGCAACGGGGCTGGCGTCAGACGAGGCGCTGAGCATTTTGAACAAGGTCAAGGCTGCCTATATCCTGACTGAGGATAGAACAGTCAACATGGCCACGAAATTCGCAGAACAAGCCCGAATCGAGAGCCAAAGTGTGACTTTGATCACAATCACAACAACAGATCCCGCAGTAGCGACTATTCCCCGCCCCACAGAACTCGAGATTAATCAGGGACTGACCTTGCCAGAAACAGCTGGCTGTCTGATTTTATTCACATCCGGCACAACCGGGCTCCCAAAGGGTGTTGTTCTCACCCGGAAGATGTTCCATTTCGAAGAAGATATAACACCCGCAACACTTTATCTCGCCTCCTGTCCTCCGCACTGGGTAGGAGGAACAGGATTGATTGATAGTGTGCTTCTCGGTGAAAATCTACATATGCTGAAGAACGAAGTCCCTCCTTCCCGGTTCTGGGAAGTGTTGAAAGAAGGGAGAGCTACGGAAATGGCTATCTCACCGACGATGTTGAGACGTTTGATGGAGTACTATGAGGAAAATATCGGCCGTCTTGCAGCTGAAAAACGGGATCAATATATCGACGGAGCAAAGAAGCTTGAACGTGTGATTGTGAGCGGCTCGATGCTGAATCCGTCCACTTGGCGCTTCTTTGCTGATTTGACCGGTATGCCCATCATCAACGGTTACGGGCTCACGGAGATGGGTGGGGGTGTAATAATCAATCCTGCTGGCTCGCTCTATGAGCAGGTTTGTGCATGACCTTCTTCCCATTTCGATTTTTTACTAATAAAATCAGGGCTATATCGGTAAAGTCATTCCAGGCATCACAGTCAAGCTGTCCCATGGTGACCATGGGGAAATCCTCGTCAAGAGCCCTATCAGATTCTCCCAGTAAGACCATCTTTCCATCTCCAAGCCATCTACTTACACAGATAGTTATATTGGCGATGAGGCAGCTACTCGCGCCGCCTTTGACGATGAGGGATTTTACAAAACAGGCGATCAAGCCCACCGTGTCGGTGATGATTACTATTTTGACGGGCGAATTTCATCCGACTGTACGCTCTTCCTTTATCCCCTGTGTCCTTATCAGAGTAACCAACCAGACAGTTGTTCGCTTTCATGAATACACGATATCGATTCTCGAGCTGGAGAGAAAGCTCCTAGATCTCCCATATGTCACCGAAGCGCATGTCCTTCCCGTCAAAGACCACGGAGCTGGCGGATTAGTTGCCGCTCTTGTGCGGCTGCAAAAGCAAGATTGTGACGACGTTACCCTGAAGCGGGTACGTGAGGACCTCGCTGCGACTAAACTAGTTTCGTACAAATTGCCTGCCCTCTTACGGACTCTCCAGAATGGGGAGCAAGTCCCGTTCACGCCGTCTGGGAAGGCATTGAAAAGGGAGTGCCTCCAGAAGTTTTTCCATATCTTTGAATACATACCGGACCCTTATGCTGTGGAAGGAGTCGAGTACTGGGGAAATCAACTCGATCTGGCCGCTTCATTGCGAGTGTTTGACTGGGGAGGTTTGTAAGCCGTCAGGCTGAATGTTTTGTTCGCCCAGCAGAATCTACAGTTCCATGCAAATTCTATTTTAAACATATTTTTACACATGGGAGTAGACCTCCACAAAGCCCATAGCGCTAATGTTCAAGAATTGGTCAAAGAAGGCGTGTCGGCAGAAGGCGAGGGAACGGAATGCCGATCTCAGAGATTGCTACCTGCAGAATTTGCCGATGAAGAAGCGAAAAGTGCAGCGCTTGTCGGTGCGGGGATGGAAACCGCGACCGGGAGCGGAACGGGTCAACCGATAATCCGCCTCGCCGCAGCTGCCAAGAGGGCGGTACGCCAGCGAATCAGGGAGCGGTGGGAGAAGCAATGGGAGCGAGAAAGGACCTCGGCCCCCACAAAGCGCTTAGTGCAGGCGCCGAACAAGAAGACCCTCCGTCTATACGAAGGCCTGTCGAACCCGCAGTGCGCCATCCTAACCCAAATGCGCACGATGAGGATCGGGCTTCGACACTTCTTGTTCAAAATCAAGGCAGCGGAGACTGACCGGTGTAACTGTGATAAGGGCTCACAAACACCAAAACACATCCAGATGCAGTGTCCAAAATATGCCATTCCGCGTACAAAAGTATGGGAGCAACTATGGGATATTGGGATCAACAAGACAAACTACGACAAGATCGTGTCGAACGCGCAGGCCACCCGCTACGTGGTCAAGTTCATGTACCAAACAGGTCTCCTCCAGCAGTTTCAACACGTTGGGATCGAGGAGGAAGACGACGACGAACCGACAGGCCTCGCGGCAATAAACCTAGGTGTGGAAGACGATGAGGTATTAGCTAATGACGAAAACGAAGCTGTGAAACGAGAACTCAGCCAGATTCGACAACCATGCCAATCAATTGGCCATGACAAAGCCATCATCAATTGAGACTGAGGCGGGGAAGGATACAGAGGGAGAGAGAGGAAGAAAGAGAGGGAGAGATGGAAGGTGGGGGTGCACCCCACAGCAATCATTATATGTTTATCTCTTATGTATGGGTTTGGATTTGTGGGCTTTGATTAATGGGCTTTGATTCATTCATGGGGCTACGGGATACAGGAATGGGCTGATTCCACTCTTTATCGGCATCTATCTATCTGTATACTCGGGAGAAATCCCGCTCGGCGTTTGGACTCGAGTTCTTGCTTGGGTTGGATGAAGCGCCTGTATAGTCAAACGCAACTAGTAAGACTGCAACAGGTTATTTGAACTTTGATTGTTTGATTGATTGATAGTACCCCATGGTAGCTAGTTGAAGGACGGGCTCGTCGGCGTTTTGCGGGGTTGGAAATGCCCGCGACACTGTTCATTTGGCCAGGTCTATGTTTTCACTTAGTAGACCTCGCTCTCATACATCTGATAGGTGAGGGGAAGAAGTCACCTGAGAGTGAGCCTGAGCATAGGCGCTAAACAATGGGGGCCCGTCACCTTTCTTTTACCAGAAAAGTGAACATCGTCTGCATCGTATATTCATAATGACCTCTATATCTTTTGGCGACCAGAATCAGGGGTTACAAGTGGGTGCCAATCACGGGCCCATATACTATACGTCTGGTGAGTTTCTTATCACTTAAAAAATGGGTCAAGATCAGAATCAACGACTAATAGTGGCTTTCCGTCCTAGAGCAACGGGAACCCCGCCCAGAGCCACTGTCGACCGTGCCATTCCTGCATGATCCAGATTTTGTCAGCCGCGATGAAATCCTCGATCAAATCCACGAAAAATCCTCGATCCCGGGGTCTAGAATAGTTCTCGTCGGCCTAGGGGGTTGGGTGAGGTCAAGCGAGCCCTGAGCGGTCTGTGCAAGACTGACTTTGCCAAAGAAAATCTCGACTCGCCATCGAATACTGCCATCGAGTCCGGCAGCAATCGTCTGACACTTGGGTTTTCTGGGTTCACGCAAGTAATGCCGCGCGCTGCGAGGAAAGTCTCCGCAACATTGCCGACCGTGCTAAGATTCCCGGGCGCCAGGATCGCAACTCAAATATTTTCCAACTCTTCGGAAACTGGTTGCAAGATGGGAAGATCGGAAAATGGATTCTTGTCCTTGATAATGTCGATGATGATGAGCTCCTTCGCAAACCATTAGCTACTCCGATAGAGGCCCAAGCAAACACCCCGAGGCATGTCCCAACGCAGCCACCGCTAAGGTACCTTTTTGAAAGCTCGAATGGTTCCATCATCATCACAAGCCGGAATAGAGGGGTAGCTTTAGAGCTCGCCAGCCATAAGAAACATCTGATCGATATACAACCTATGAATACAGCTGAGGCGCTAGTTCTGATGCGGAAGAAGCTAGATGATTGCGCAGAGAGAGAGGAATTGGTTCGGCTAGTCGAGGAACTCGAGTTCATGCCACTAGCGATTGTGCAAGCGGCTAGCTACATCACCCACCGTGCACCCCGATGCTCGGCATTGCAATACCTAGAAAAGCTTCGCCAGGGTGATCGGCAAGCCACAAAACTTCTTAATTACGAGGGAAAACACATCCATCGAGACTGGCAGGCAAAGAGCTCTATCCTTCGGACTTGGCAAATTTCGTTCGACCATATTCGACGCATCAGGCAGTCTGCCGCTGATTTGTTGTCTCTTATGGGCTTTTTCGACTGGCAGGGGATCCCAGAGTGTCTTCTACGGGGGCAAGACATAGACAAAAACCATGAACCTTTGGGTTTTCCGCAAGACGTTGGAAACAGTTCAAGTGATGAGGATATAGATTACTCGTCTGAACCCGACGTAGATGACGATTTTGAGAGCGATATTGCGATTCTCAGAGACTATTCCTTTATTGCTTCAGGTGAAGATAGCACGGTGTTCACGATGCATCGGCTTGTGCAGCTAACAGTACGCACATGGTTGAAAACCTGTGGCCAGGAGGAGAAGTGGAAAGAACGTTTCATTAAGAATCTATATGATGAATTCCCGACTGGTCAGTATGAAAACTGGGAGAGATGCCGGTCACTGTTTCCCCATGTTAGGTCAGCCTTGTTACATCAACCGAAATCGCAAGACTCACTTAAGAACTGGGCTACGCTACTCTATAAAGGAGCATGGTATGCGATAGAATGTGGCAGAATTTCGGTTGCAGAGGATATGGCAGCTATTTCAAGGAAGCAAAGAATGAAGATTGGCGGCGCCGAAGATGATGACACCCTTGATAGCACTGCGATGTTAGGAGTAGCCTACGAACTAGATGGGCGGTTGGAGGAGGCGGAGCAGCTCGAGCTGCAGGTCATGGAGACTCGCAAGACAAAACTCGGTGTGGACCATCCCGACACACTGACAAGCATGGCTAACCTGGCGTCGACATTATGGAACCAGGGCCGATGGAAGGAGGCGGAGCAGCTCGAGCTACAGGTTATGGAGACAAGCAAGACGAAACTCAGCGCGGACCATCCCTCCACGCTGACGAGCATGGCCAACCTAGCGTCGACATTATGGAACCAGGGCCGATGGGAGGAGGCGGAGCAGCTCGAGCTGCAGGTCATGGAGACTCGCAAGAAGGAACTCGGTGCGGACCATCCCGACACACTGACAAGCATGGCTAACCTGGCGTCGACATTATGGAACCAGGGCCGATGGAAGGAGGCGGAGCAGCTCGAGCTACAGGTTATGGAGACAAGCAAGACGAAACTCGGCGCGGACCATCCCTCCACGCTGACGAGCATGGCCAACCTGGCGTCGACGTGGGAATCTATAGGCCAGCATGCTGAAGCAATTGATTTGCTTCGAACCTGCGTGGTCAAGCAACAACGAATTTTAGGCCCATCTCATCCTCATACTGTGTCAAATGCCAATACGCTCCTAGAATGGGAAACTGCGCATCTTACTATGAAGGCATGAACCGTTCATCCTTTCTCTGCTTTTCTCGCATTGAGTTCCTCTCACTATGTTGTGTTTCATTGTCCAATTTTGTTTACGATTCACTACGGCTTTCCCTAGCAACCATGTATTTGACAATCCATTGTTTCTTACTAGTGCAAAGTTCACTGGTTGTCCTTCTATGAAATACGTATGGACTTTTGTGTATAATGTTATAGATCTTTAGATATCAAGATATGTGATCTTTCTCACCACACTCTTCCGATGCAAAGGTCTACTGGATACTGGTATCAGATAGAGCGGTCCGGAAATCTCCATCAGGTGAATTTCTGCACACGTTGGGGTCAATGGCAATGAATTTGCCGATGGAGAAGCTAAAGAATCCCCTCTTGGTGCAGGGATAGGAGTTGCGACCGGGAGCGGAACGGAAAAAGCGGTAATCGGAAGAACAGGTAATCCACCATACTTTAGAAAGGCCCAAAGCATCTTGTCCGAACAGCCAGGAATGGCAGGACATTACGGCGTCGGAGTTACTTTCAAAGTGACCTGAT
The DNA here is from genome assembly GCF_028826855.1 of Penicillium coprophilum. Lineage (NCBI taxonomy): Eukaryota > Fungi > Ascomycota > Eurotiomycetes > Eurotiales > Aspergillaceae > Penicillium > Penicillium coprophilum. The sequence goes on along the minus strand of NW_026622724.1, from coordinate 3,924,017 downwards.
GTGTTTGCGTTGATGTGAAGGTCATTTTATTTCCGAGTTCGCGATTTTTCTATTTTCTCTCGCAGAAATCCGAGCTGGATATACCTGTCAAAATCACGAGCAGCTTTCCAGGACTCGGCGTGGTGGGTATTCATAAGTAGCCATCGCATACTTAGGGGCTCAAGCTCGTAAGCTTTTCATATATAGAAGCGTGGCTTCCAAGCTTATCACTCGATTCCAGCCAGTCCTATTATCAGTATAACTGATGAAAAAGGCTTTAGGTTCCTCGTTTGTCAGAGTGAGAGCCATATAATACAGCGGTATTGTCTCCGAAACTTTCATATTTCCACTTAGTCTACTTCAATGAAATAACTTCACTCGTGGACAAGTTATAGTCTTTCGTCCTTAAGGTCTCCAGTATGGCTTCTACGCGGGTCAAAACCCGAAGTCGCCGTAATGGCACGAGACTAATGCTGGAGATTAAAGATGCAAAACCGCGGGAGGGTCTGATCCAACAAAAACCTTACGATCGCCAAAAATCAATAGCACCGGACCGGACTTGATCCCATATCGTAAAGCGTTCTTGTACGGATTTGCCCACTAATTGCGAGTTAAGTTTAGCTGCTGGATATCCAGGACTGACCCAAGTATGTAAAGTCCATGCTCGCTCAAAAGCCTCGTTAGGACCGCAAATATGATCTGCATTTTCGCTGTCTAGCGTATCGTTTTAGAAGAAAGTTTTGGCCTTTTCCAAAAGCAAAAACACTAATTTTTGTCCCAGCCCTTTCCGATGTAGTTCAAGTGCTGTGAAATGAAGCTTTTCAAGGAGGAAAAGACAGGCCAAGGTCAAGCTCGCTTCCCCATACACCAGTTCCTCATTGCACTGGATGGTCCTTGTACTTGGTCTTGACTGTTCCATATCGATCAAAGACATGAAACGCCACATCGCAAATTTTCTCGCTGGACTCTTCCATTCCTTCCCAAGATCCAGAGCGCGTTCCCTCATAAATATACCGGGCCAGAGCGTTGACGACAGGGATGGCAGGGTAACTGCATTCAGCAACAAAGTTCCGCTTCCATTTGAAATCGCTCATTTCCTCATTGTGTCCAAAAGAGCCGAATCTTCAACGTTCGTGGCGAGTCACCGGAGATAGTATAGTCTTGCCCATCCATTTTCCTGTTCATAATCCGAATCCTCGATCTCATCGTCACTTTCATTTCCCCTTTACCATCCTTCTTTCTCAGCCTTATCCAATCCACTGTCATCTTCTGTCGACTCATCATCTTTAAAGTCCTAAGATAAAATATGAGAGAAAGAACCGAGAAAGCAATGAGGCTTGTCGAGCTCTTATGAGAGACCACGAGAATCCCATATTGGATTGTCATTACTTTGATTGGGCTGGAGGTAATGTGAGACCGTGGACTGCGCCGTTGAATTGGGCTCCGGCGCCATTGTTATTATTCTGAGATCCTGGGCCGACATTGGTATTCATCCATCCTTGTCCAGTGTTGTGAAATGTGAAATTCGAAGTGCTTCCTACCGGAGATGGGAAGGCTTCCGACCTCCCGCGTTGCAGATTGCTAGCTCCACTAGATTTTACATTGGTTGGCTCATCGGGAGATAAACGCTCCGAATCTCTAATATCAAGAGTGAATCAATATTTCGTATTCAGGCTTTCGCTCCAAAGGGCTCATTGCGGACATACCTCAGCTGCGATTTCCATCTCTGGAGTTCTCCAACAAGTCTTTTGTATCCATTCTCCTGTGGCGACCCGAATTTCACCATATTGCTATGATCGGCATGAATGCTGATAGAATTATAGCCGTCGAGGGTTGCCGATTCCTTCGCAACCACTTTTCCCACTAGCGGTAAAGGCAGCTCTTCAAAAAAGGAAGTAATCTCGAGACTTCTACCTGACTCTCGCAATCCCCGTACCATTGCCAGGAATTCAATCTGAAGGGACTCGAGGAATTGACTTTCGGTTCCAAGCACGGCAAACAGGGACTTGTTGGCTGACTTTACACAACCTAAAGCTGCAGCGGGTATTCGGGCCCAGTCAGCAATCCAAGACCCCTTATGGGGCGTACCCATAAATATGATTGCTTTTGTGCAATGGAAAATGCTCTGAAGATGGGACTCCGGATTATTTCGAGAGGACAGGATCGCATTCTTGCAAACGAGGCCTCCAAGGCTATGGGCGATGAAAACCAGAGGCCTCGACGAAGCATTGCAGGACGATCTATCAGCTGCCAAGTCGTGCAGAAGATTAGTGGCGTGGTCGATGACCCGATTGGATGACGCGACGGACTTCCGCACAGCATAGGCATCATATCCATAGGTCAATATTCGAGCCCCGCTGATATGTGACGGGAGCAGCACCTGCGGCCATGGCGCTGACTGTCGATCAGCTGTCCAAGTTGCTCGGCGATCTCCGGTCAATCCGTGAATAAAGCAAATATCAAACGTTGCGTCAGAGCAATCATGGAGGACCTCAAGCCCATCCGGAAAGATGGAGGCTATATATTGATCTTGGGCTTTGCTCGAGCTGACCTCCTGATGAGACCCTGAGTTGTATGAATTCTGGCTCCCTTCGGGCTTTTCGGGGCGCCCTTTGAGACGCGTTGCGAGGGCCTTGAACTTCTTCATGGCGTGCGCGTGGAATAACCGTTTCAGTTAAATAGGGAGAATTTCAAGTGATACCGTAGACAGAGCGTGTGAAGCTGGGGTTCAAAGAAGAAGTAGGACTCGGTTGACAAGGAGACCAACCCTATTCTCTTTTCGACGGCACTTTGAAGCCAAGATGCAGTCAAGCAAAGCAGAAAGTGGGTCTCTGAGTGAACTGGGCGCATGAGTGCCTCGCCTGATTCCTTGGATGGAAGGCCTCCTTGGCCATTGATCGGAGATGTCGTTTGGATTACATGTACCATATCAAGCACAATATGCCTTGCATGTCCAGTATGTCGTAGCTGATAAAAGCAAGATTACTAAGGAAAAAGAGAAGGAGACATGTCTGTTGAGCGAAGCTCGGGCGCAGACAAATTTACCGATCGTGTTCCTTTGAGGGGTCCAGATGATTGTGCTTGGCAGAGTGGGACAAACCCAGGTACCTCAATGATTGGTCGGAAGTTCTCACGCCTTCGGACCTAGGTCACCCAAACTATGAGTCAGATCAACGGGGTCATGGCACATTAAGCCAATCAATTTGAGCCACGGTATTGAAAGCCCGGTAAACAACTGGGTACGCGATATGGCGGATTTTCCCCCTACAAAGTCTATAATAGATAGCTAAGTCCGATTGTTCGTACATGTCTCTACCTAGAAGCCCGAACTGTTCCTGCCGTCCTACTCTAGTCAGTTAGCAATGTCGACGTTGCCGGGAACAAGCAAGACGCCTTTTGAGTTATCTCATTCTCCATATCAATGAGACAAAGCAGACGAGCGTTGGAATGGCTACCACCAAAGACCTGCCCACAGTCTTCAGCGAGGTAGCTGAATTCATTCCGCTCGTCCAGAAGGTTTCCGAAACGTGCATGGGCCATATCAAGACTATACAAGATACCGACTCCTTGCAAGACTTGCGGCCCGCAGTAGAAGGCTGCACGGAAAAGGCGGCTCAACTGGATAAAATGTTCCTCCATGTTATTGGAGCTTCCGATGCCCAGCAACAATATCGGATGGTTGCAAAGGGAGATCGGTTGGAGCATGTAATGGAGGCCATACTTGAACATATGACTGAATTGGCCACGAGCTCACTATTTGTGGATGTGGCCGGCACAAGTGTGGACGAATTAAAGGAGGCTTTACGCAAAGTCAAGGGGATGGCCGACTCATTGCCGAACGAAGAATCGTCTTATTCGTTTTACAACTCAGGAAGCGGCTGGATGAACGTGAACACTGGCACTGCACCTCAGAATAACAACAATGGCTCCGGCTACCAGTTCAATGGACCAATTCATGGCTTCCAGCCACCGAAATAAGCCATCAGAAAGAAGATATGACACAAGGCTATGTCGGGTCTTAATTGTCGTCTTACGAGAAGCTGATTTTCGAAATCTCAAGGGAAATAGAAAATATATATTTCCTATCTTGTTACGCTTACTTTTTTTCTCATCACACTTCATTGATCCCTCGGGTATTGGTGGTCGAGCGACATTCGAAATCTTAATAGATTATTCGATTTTTCGTTAGTCTGGAGCACGCGCGCGAATGAAAAGCCAACTTCAATTTGGAGGTACAGACTTGTGTATCTTGCAATGAAAATCTTATGACATTTCACTGATTGCGCCGCGAGAGTGACTGATCACGACGAATATCTACCCCGCTCGCGTGTTGGTATTAGGTGCCTCAATCCTGGTTCCCTGAGCCCACTATTCATAGCTTGTTCCAGTCAAATCATATTCAGTACAAAAAGTAGTGAAAGTGAGTTACACATCAAATAGAAAAATCATGTTCATGTACGAAGGTTCGTGTGCATCAAGTACATATGAGAACATTATCATACGGCTATTTTATGCATATATCGTATTATAGTGTATGAAAGAATTACTATGCTACCCGAATACATGGTTAGGGTAACCCGTGACAGATCAAGGGACCGAATGAAGCTTTGAAGAAGCAAAATTAATGACAAATTTCTCATGAGACTCCTTGCGAGAATATCCCATATACAAGACGCGGTCCTTCCCATAAGAGGTCTCGAAATCTTCTTTTGATATACACAACAGTCTAAGACGATTATTATAGAACATGATTATACTTCAGAAACATTTTTTTAAAATTTTCACATCAGAACATTATCCTTGGATCAATTTTCATCTTTGAAATAAGACGAGATGACAAACGAATCAATACGAATTGGGTACGGGTCTATATACCCGTGTTGACGGGGCCCATTCGTACTTATGCGTAATGACTAAACCAGATCGGGCAGGATGAGCGGAGACGTGACTTGGGCGCGCAGCAGTGGGTGCGGGCAAGGCCAGCTGAATTGCCCCATCTACAATCCTGTCTATCCCTCGCCCACCCCATCATCGCGATTCGGACGCAATATTTTTGAGCGAGATATCTGCGTATCGAAGACGTGTTTCGGGGCCTCAAATGCCTACAAAGGAATTATGACGAGCCTGCCGAAACACCACGATGCCTCCTTTAGTAACCAGAGTGGGGTGTTGAGCGCCAATACTGGTGGCGGACCGCAGAACAACAATCATTTTGGAATTCAGTACAATTTTGGGAAAGATAATAAAGGTAACGGGGAACATGAAGGTCTTGAACGTCGCACAACCTCTGCTAATGGATCATAGTTCTAGTATCACATGGAGGTGGAGTCGAGGAAGGTTAGTCCCTCCGCCAGGAAGCAACCTAACAGCTGATGATGCTTATACTCCACAGCCCAGGAGAGTTTGAACAACAGTCCGCACTACCCCAAATCCAAAACTAGGAAAGATGTGACTGATACTCACAACAGAGATCCTTCAGTCGCTGGCATTCCCGCACATGCTGGATCGGAGAGACAGCATCGAACGACCCCATGCTCATACCTGCCAATGGATTTTCGAGCTAGAGAACTACAAATCCTGGAGGAATCAGTCCAGCGGTCTACTATGGATCAAGGGCAAGGCAGGTGCAGGGAAATCGACCCTAATGCTATGCCTACATGAAGAGCTCAAGAAACTGCACGAGAGCCCCCGTGGAATCCAAATTGAGTTTTTCTTCACCGCTCGAGGCGCTGAGATGCAGCATATCCCATTGGGGATGTTCAGATCGTTATTGAATCAGATTTTTGATGCCGATGAGAATGTACAAACCCCCGTGCGCGACGCTTACACAGAGCGGTGCAGGAAGTTTGGGGATACAAAGGGCCAGTGGGAATGGTCACAGCAGACACTAGCAGATTTGCTAGCCAATGCAATATTGACATCTGCCAAAGATCAAGATGTTACCATTTTCGTGGATGCTCTGGATGAGACAGGAAGTGAATCTGCCGAGATGATGGCGAATTATTTCCACGAGCTCAATAACCGGGCGGAAAGAGCGGGAAGACGCGTCAAGATATGCATTTCCTGCCGACATTATCCTATTGTAGGAAATCCCACGGCTACGGAGATTACCGTTGAACAGCACAACTCGGCAGATATCACCAGGTATATCGAGGATACTCTTCTTGGTGAAAATTCCCAGCAAGTCGCTGATCGCGACCAGTGGAAGGGCCTAGTGGATGAACTAATCAAGCAAGCAAGTGGAATGTTTCAGTGGGCCAAAATCGTCGCACCAATCATTAGCCGGCAGATCAAGGAAAAGAAATCGCGGGAGAAGATTCGCGCTTGGTTGAAGCGGGTCCCACCTGATCTCGAAGGCGTATACCAATACATTCTGAGCGAAGTCATACCCGATGATGATCAGGGGGAGGCCTTCTTATTCTTTCAGTGGCTACATCTGGCCCAGCGACCACTGACTGTGACAGAAATGCGATATGCCATGGCGATGGCCAATACAAAAGTCGTAGCCTCGCTCAGGAGAGCACAGGAGATCGAGGGTCTCGTGGAAAACAATGAGGCCATGAAGACGCGAGTCAAGGTGCTATCGGGTGGATTGGCGGAAGTCACCCAGAGCGATACGAACGACGAGATCATTCAAGTGATTCACCAGTCGGTCAACGATTTCTTGCACGACAAAGGACTGGCATCTTTGGCTAGCAAGGTGGAGCGAACAACACTGCCGGCCACACAAGTTTTGATCAAATGCCAGGCCAGGCTGTACCATTCCTGTTTGAAGTACCTTGCCATTGTTGAGGTCACCGTTCAAAAATTGGAACATGTTCCCATAAAAAAACAAGAGGAATACGTTAAGAGCCAACCGTTCCTATCCTATGCAACGCTCAACCTTCTCGTTCATGGGGAGAAAGCGGCGAATTTTCGGACCCATGAACTGCGCGATGAAGTTCAACTACTTGAGCAAATCGTATGTAAATGGACCAGAGTGTACAGAGTGCTAGATGACTACGGATCATCCAGACCACCAACCGGTACTACAGTGATGCATATGGCAGCGACTGCCAATTTGTTGAATGTCATCGAGAATCTAGCTTCGAACAAGCAGAATGTCTCAAGAATCGACGATGACGGAAAAACGCCCTTGCATTTGGCAGCACGGCAGGGTCATATAACTGGGGCCAAACTACTGCGAGAGAAGGGAGCCGGTACTGAGGCGATAGGGAAAGATGGGCGAACGCCAATTGTGGAAGCGGCTAGCCATGGGCACAAAGAACTTATTGAGTGGCTTCTAAAAAGCGATGCCAAGGTCGATGGAAGCGGCAAAGGGGCCGGGACCGCGCTTCAGGAAGCATCGCTGAACGGTCAATTGGTGGTAGTGGACCTTTTACTTGAGAAAGGAGCCGATGTAAATGCCCAGGGTGGTCAATACGGAAACGCCCTACAGGCGGCTTCATATCATAGGAGCGCAGAGGTGGTACAGATGCTGCTTGATGCTAAAGCCTACGTCAATACCCAGGGTGGTCAATACGGAAACGCTCTACAGGCCGCTTCACATCATGGGCTCTCAAAGGTGGTGTGGATGCTGCTTGATGCTAAGGCCGACGTCAATGCCCAGGGTGGTAGCTATGGAAACGCTCTACAGGCCGCTTCTCTGGATGGGAGCGCAGAGGTGGTACAGATGCTGCTTGATGCTAAGGCCGACGTCAATGCCCAGGGTGGTCAATACGGAAACGCTCTACAGGCCGCTTCTCTGGATGGGAGCGCAGAGGTGGTACAGATACTGCTTGATGCTAAGGCCAACGTCAATGCCCACGGTGGTGAATATGGGTATCCACTCCTTGCTGCCGTGTATCAAGGCTTTGTCCATACAGTTGATAGCCTTCTCCAGACAGGTGCAAATCCCGAACTTTCGGATCACCTTTACCGTACTCCCCTCCACATCGCTGCATCGAAGAATATGTTACATATACTCCGAAAGCATCCTTGCCTTGCTTCAACCCTCAACGCCCAAGACAGGTTTTCACGAACTCCACTTCAACTTGCCGTCATTCATGGTCATACACGTTTCGCTCTCGCTCTACTAGAACTAGGTGCTGATCCTTACCTCCTGGATGGGTATGGCAGGAACTCCTTGGATTGGGCAGCAGATAACCTTCAACTGGCAACCCAACTTCGCAATACTTTCCCTGCCATTGCCCCAACCGATAATGAGCTGCAAAGCTCCATGGTCCGTCGATCTATCCATCAAATATCGGCCACCCTCCTTACTTCTGACTACCATCATTCGTGGGCTCTCCTGCAGCAGTTAGGACACTATTTGATGTTTTTAAAGGATGAAGACAATGCGCGGCTGATATTCAATCTTGACCTGAGCCAGGAATATCTTCTTGGTGTCAAATTTAGACTTACCTGCGATATTTGTGACGAGCCTATTTATGGCACTCGCGTTATCTGTAGAGTTTGTGCCAATCTAGATTTATGCTTGCCATGCAGACACAAGCATCCCACCCACGGCAGATTGAATGCTCCTCAAGCGCATGACGTGCTGGAAGTTCCATACGAACAACCACCAGACTCCCAGCAAGCTAGGCAACGTCTTAACGATCTTCTACGGCGCTTCAGTCTTCAATTCGGTGGACCATCAATGCCAGGTAGCATAACTACCACAGTGACCGATCCATCTCCGGAACACCCAGTGTTTCTCCAGTATTCTGGCCCCCAAGCTTTATCTTACCCTGTGTTTGTTGGTATCTTGGTCACTTCATTTTGTACTTGGTACTTTCATTACCGTAAATAGATACATGTGCGAAAGCCTTTCTACTGTTACTGGACAAAGAATAAATAGGCCTGATCTTATGTATTCAATTGTGGGCCGATTCATATTTTTTGTAGGAAGGGTTGAGTTCGCATGCAAAGGGAGGTCACCGTCACTCAACTACGTTCGGTTAGTTGAAGTAAATTTAGATTAAATAGATAGAGTACTAACCTCTTGAGATACCAACGAATACTTCAAGTAGGCTTTTTTGTATTGAACTTTGCTACATAGCATGTCGGGCTAATATGTTGGCAGTGGAGCCCGAGAAAAAGAGGGCAATAGGGCGGAAGCTACTGACTGTAGCAAAAGGTATGAGACCGGCTGCCAAAGTAAAACATACTTTAAACACGCAATGGGGTTGACCACGAGAAGCCAGCACAGGGGAAACCTCAGGGCCCAGATCCAAGAGTGGACAAGAACCCCATCTCAACCTAGCGCCCACCTCTTATTCCCAAATCCGCAAATACCACAATTCAACCCATCGTCGAGGATTCCTCCATCGTCATCATCACCTACAACTACTACAATGTCGCCACCAGAGCCTGATCGTTCCAAAGAATGGAGCTCGCTGGGGTTACTCCACTTCAACTGGCCAGAATGCCTTTTTTTACCAACCTTCAGAAGGCAACAACTTGGCATGCTGTTTTGCCTGCCAATCGACCAAGAACCTATGAACCTTCCAACAGAGGGAGAGAGAGATAGATGCGAGATAGGAGGTGGAGGGCGCACTCCACTACAATCATTATTTTATTTCTTATGTATGGGTTTGGATAGGCTTGAAATTGTGAGTTTACAGAGTACAGGACAAGGCTGAGTCCACTCCTTACAATCAGCATCTCACTATGTCGGATACCACAGGCATCTATATACCATGTGCCTGATATAGATCAAGTATAGCAAACAATGGGATATGGGACCATGTTTGGTTGTATAAATAGGTTGCCAGAGTCCTATTCCTTCTTGCTTTCTCTTGCTACCCAGTCTAGTTCTAGATAGAGATATCATCAATATCTTATCATCAATATATCTGTATACTCGGGGAGAAATCCCACTCGGCGTTTGGCATCGAGCTCTTGCTTCAGTTGGATGAAGCGCCTGCGTAGTCATACGCAGGTATTTAGGCTGCATCAGGTTATTTGAACTTTGATTGATTGATTTATTGGCATGCATGTAATAGTGAGCTACATCGGGCAAATAAAATCTATTGTCATCACAGGTATGGTTTGGAAATGAATCAAGAACAAGCTAAAACGCAGAACGATGGCTGGAACAATGGATCTTAAGAATGGATATCCCAAGTCTCTAGGAGCTGTTTCCGGAAGACTTCCAGGGCATTCATGAAGAGGGTACGACTTTGCCCAAGATAATTGCGGCTGGTCGATCTTGAATTGAGTCGTTCGATGACTCTGGACTGGCGATCACTCGCGCCGCGAGAGCGGCTGGCGCGTCCATTGGCTTTATATCGAATTGCTAAAGATGCCGTGTCCAGGTTATCCAGAAATAGTGAAGAAGAGGTAAGGATGTCGACCCGCTGTGTAGCAGTCCAGACCTGACTCCCGTTATGAAGAAGGCTTGTGAGAAGATTGTAGAAATCTGCTTGTAGGTCTTCATTGCATATGTCAGGATAGTCCTCCTGAAGTCTGAGCCCACGGAGAGTTGAACTAAGATGTGGTGCCGTGTAGAAATGGCCGCCGACCGCAAGGCAATCATCTGGAGTGAATACTGCGTGAGGAAAACTAGGAGGCATAACTCTGAAGAAATCAGTCAAGATGATCTAGTATTTTGGGTTCCATACTCACAAAAGGTCACCGGCGCATAATTCCACCCGTACCCATCCTTCTTCATATCCGTGAGACCACTGGGAACCTGCAAGGGCTAAGAGTCGAACCGCATCATCCGTCACTTTGCGTGGGAAATACCAGATCTTCCGCCCTTCGAGAATCATAATCCAGGTTAGCTGAGCTCCATTATCCACGTGGATGGAGGATATCGCGTTTGCTCCGCTCAGCAGAAAGAATTCCCGCCGCTCATTTCTCCATTGTGACTCCGTTTTCCCCAGGTTCTCTGGAATTCCGCAAGACAATTTATTCGATAGATCATGTCTTATTATTTCAGTCGGACAGAAGTCACCAATTCTGTTTTCGATGTCCAGGAGGTTGATTGCATGGCGTTTAGGCTGAGGGATCTCCCAATGTGAAAGAACTTCCTGGACAGCCATTCTTCGTGTTCTGCCAGCAGGATCTGCCACAGTATAGTCGTAAACGTCAATGGTGTTGTTGATTTGCTCACGTAGATGCATCCAGAATGCATCTAAGCTTAGTTGGCGACCAGAGAGTGAATTTCCCGACACCGATCCCCGATAGAGGAGTGGTTTGTCAAACTTTTCGCGAAGACAGTCGTCCAAAGCCCGCGAGTCTTTCAACAGAATCATGTCTCCACTGGATCCTGGAAAGGCAGAAGGTATCGATGCAATGATATTAAGTGGGCTCTTCAGGGGAAGCAATTTTCTCATGAATTCTGCGATGATCTCCTCTCTCGATTTTGCCCACTGTGCTTCGCCATCCAGCTCACGCATAAATATCTGGAGTTCCACGACGCCTGGGTTGTCGAGTGTTGGAAAGTCCAGATTGAACGCGCCCCATGTCAAACATTCTGGGATATGCAGATTCCCCCGCCGCTTTCTGGATTCTTCTCTCCATTGTCTGCGGCGTACCTGGTCCGGCATGTCTTATTTTTGAATGGCAAGGAGTTGTATGAGGCATTTGACTCCCGGAGATTGCAACTGAACTTTTGAGAATTTTTCCTAATAGGGCAAAGGCAAGTTTTGGTGAGAAGGGCAGACCTGGGCTTTTTTCCCACTCTAGGCGTTCAGGACTGTTGATGACAGGAGAGGAACTTGGAGAGCAGAAAGGAAGTTCCGAGAGAAAAACAGAACTTCCACGAGAAAATGAGACCTTCCATGAAAAAGGGAAGTTCCCAGGGCACATGGGGAAGTTCCTAGAGAGAAGGGGAAGTTCCCCAAACACAGGGGAAGTTCCCACACGCTGCGATGATTGGCCGAGCGATCCGCCCCACTCCTCCCGAGGTCCCGCGTTCTCGGCCTGGGTCTGGTCGCGACTCTGCGTCCTGTTTCTCCGACACTCGCAAAGTCTCGTTGTAGATTTGGGTTGGAATTTGAACACTCGTCCCCTGCCCCCTGCTCCTGGCCGACGGCGACCAAGTTCACAGACTGAAAATGTCCCAGAAGGCCCGATGCGATCATGGACTTTCCCACGATCGGCACTGCTCTCGATTTCCTCAACATCTCTTCCTCCCCGAGCATGGCTGACGCTCCAGGTTCAAATAATTCCCCCACAGTCTGCCAGGAATTCTTACAAGAGTGAGCGCTGGAGCAGAACATATCACACACCGTGGCTTCGATAGTCAACGGAGGATATTTTTGTTCGGCGCCTACACCAAGCGCTTTGTGGGCGCACGATGTATGTGTCATCCCTTGCCCGCTCGTACCTGAATTTGCCTTCAGCTTTGATCTGGTCAGGTTCTTGCTCCTGGTAGTGGCCCACGACGTTGATGCCCAACTGGGTGCTCTGCGTCTTGGTGGTTTGGCGCGAGTTCCTGCCGGTGCATGTATCGACTGGCGAAGCCCCCTTGGCTTCTGTGTCGGCTGGCGGATTGATTCGCTAATTGCACTTGCATAACTTGCATAGGCAGTCTCTACTGCAAAACTGAGCCTCGTCATGTCTTCCTCCTGGGCCCCCTGTATTTCAGTGTCTCCCGATGACGCTGGTTCTTCGTTGCTCGCCGGTTGACCTAAACTTGGTTCATCTGATGCCTGTGAGGCGCTTTGTACTCCGTCCTCGGAGTTCACCTTCACGATCTCTTTCACGGAGCTTTGCCTGGTGGAAGCCCTGGGGCCGCTATCTCCTGAGCTTCCGGACCCCACCGTGGTGGCAGCCGGCGTCCTTCCAGCCGCCGTTGAGAGGTATGCCAGCACCAGGTGATACCTCTCTCTCGCGGGGATGGTATCTGCAATGGCAGTGTTGTCTTCAACTCATATTCGTTTGGAGATGCCATTGTCTGGCATCTTGTAGTTGTCAAGACTTGACGGTACCCCATTCACTCCGGTCTGCGACCACTCTCCCGTCTCAACGACTGGAATGCGTGGGGTGGGAAGCGGAATTCTGGGGAAGTCAATTTCATCAATTTCTCTGAAGCTATCAGTGTCCGACTAATTCTGCATTGCTGGGCTCGGAGCTACCAACTTTCATGGACTTTTCTTCCGATGGTAATGGTAACTACGGGGTCGACTACGGCATACTTGACGCCCCAGTTAAGCCTATCTTGTTTTTTTATCACCAGAACAACATGTCGGAGCAACTGCTGTTACTTCCCTGACTTTCCTGCCGAAAGTCATGATGCCGCAATCGGAATATGTTTGCAGAACTTTGCTATGGAGACCCTGAAGTTTTCGGTTTGAAATGACCGGCCACGCTCTACTTTTCAGTCAAATTTAGATCACTAGCATTTGTAGTGAGGTATGGCGTTCTTTATGCCTACTTCTATTATTGAGCCCATGATTAAAGGATCTCGATCCTGCCTTGACGTTTCGGAGAGACACAGTATCAATCTATAAACCTGATCAAAGCTCAGCTCAAGAAATGAGATTTGTACATTGGCTCTGTAAAAGCCAAATTAGACATAAAACCTTGGAGAATTTTATGATTAATATCGAAGTAATTGATCCTTTGGGAACTGCTGGCATCTAGCCTTTTCTAGTTTTTGCCGAGTTCGTAGCCGACAGCCACAGCTGAGACCTGAATCAACCCTTAGCACGAATATGGTATAAATACTCAAGCTCCCCCGTTTATCCTCCTTGACCCTATATATATTCATACTCGTTATTACTCTATAGTAGCGCACGCCATTTCCTTCTACATAATAGACGCAGAGAGACTGTTTCAAACCCTATTCATGAGATACGCTAATCCAAATATGAATAGGTGTAATTAATACGTTTTGTAGCTGAACAAGTAGGAAATACCAGCAGCCTAAATTACCGGCATGGAATGTACAGTTCTTTACCCGATACCTTTTACCCAAAAATCTCAAGAAAACACTGCAATGCGGCGGTCGTGGCGTGGGCAATCACTCAGAAGATCTTCTCTGTATCTTGCGCCCCTAAGAGCGCGGAGAGATTGGTGGTCTGGGACCGGTTTTATGGGGATGGCTTTTCATTTACCCCACATTCACTATCAAGCATTGTTGAGTTCCATTTTGAGGCCAGGAACCAATTACTAAGACTTCAGTCTGATCTGCCTTTTAAAAAATACTATGAAGTCACGTGGGTCTTCGCAAACCGGCTCTCACCCTTTTCGTAGATCTGTCTAGAAGCCGCTTCAATCCCTACACCCTTTTAAATGAACTCGATTTATTTTCACATTACAGTCGTTCTCAACATCGGCTCGACAGACACCCTTTTCGTCACTCTTTTCTGGCCCCACCGCCAAGGCCTTGGCGCAGATTTATCATTGAGTGGGCCTCATCAAATTGATGGATGTCGAAAAAGGCGTACTGTATTGTGGTATGCAAATTAAGAAAGGCTTACGAGATGTGCAAAGCATTCCGTAGAAATATATTGTGGAACTGTACAAACCATACAGGATGGTCGCTTAGCAACCGGTTCCTGGTCTTCTGCTGGTAGCTTCAGATGTCCTCCATACGCAACGTGGGTTCATTTCCTTTGCCGGTGATTAATCTTGACAGGTGTTTCTTTGGCCTAGGGAATATCAACGATTATCGCCCGCGATACTTTGCCTTGGCCAGGACCCTGTCACGGACGAACAACTTTTCTTTTGGCAGCTAATAGAGGAGGCCGCAACTAATACTCATTCACCATAAGTCTGTCGCTACAGTTTGCTCGGACATATAAGGCGCAGTTCTCTCTTTAGCAATGATGGTTATGACGTCCAACGAGGTGTAACGTTAGATCCCTGGGACAACATATTTGATGACAGAGAAGATGATGATGATATTCTTTATCTAGAAGCAAGACTGAGAGAGAGAAAAGAAGAGAAAGCAAGTATGAATAGGATACTGAGATCCTGTTTATACTGCCAAACATGATGGCATATCAAACATGTTTGATCTATATGCATGGATGCCTATGGCATCCGACAATAAGGGACACTTATGAGAGTGAGAAGATCGGTCGGGGGGGCAATAATGGCGGTGGGCACCCTAGCGGTTTCCCCGAAGGACTCTTTTGTAAAATTCCCAACCGAAATAATTTGGCAATTCTCGAATCTTGGTGCGACCAGTTTTACCAGTTTGGATGGTCTTCAACAAACCCCCCCTCCGAATGGAACAAGCATATAACAGCTCGTTCAAGACTATCACAGAAAGCGTTTTCAGGAATTGCTCCCATGCTTTAGAGGTTCATCGCTATTTTACCCTCCTGGCCTCTATTCATTCGATGCCATTGACTCCAGAAACCTTGCTAGAAGAGCTCGCTAGCTTATCACAAATGTTGAACGACCTATTTCTCTTTCTAAATTTTCGTGTGCATTTCTTGCTCGTTCTCTCTCCTCAATATGAATGCTTGGTGGCTTGCTCCATGGTGCCTGGATGTATGTCTTCTTACTCTCCTATACACCTGCCAAAGTCTCCAAGGGCGTCGTAAGGCATCCACCCTTTCTCCAGGACTGGGACCTCATCGGCGTTCATTCACTTTCGGAACAAAGATTCGGCAAGAAAACGGTACATTTCATTATATCTCTTATTTTTGTCATTGTTTCGTATACTCCGTACCAATTTAGGGTAGACACTTCAAATAAGACTAGTATGGGGTTTGATACATGTAATTTATTCAAGAATAATCAAGCAAGGTGCAGATACCTAATTCACAATCCATGGCAGCCATCGGCTCGCGATAGATCCAGAGTGTGATCGTCTGTGATTGGCGTCATAAGCCCTCGTGACGAACCTGTACGCGCGAAGGGTAATGTCCGAATATGGAAAACATCTCTGGTTCGTCAGGACTCATGGTGTCCTCCTCACATGCTTGCATTAACTCAAAATCCACCATTGTTACAGCGTTGGTTTCCGAGTCATACAAGATATTGTGCATCCCGGAGTCGATAACAATAGTTGATGCTCGCCTCAGGACCTTGATAGCCTTGTAAATCTCGGAACGTATGTGCTCCTTGACGCTTCCAGAAAGTTGGTTCCATTGTGTGTCGAGCCGTTCCCCAGCAACCTTCGTCATCACAATGATGTAACCCTGGGGATAGATCGAAGAGCAACATATCTTGCCGATGCTTAGTAGTGAGGGGAAAAAATCGAAACCAGCTAGACGTTGCGCATGGATGTTCTCATACGTCCTCGCTTCGTCAGCAAACCTGTAGAATAAAGGAATTAGCGATTGAGATACCACGCTACAAGGACATAGTAACAGACCGGTCGACTCTAGACGGGGACCAGCATTTCGCGATAGCTGGTTCGCCATCCCATGTGACTTCATAAATCGCCTTGGCGGAGGATTGCTGGATAATGCTCTTGCAATTTACAAAAAACGTTGCAATACCGTCATCGGTCCCGTAAAGGATGGATGATGAGCCAAGCATGTCAGATGTCTCCTCCATGGCGCCAATTTGGTTCCGGAAAGCGGATGGACGAATAGATGCTTGGAGTGAAGGGCCGGTCGGGACGCGGAGCTAGGGGGTGATATTAGGAGATTGCCGCTGTTATAACTGGAAAACTTACCTGGGCGATGTTGAAGTCAGGGGGTTCAATAAATCTCGAATCTTTGGAGGCCATTACACCCAGCGCCAAGAAGCATTGCCGGAGACTGGGGTTCGATGCGTCTCTTGCAATTGGTAAGGACATATCAAAGTGGTAAGGAGCCGCTCTGCGAATGAAGACCGTCCACTCGTATGTCGACAAAAATCCAAACTTCAGCTTACTTGACCGCATGTTCTTAACAAGTTGGGCTGGGGAACCGTTAACAGTGTCGTAAATAAGGTTGCACTGAACTCACCAATGTGATGCTGGATGCCGATTAATCGTGCATACCCTTCGCGAATGGAATAGTCCTCAAGTTCAACTGTCCAGAAAGACTTGAGTTCTCCGACAGCCGCTGGGCGAGGTGGTCCCGTTGTGTGAAACAAAGTGAAATCAGGCACTTGACTCGTGTCCGTTGGCCCTGTAGAGGACTGATAATCACCGAATTTCAAGTGGGAGAGGCAAGTTGTGGCAAACACTTTCGAAACTGGGTCACAAATATTCTTGGAGAACCTTCCGCTCAAACCACGTTCGTTTCCAACGATATAGCTTTCTGATATATCATCTGTGTAAGGCACAGGATGGCTAAGATCTAAAGTGTCGGATGCTCCGAGGACATCCTGTTTAAAGTTCTCCCATTCATGAAAAAACCGTAACGAGATAACCTCAGATGAGTTGGAGACATCCCGCGTTCCATTTAGCTGGGTGAGGGGAGGGACGGCCCGCAGAATAACCTCCGCCGCGGGCTCCATGACGGAGGCCCCAGAAAGTAGATCTGACATGGTCAGTGAAACCGCTCTGATTCGTTGGTAGGATTGGGGGAGAAGCGGGTGGAGCAAGGGGAAAAGACAAGGGACAAGTCGTGTTGGAGGATACGGAACGCACTAGGCCAATTATGGAATGGCCTCCGGCGCTATGACGATGGGTTCAAGTCCCTGCATCACCAGGACTGCCAGGTCTGCTGCATCCTCTGGCAATGCGTACACGAACAGACTCGAATCGCGACCATGCACACCTTTGTCGACAAACGTTGTGCTCTATGTACGTTGGTGTGAGGTGACCTCGGCGGACCTGGCACCTGACGATGTTGTGCTTCTTATATCTCCTGTACCCGCAATGTCCTGGTTTGTTTTGAGGAACCTTGAGGATTCTCGGTCGGATCATGAGGATTTTGCTGCGTCTCCCTCATCTCCTTACCCATGCCGACCGCGTCCACTGACTGAAATTGTCCCAGGAGTCCCGCTTTGATTTTTGAATTTCGCCCTGATCGGTACTCCCTTTCTTTCCTTCAGCATCGCTCTCCCTCCCTAAGTATCGTTGAGACCCGGGCTTCCAACAATTTTCCCACAATGGCTGCCCCACTCGGTCTACCCCAACGATCCTCAAGCAGAACATGGTGCACACTTTGGTTTCCTAGGTCACATTGACACCGCGTTGAGTCTTTTTTGCTCGACTTGACGTAGGTATTAGGCGAATCCGATAATTCCTGTGCGGAGTTGGATCAAAACTGACGTTGCTGCTTTCCGCAGTCCTTCCAGTTCACCAACTTCGACTTATTCAAGGTTTGAACCTCTGGGTGCATAAAGTTGCACATCCTTTGCCCGTGAGCAATATGTAGCTACATGTAGCCAAAGGTGATTTTGACTAACTTGGAGTACTCCCCATGTCAAGACTGGGGCTCTACCCACATCGTGACTGACTACATCCAGACATTACACTTGTGGACATATTTAATTTGCTTGTGATCGACCTTTGACCTAGTATAAATACCTTTAAGGAATGAGGTAGGAGTCGATGCTCATCAGCAGCTATATATCTCTTGATGAGGTGAAATGTACTGGGCGGCAAGTATTACTAGAACGGGTTGTGTATGAAGACATCCGCATCCTAGTCTAGAACGGCCATACACTGTGACAACCATCCTCACTCTCCTCTTACCTTCTCTTTTCTTTTCACATTCTAAACTCCGCACCAGCCCATCGTTTCGTTTGGATATTGGCAATTACGCTGTCCCGATCTGCTTCACGTGGCTCAAATTTTGCATTGATAATTTTATGCAATTGTCTTCCTGATCTTCTTTGTATATATAGTGCCTGACACCCCCCAATTGATCCTGCCAGGCTTCGTGTTTCATGACTCGTAAAGCCTTTTGAACGCACTGTCCATGCTAAGCAGTACTTCTGGCCTATCAAATTCGATCAGCTCGCCATTATGTATCATAGCAATACGGTCAAAGTCAAGGATAGTATCAAGCCGATGGGCAACAGCCAAGATCGTGCAGTCCGCAAAATCTTCCCGAATAACCCGCTGTATCAATGCGTCGGAGATAAGGTCCACATTGCTAGAAATTTCGTCGAGAATCACGATTTTGCTTTTGCGTAATAGTGCTCGTGCAAGACAAAAGAGTTGTCTTTGACCATGAGAGAAAAAATTGGCATCTAAAGCGGCGTCAAATCCGCCTTTCATCTCAACAACGTCCAACAGTTCAACACGGCGAAGGGCTTGCTTAATGTCTTCAATGCCATTGGTATTGGATGGATCGATATTGGCACGAATAGTGCCATGGGTGAAAAAAGACTCTTGTGGAATTGCGTTCAGAGCGGCACGTGTAGTCTGCCGTGGAATGTGTGCAATGTCCACGCCGTCAATCAAAATTCGGCTTTGGGGTCCAATCTCCAGCAGTCGAAATAGCGTGGCCAGGAGTGAGCTTTTGCCGCTACCACTGCGGCCACATATTCCAATCTTTTGCCCAGGCTGGATTGATAGACTCAAATTGCGAAAGACATATGTTTGTTCTTCTCCCACCTCGTAAGATGCATAAACATCATGAAACTCAATCGCGCCATGAGATGGCCAGAGGGACAAATCAATATCCCTAGCTTGGGGCCCCTCGTTCTCGCCTGGCTTGTTTTCAGAGGCAGTATGAGTAACAAAAGCTTTAGTTCGAGCGATAGCCCCAATGGAAGTTTCGAGCTCGGCCCAATTTCGTAAGATCTGCGAAAGTGACTGGCTGAAAGTGATAACATTAAGAATGGCGAGACCAACATATCCAGTGCTAACCTCACTTCGCAACTTTACGACGAGAACCATCAAGATAGCACCAAGAATAGCCACAGACAGATCGAAGGCTATATCCAGCCATCTTTGAATGCAAAAAAGCAAATAAAATGGTTTCTGCGACGCGTCAAGTAGTGCCAGGTTCTGGGCTTCGAATGCGGAGGCCCAACCAAAGGCACGAATTGTTACCAGGCCAGAAAGGGTCTCAATAAATTGAGAGAATAGCGGGGACTTGGCCTCGAGATCTAGGAGTCGCATCTGGCGCGATGTGCGTAGGTAGAATTTCTGTAACATCCACAAAAAAAGGAACAAGGGTGGTACCACGGCGGCGAAATACCTAGCCGATATACACATCATTATAGCTGACATAAGTCCGCCCGAGAGAGAGAAGATGAAGTCGAGGGCAGAGTAAGGTAGGTCATGATCAATCAAGGTCATATCTTGGCTGAACCTGATTATAGTTAGTGGTCAGGTAATCCAGACGAACTTAAGTAGCAAAATTTCCTAACTCAATCAGCTTACCTATTTATAGTAGTACCAGTACCGACTGAAGAAAAAATGACAAGGGTACATGCATGACTGTTGGATGCCATAGGTATCCAGGCGTATAGATCAGACATGCATGATATGGCATCATGTTTGGCAGTATAAATAGGCCCTCGGTATCCTATCCATACTTTTCTTCTTTTCCTTCTCCCTCTCAGTCTTGCTTCTAGATAGAGAATATCATCATCATCTTCTCTGTCATCAGATAAGCTCCACCTACCAGGGCCTTGATGAGGTCGAGCCCCCACCTCCTAGCTACACGCGGATCTTTCGACTTTTACGAAAGAGGAATGGCAAGAATTCAGGTGCTTAGGCGCTCAGCGAGAAGCGAGAATTCGTGGGGGAGGAAACCATTGCCGAACGCCTGATCGCCAAAACGCGGGCACAGGTTCGGAAGCAAAAACGACAAAACAATGGCACAGACGTCCCCGAGCTAGACCTGCCGGGTACGGATAAATGAAATCCGGAAAATAACGACTATGAACTTGAGGAATACACCATATCAGTGACATCCTTAGGGTACGAATGGGCAGAGGACGCTCATCAAGAACCAAGGGTTCAGATCGGTCAGCACACCCATTCGCAGTCGCATCCCGCCACCTTCAGAAGATACACGGCAAGCGATAAACAGAAAAGCTTGAAACGATTTATATCGGACCCAACCGGGCCAGTACAGGAGCGACAGAAGGGCAAGGCTACAAGAGAAACTATGTTACAACAGAAAGAGGGGTCTCACCACCCCATCATGCATCATATACATCTGTCGGATGCCATAGGCATCCAGGCATATAGATCAAACATGTTTGATCTGCCGTCATGCTTGCCAGTATAAATAGGATCTCAGTATCCTATTCATACTTGCTTTCTTTCTTCTCTCTCTCTCTCCAGTCTTGCTTCTAGATAGAGAATATCATCATCTTCTCTGTCATCAGGTTATGAGCGCCTTTTTCATGCTAGTTTAAAGACTCCTAGCACTCTTCCATACTGGTTCATCTAGTGGTTTCTCATCAAGGAACCTTATCTCCTCATCTAGGAGAATCATCAGGATTTCTCATCAGAAGGGATCCAAATCTTGCTTGGTTTCATACCTTATCGATAGGTAAAGTGAACCGAAAGTGAGGCATCATTCTCTCAATTCAAGACATATCTTGATTTTAGAGAAAGCACGCCAATTCGTGCGAATCAATCACTATGGAAAGCTCCCAGAGCCCCTAGGTGCCTGGCATTCCAGGTACGCCAGCCGATCTACTGGCAGAACCAGAGGTTTATCGCCATCAAGGAACCGATCTCCCGGACAGAGCGAAGATCGATATCAACAAGATTGACGCCCTAGAACACAATATAACAAGTCCGAGGAGCTGGGAATTGAGAGTCAGAATGATACTTAAACCAATGGGACTCAGTGACTTGATCAAAAGTGAAATCCCTAGACCAGACCGAGCTGATCCATTACATATAAGATGGGTTTACTGGTCATCAATTATCAGCACTTGGCTGTTCTTACAGGTTGATCAGAACCTACAAAGGCGGATTGAGAATCTCGCTCACGTTCCAGAAGAAGCCGATACTATGTTCGACCAGATAATAAGCATGGTTCAAGGTAGAGATAAAGCAGACAATACACACAATGAGTGGCAGAAATACTTCAAAATCAAGCGATTAAGCTTCAATACTGCTCACGAGTTCATTCTTTAAATATAGAACCAACACCATGTGATTTTAAGGTTCAAAGTTGGTCCCCATCCTTTCCAAACGTTATCCAACGTGCTTGGATAGCTACACAATGAAGTCCCAAAGATCAGCTTTATTCTTGAAGAAATCAGTAAGGTTGAACCTAGCACCATTAACGACACAAAACTCGATCAATATCTTCAGGAAATCCAAGCAGCCGCTGATCTTGATGGTATATCCAATGCCAATCGCCAAGCTAGACGTGGATCAAAATCGAAACGCGGCGGCCGAGGAGGTAACCGTGGAGGCTGTGGAGGAAGCAACAATACCTCCACACCTAAAGATGAGAATGAGGACGCTAAAAAGAAGAAAGGCCTTCGCAATCAGCCTCCAGCTAGAAAGGATATTCACGAATACGCTCGCGAGAAGCGTGAGGGCACACAGAAAGATGAGAATGGCATGTGCTCCTACTGCGGGTATGGTCCTCATCCTGCGAAACAATGCGCCTATATCTCAGAAGCACCGCCAGCTTCATGGATAGGCAGCAAGCAGGTTTGGACCTACAGTGTTGCTATAAAGGCGGAAGGTGGAAGGAATATGGCTGTTGCGGTAGCTAGCCCTAATTTCAGGCTTAACAATTGGCTTTTGGACACAGGATCCGACAAAACCCTAACCCATGATTTCAACGATTTCTACACCTATCATCAAGATGATCCAACCACCGCCTATGCGTACAAAGACTACTCTGGCAAGAGAGTCATGATGACAGAGAAGATGATGATATTCTCTATCTAGAAGCAAGACTGGAGAGAGAGAGAGAAGAAAGAAAGCAAGTATGAATAGGATACTGAGATCCTATTTATACTGGCAAGCATGACGGCAGATCAAACATGTTTGATCTATATGCCTGGATGCCTATGGCATCCGACAAGTCATCACTCAGGGACACAGAGAAATCCTAGTCAAAACAGTCCTACAGAATGGAACAATCTATTCCTTCTTGACCCAGGGTTATTTTAGCCCTAGTGGTCATGGGAAGCTTCTTGGAATGCAGAAACTTCTTCAAGATCAAGATATATCCTATGATACAAGATCGAAATTGCTTACCGATGGTAACGGAAATACCATTGGTTACGCCGAAATAACATCTGGAGTTCTATATCTAGTTTTACCCACTGATCACGGTGAAGAAAGTAAACAAGAATAACCATGCGATTTTGGTATCGTCAACCGAGTGACTGCTCTAGAGATACATAGACGACTGGGTCACGCTGGAAAGGCGAAGATCTTGTCAACTTTAAGCCATGCAGAGGAACTCGGCGACGATGAAAGATACGGAAATAAGCACTTCGACTGTGAGGCCTGTTTTCTAGGCAAATCAAAGCAAAAGATCTCCCGAGATATCCAGGAGCGAGCATAGGACGCTGTATGGAAGTTCCACGTTGACACTCAGCCAATGAAGCCTATGGGTCTAAATGGGGAGAAATACTGGTTACCAATAGTCGATGATGCGACTCGATATATTGAAGGGATCACACTCACTAATAAAGGAGAGGCTTTTGTCAAATTGACCTCCTTTTACGAGAAAATTAAGCTCCTCACAGGCCGATACCCTGGGATCTGGCGAATGGATGGTGGAACTGAGTTCAAAAATTTCATAGACTGGGGGTAAAACGTGGTATGACTTTTGAAGTCACACCCCCCTATATAGCCTAACCAAATGGCGTCGTTAAGAGATTCGGGGGTCATATCAATGATATTTAGCGGACGATGATTATTGACGCTGATATACCTGAAAATATGTGGCCCTATGTAGTCGATACTGCTATCTATATCACGAATAGATTGGTCAACCCTAAGACCAAGATATCGCCACTGACGCATTGGAGAAGAGACCTCGATATTCCGAATCCGGAGCCGACATTAAAGCACCTTTTGCCATGGGGATCCACTACTTATGTGTATATCCTAAGAGCTTAGCGCACTTAGGCGAAAAAGGCATCCCTAAGGGCATGGAAAGGAATGCTAGTTGGGTATGAGGGGGACAATGGTCATATATTCAAAGTCTGGGACCCTGTTAGTAAGAAGGTCAAAGTTTTAAGGGACGTAGGCTTTCTATAACTAGGAGACGATGATTCCGATGGAGATTGACCTTCTCGCGTAAAGGCACCAGTGCCAGAAGGACCACTAGGTGATAGTGGAGGCTATATTAGCTTCCTCGATATACCTAGTACTTCACAGTAAGTGGAGAAGTCGATCCCAAGGGACACTCTTGTTACACCCTTAGCGAGCATCCAGCTCTCAGGAGCGTAAGGCAGAGTTTGGACTATGCCTATAACACCACGATTGCAAAAGTCATTACCTATACCACCAGTGATAAAGCCTAACATCTTTCCAAGGAGTACAATTCCTACGATATAACTACCAGTCATGACTGGCGCAAGGGTAGAAGATATCACTGATTCAGTCGAGCACCATGCTCCTAGCGAAGCAGAAGACCGAACCAGGAGGTCTGATCTCTAGAAAAGACTTCAAGAATTAACCTCGCAAGTCTTGAGAATAGGGAGTGAGATGTCTGAAATAAAGAATCAAGCGTCGGCTGTTAAACAGGAGATTAGATCTAGCGAAACCAGATCTATAGAGTCAACTCCATCACCCGAAGTACAGAGAAGGGGATATTAATATCCTTTCTCCTCGCCTATAATTAAGGCTTAATAAGAAGAAGAAGAAGCACCACAATCTCCAATACTTTAAGAGCAAAACAAGGAGATTATCTCAATCTCTTCAACCCCTGATCCAATCACCGAACCCATACCTCGTCGTTCAAGGCGTGCCAATATTGGTATACCACCAGAGAGGTATTATGACCCTAATCAAAAACACCTCTCTATTGAATACGAGAAAAGGGATAGAGACAGTTAGAGAGCTTCGTAAAGATCGAGATCAAGATTACCTAGGGATCTATCGGAAGCTAAAGGATCCGTAAACGCCACAGTAGACATCACTATGCCTATTATATTCAATGACAAACCGCTATACGCAAGGGATATCGATATACCCACAACGTATAAGCAGGTAGAGAAGTTACCTTTCTGGATACACTGGAAAGAAGCTATAGAGAAACAGCTTGAGGACCTTACCGCTAAGCAGACATGGACGCTAATCCCGAAACCTCTACAATTAAAAGTCCTTCTAGGATAATGGAGATTCACACTGAAAATAAACACAAAGGATTAAGTATATGGGTTCAAAGCCCGCTGGGTGGTCTATGGAAACTTCTAGGATAAGGATAGAGCGGAATCTTACGCTCTAGTGGTTTCCGAATGTATGATTAAGGTTGTGTTAACGCTTATCGCGATATATGACCTTAGATGGAGATAAGTTGATTTCATAGCGGCGTATCTTAATGCTTCGAGAGAGTATGCTGAGGTTATCTATATAAGGTAACTAACTGGATTTGAGTACTCTGATGGGACCTCTCACCAATAGGTATGCTTATTGAACCAGGCACTATTTGGACTCTGGGATAGCGCCTACCTTTGGAATGAAGATATGGATTTAAAGCTTCGATAAATAGGCTTTTCACCCCTAGGCGATGACCCTTGTGTCTACGTCAAAGGAAAAGGGATAGGCCTAACAATCATGATGATCTATATGGATGATTTTATTATCGCCGCTCCGATAGATATAGAGATTCAAACAGTGGTTTCTATGCTTCAGAAATACTACGATATAAAGGACCTTGGTGAACCGAAATAGTATTTGAACTGTGCTTTGGTCAGAGACTACGGAAAGAGGACGATCTCTTTATCACAGAGTGCCTATATACAAAAGATCCTACAGGGGTTAGGCACTCTAGGTACTAAGGATATTCCTTTACCTACAGGATAGAGAGAAACCGTAATTGAAGAAGATTTAGAGGCCTTGCTCGATGACGATAGCTTCGACCACTATCAATCGGTGGTTAGAATGCTCAATTGGCTGGCAGTCAAAACTAGGCCTGATATTCGCTTCGCAGTGATAAGACTACAGCACTGATTGGCGAAACCGACGTTATACGATATAGAGGCACTTCATCACGTTATCAAATACCTTCGCCAATATCCTAATCTAGGAATTGTCCTTGCAAAGTCTGACGAACTACAATTTTCAGCATATTCTGATGCATCACACGCCGATTGGCAGGACAGCAAGTCGACAGAAGGTGTTATCTGGTTTTTCGCTGGCTCTCCAGTGATATGGTTTACGAAGAAACAGATTATCACAGCCAATTCCACCACTGTAGCAGAGTGGTGTGCGCTCGATCAGCCTAGCAGGGATGCTATGTGGCTGAACAAAGTGGCCGATTCGCTTCAATTGCCGAGGCCCGATGCTACAGTTATCTATACTGATAGTATCAACTCACAGCTTCTGCTCTCTAAGAAAGGGGGCAGATCAGCCAATCGCTGGCTTTCATTGAGATATTTCTTCGTCAAAGATGCTGTTGCACAAGGTCATATCAGCATACGTAGGGTGGAATCCAAGCATAACACAGCTGATGGGTTTACTAAGGCATTGGCGAAGGATCAATTTAGGATTTTCATACAGCAACTGGGTTTAGAACGAGAGGGGTATGTTCTTTTGCTTCATCTTCATGCTTGATCTATGAGGGGGATGTCGGATGCCATAGGCATCCAGGCATATAGATCAAACATGTTTGATCTGCCGTCATGCTTGCCAGTATAAATAGGATCTCAGTATCCTATTCATACTTGCTTTCTTTCTTCTCTCTCTCTCTCCAGTCTTGCTTCTAGATAGAGAATATCATCATCTTCTCTGTCATCAACATCAGAAAGGGAAAAGAAAAGGAAGTCATCCGGGACTAAACAGGGCCCACAAACACAGAACGTTCAATCGCGAGACACCAAGCCCCTCCGAAAGGACTTATTTCTTCTTGTTGAGGACATCTGCGGAACTCTCGCTCGAAGGAGAATCCTGACAATCATCCCCATCAGAGTCCGGAACGTCCCAGTCAAGCTCGACCATAGCGTCGCTAAGAGTGTCAAGGTCGTACAGGACACGGTGGTACACCTCACGGACCCGTTTGTAGACGTCGGTGACAGAGGCCTGATCGGACATCTTGTACACCCGCGGCCACTCCAATGGGCTCGTATACAGCTCGCAATCATAGGTAGGGCCCGATCGGGGGCCGCGGGAACTCGTGCGGGAATGGTAGGAAGCTCCTTCGCCTTACCAACGGCACGGTCCTTTCCTTTTGCGCCTTTACGCTTCTTGCTCTTCTTAGCACTCTCGTCACCGACTGGATCCTTAGGAGCCTGACGCTTTTTAACGGGAGTTTGCGGCGTAGGGACAGCACCAGTAGGGGCCACACGAGCGTTAGCAGCAGCCTTTCCGGACACAGTTGACTTGGCGAAGGGCACACGGGCCTCAATGGGTCCTTTCTTGGCAGGCGTATGGGCCGAATCCTTAGGGGCAGCTAGAGCTTGCATCGCAGGGTCCCGCAATTGCAAGTTCGAGGGTTGGTAACGCTTCACGAGGCTATACAGCCATGGTGGGGGGTGGGCGAACTTGCCAGAAGTACCTGCATGATCGGTTAGCGCCCGGCCAACCCCGTACGGGGAAGTATATCACACTCACGGAAGGAACATTTATTAGCCGCGCTACTATACTGGCAGCAGGCACACGCAAGGTCCCACTGGAACCCGGCACCGGCCAGAAAGGCGACACGACAGGAGTCAAACGGGCCGTTGCCACGAGCACAGGGGTCGCACATCGCTGCGGGAGGAGCCTCATGGCCAATTAATTGGCCCAAAACGGCCCGCACCTGGAGCACGGAGGTGCTTTTTGGGACTTTGCCCTCCCTCCAACCCACATCAGCACGCTCTGGAAACACACGCTTCCACAACTTATCTCCCTCACTCGCGGAGAGACGGCTCACAATTGGGAACCCGGCCGCATCCAATCCGTTCCCTACAGATAAAAATGTTAGCACGATCAGCCTCAATCGGGTAAGGACAGCTCACCATTATCGACCTGGTTAGCCACGAAGGTCTGGGACTCCTCGTGCGAACGAAGTCTGTATGAAAATCCCCCAGGGATGGAAACGGGGGGAGCCGCAAAAGCCGGAACGGAAACAGCAGCAGCAATAGGGCCAGGAACGGGGACCTGGACGATCGGAGCAGCAGCAGGGACGGGCCCGGGAACGGTTACAATGTCACCATCGTTCCCACCGTCACCATTGTCGCCTGGCGCGGCTCTGGTCGCAGCCACCCGGCCACCAAGGGGTGCCAGAGAAGGCCGAGACAAGCGTCCAGCCAGGTCCGGAAACAAGTCGAGCAGAAGCTCATCAGACCCTGCACGAAAATCCGGCCCACGGAGTCCCGAACGGATGAGATCTTTTAGGGCCTCAGAAAATTCACGTCCCTTCTCGGTATCATCGTCGACAGAACGGGGGCGGGACGAGCCGAAACGGGCCTGATAGTGAAGATGCTCATAAGTAGAGGCAATCTTTCGCTCCTCCTGAAAATGCTCGGACGGGAGCTCATCAAAGAAACGGGTGAGACCTGGGGACAAGAACGGCGGGTTCTTATTTACACCCAACGTTAGCAATCGGACCCATGCGGCCCAGAATTCCAGAAAAAGAACCCCGCAAGGGCCTCCAGGGGCCTCAAAATGATATATATACCGCATTGCACCATCTTCACAGATAGAATCGAGGATGTAGCGATGGTGTTGGAAGCGCGGGGGGGGCTAAGAAAGGAAATAAGGTTATAAGCAATCGAAAAAGGGGGTGAGAAAAATCAATGGGGAGGCGATCACTGTGGGACAGATCTGAGGCTATTTTAATGTCTGGGGGAGGTTCTTGGAGACAACCCCCAGATAGGAATAGCTATTTTTACACCTTAAAAGGCCTCTCCTTGTCCACCAACGCTCGTGATATACCTCATCACATCTCTTACTTCTCTCTTTCACTCGATTTTCGACTACTGGCCACTGAGATTCAGCCTTTTATCCAGGAATAAGGGCTACCACGATGACACAAAGACTCCAGAGCCTAAAAGAAGCTAATGTTGTTATATCACATAGATTTTTTCTTGTCTTCTCACAATCGTAACGATTCGGTTGCAAACGGGCCAGTTTGGGCCCAAACACCCTTGTGCAATTTCTCCGGAGAATTTTTTACAGCAAATCGGAGAACGGAGGACTTTTTTCCGGTTTTCTGGGGGAACGGAGAAACCCAAAAATTTCACTTTGGGGCCGAAAAGCCCCGCGCGAAAGCCAGGAAACGGAGATCCGCATGAGTAAAATCACAAGCGGTTGAAACTAGAGACCAGTTTCGGCTTGGCGGGGGAGGATGAGATCCTGGCAGCTCATTTCAAACATGAGACTTGCATCTCTGGGGACTATAGGCACCTGTCTAGAGCCGCACGTGAGTACTCTCTGCCATAGTAGTCTATCTACGGACCAGTAGACGCATGTATATAGTCAAGGGGTTCCTCTCCGAATAGAACTCATGCGATCCTTTCTGAAGCACAATACTAAAGAATAATAAGATTTCTATAAAGCTAGCTAGTGATAAGACAACCTAATATCTTGATAGTGGTATATTAATGAACTAATATTCTATACAATTATACCACCATTTATTACTTACTTCTAGATCTAATTGATATTGGGCCTCTTCAATTCTGGCGGGAGAACCAGTCTCATTTCCCTGTAATTGCGTTACTTACTCGCGATATCCCCTCAATACTAGTAATAGGTACTGGTATCGAACGCCTCTTCAATACAGCTTGGGATATTTATTAATTTCGCTGTGATTGTCTTAAATCTGAAATGATTGAGGAGCTGATTTTGTTTCTATGTGCAAGAAGGCTTTTACTGTTGAGGATGCTGAAGTAAAGCAGCTCTAGTAGATCTTGATATTGGGGGAGATCGAATTAGTGAAGGAGCAAAACGATAATTTTATAAGGGATGATGAGGTTGATTTGATCAGTGACAATAAGGGGGAAGGGGAATAGATGATAGAAAGCGAGAGACTTCTCATATAATAGATAAAGAGACAATAGAGCCCC
Organism: Penicillium coprophilum; assembly: GCF_028826855.1. Taxonomy (NCBI): domain Eukaryota; kingdom Fungi; phylum Ascomycota; class Eurotiomycetes; order Eurotiales; family Aspergillaceae; genus Penicillium; species Penicillium coprophilum. Next base: position 3,894,101 of record NW_026622724.1, on the reverse strand, counting down.
AGTTACCAGAGAGTGTAACTTAGGTACGGGCCTCAGGAAGGAAACGTAAGGCTGATAACGACTGAGCAATATTGAGAAATACTATTTACGTATTCAAGTTTATTCAGATCTCTTTCCAGAAGAGCGCTGTAAACAGAATACACATATACACTACTAATTTTCTGCCTGGCAAAAGCCCGGTTGGCGCGATAGCGATCAAAGCCCTGCCGTAATGCCCATGGTGGGCGTTATGAACGCGCACTCGAAAATTTATATAGCCCATCTCCCACCCTAGACGGGTGTTGTCGCAGTCTACTCGGTTTGCTACGATTTTGCGGTTTTTTTTTTTTTTTTTTTTCTTCCTTCGATACACCGTCTATCTATCTTATTGGATATATCTTCTTGTCACATCGAAAATACAAAGCAAAGGACAAGTTGACCCATTCCGAGCTATGATATCACCGAGACAACCCCGCACTGAAGGTGAAATGTCAAGCCTCTTTTTCAACTTCATCATATCATGGCATATAAACTCACTAGAGAAGATGTCACATGGGTCTCTGAGGAGTCTGCTGCCATTCGGGCTGCCGGCAATCCTAATCCAGCCGTTCTTCGTGCTCTACTAGGTTACCATAAAAAAAAGCTTCGTGAACTAGCGGGGTGCTCTCCTAACGCAAATATCAGTGGTGGTAATATGGGTACCTACGAATCTCCACTCACCGCTGCCATTCGTATTAATTCATCAGAAAATGTTCGCGAGCTTCTAGCATGTGGTGCAGATCCAACAGGCATCCACATATGGGATTTGTCTGACTACTCTGCGAGGTTCATGCGCGGCCGAGATGCCAAAATCGATGTCTCGAGCTTTGGCCCCTGCCATACACGAATACACATTCTAGAAGTTGCAGCGCGTAAGGGAATCACCAAGCAGACTCAGCCATTGACACAAGCAGAACTGGCTGAGCGACGCACTAGCTTTCCACGATTTTGGACTGAACCAAATGTTCCAGGTCAGCGACTGAGGATGAACAAAGGCATCACAGCTCTAGAAGTGGCTGCTGGTCTAGGGTATGAGGATCTCTTCGCGCTTGTTCGTGACGCAGGAGCAGATGATTCTGCCTGGATAAGCGCTTCGGGTCAGCCCAACTTCGATCATACTCGGCCATCATCATTAAGCGTCACATCTCCTGTGCACGAAGCCATCGAACATGGTCAACATGCTATGCTTGAACGACTACTCAACAAATATCACTACTCTCCAAATTATCGGCCAATGGTCGCTCCTACAGTTGCCTTTCCGCCGCTTTCCTTTGCACTAGGTCGGTGCGACCCAGATAATCCTGATATCCGGGCCTGTATCAAACATCTTCTCGCGCACCCGGACATCGAATTAGATCTCCGCACTCCTATCTTCGACGTTCATCCACTTCATTTGGTAGTTGCTCGCCATAACCCAGAGATCCTATCGATTCTTCCTATGCCACTCGCCAGCGCAGGCACGACGGCTCTGGGTCATACATTGCTTCATATCGCCTCGCTTCCACTTACCTCGATGTCTTTAAACCGAGAAAGCCCTGATGCGGTGCGAAGTATCCACTGCGCCCGCACACTGGATTCTACGTGGCTTCCGCATTCACAACCAAGCCCGCTGCACTTGGAACCAACGAGAGCCGCAATGCAAGTGCCATTCCATCACATCAATCCACCGACACCTTTGACATCTGCTGAGCAGGATGCACAGCTCCGCACCCTTCGTGTGCTCTCCGACGCGAGAATCGATGTACGCGCCCAGGATGTCGATGGAAACACTGCATTACACTATCTTGCTACTGCATTGAATGGTGATCCCAGAGCCATACAATTATTACGTGAGATGGAAGGAGGCGAGATGGTTTACAACACTTACAAAAATCGTGAGGACCTGACGCCCCGTGACCTTTGGGAAGCTTGCAACGGAGCGTTATTCGGGCAATAGATGTATATGGAATTCTAGCAGTGATTTCAGTCTTCAGGTAAACAGTACATCGAGGGCGGGGGTTCTTACACCCTCGATAGAATGTTCCAGAAGGTCTGCAACCTATAGTATAGTCTTAGCCTCATTTTCAGCCCCATCTATACATAGCCAACGCCACTGAATCTTGAGTACCCCGTATAATGAAAGACAATAAATGCTGTTGGATGTCACAGGCATATATATGCCTTATACCTGATATAGATCAACCCTATCAAACATGCATGACATGGGACCAGGTTTGGCAGTATAAATAGAGTCTCAGTATCCTATCCCTACTTGCCTTCTCTTCCTCCCCAGTATTGCATTTCGATAGAGAATATCATCAATATCTTTATCATCAAAAGGCGACTTGTTCAGGAGTTTCGTGAAAGAGTTGGTGCGATTATTATGCTTGAGAGTCCTCTCTCTGTCGAAGCTTCTTGATTTGTCCGAGGAGCAAATTAACATTACTCTGGACTCATTCCATTCAGTACTAAACATACCAATTGATTTGACCCGGCCAGTCCGAATGTTTTATCTATCTTTTCGCGACTTTCTTTGTAATCCTGAAACGGTAACAAAACACCCTTTGGGTTGGACGAGAAAGATATACATTGTCATTTGGCTGAACAATGTCTGCTTATGTGTCAAAACTTGCGAAAGAATATTGATGATAAAGATAATGATTATACTCTCTATCGAAAAGCACTGGGGAGGAAGAGAAAGCAAGTAGGGATAGGATACTGAGACCCTACTTGTACTGCCAAACATGGTCCCATGTCGTGCATGTTTGATACGGTTGATCTATATCAGGCATAAGGCATATATATGCCTATGATATCCAACAATGGTACGTTGTATGTTTTTATTAGCGTAAATGTATTATATATTCTGTTGGTATGTAACTATACATGTCTTCTCTCCGTTCACATAGATCCAGCACTGAGGCAAAGTTTGAGCAACCTGGGTGCCTGTTGACTCTTCAAGGTCTTCCTGAACCATGGTCTTTTTCCCCTGGCCAGAGTCAGATCCTCCCCAGGTCCTCTTCCAATCGCTACTGCCATCACAATACCTCAGTGTCAAGCTACGTGATCGCGCATTTCTGTATTGACAGGCTTCACATCCTCGAGTTTTTCGTCTGTGCCTACCAAGTCCTCTTCCACATCAACATGGTCCTTGATTTTAAGCCAAATAAAAGGAGCAGCGCAGATGACAGAGCCGGCCAAAAGGCTCCAGTTGCTAGCAAACTCGGCCATATACGCTGGGTGTGTCGAGTCCCATGCCCACATGACACCAGCACCGGCAGACTGGATGCCTTTGTAGAAGCCAACGTAGTTGGCGCTCTTTCGACCAGAGTTGCTGATCGTTCCAATATACCTAAATGGATTTTTCTCCTGGTCAGCTTTCCAAGTATTTTGAAGAGATTGATGTAAAGACAAGAGACATCACATACCAGTATACTGCACCCTGCCAGACCACGTCATAGAAGCCATATGAGAAGTACAAGAACATCGGTCCGCCATAGTTGGAATCCGTCCAGTCCGTATTGATTGACGGTTTTACGCCGCCTGGAGGACGAGTGTACTGTTTTTGGAAGACATAGCCGCCACCATGAATGATCATGGTCAGACTGAAGAGAATGACAAGCATTCCCCTAGCACGGATGGTGCGGCGGAAGTAGTTCAAGTCCATGGTGCTAATAAAACAGGCTCCGAGGATGTGAGCTATGTAATAGAGGAAGGTGTTTAACGCTTTGGTGCGGGTGTTGAAAAAAGCGCTATTGACGGAGTTGGTCTGATAGGAGATGAACCAGTTGGATGACCAGAACATGGGGAAAAGTAGCAAGACAGATGGTTCACTGCGCAGGGTCATCCAGAGACCGATAAATTCAGACTTCCAACTTGGATTCTTCATCAAAACGACTCTCGACCCATCCGATCGGACCACCTTCTTTGCATCGGCCATGAAGAGCCCAATCACAGAGCCCATAAATGTCAGAACGACAAAAACGATATAAGTGCTGTCTGGTACGTTGACGTTTTTCTTTTCGTTAATGCTGTTGGCAAGGACAATCTGCCATGTCAAGGGTTAGTAAATGAACAGTCTTTTTTCCCTCTTGTTCTTCTTCCCCTTTTGTGGAAGTGCATTGATGCGCAATTTTAAGAGAGATGATTCGAGAACGTACCAGACTACCAACACACGATCCAACATTGAAGATGGACCAGAACAAGGTGAAAAAGCGCCCCTTTTGGTGCTCCAACGGGTACGACACCATAATAGTGCCTTGGGCAGTCCATAGTAAGCTCGAGCACACACCGAGAAAGAAGCCAGCGAAGATGTTGAAACCGGGGACGTGTTTGTGTAATGAGGTAAGTAAGCTGGCGACATAGATGCAGTAACCGATACCTCCACAGGCGAGCGTGAGTCGCACACCAAGTCGATTCACGATCGTACCGGAAAAGAAACTGGTAAAGGCAGAGGTGACATATAGAGCAGTGTTCTATGTGAATCCATGCGGTCAGTACAGCATACCAACACGGAGAAACGGGAACAAGTTACCATTTTGTCCACCAGGGTCGCATCGGTCAGTCCACCTCCTCCCATGCCGCTTAGGGCATTGAACATGCCCGGGCACAAAAAGCAGATCAGGGCGACCATGACCAGCTGGAAGAGAGGTCTGGCATACCAGCCACTGATCTTGGAGAAAATTGTACCAGTCGAGGCGTCGGCAGTCTCCAAACTCTCGGACTGGGTCCCAGGTTCCTTCATGGTCTCCGAAGCCGTCCCAATGGCAGGGTCCTTGGCTGTCATGGTAAGGAGAAGATCAGGTATAGGTCGAATTCAGGGTGTAAGCAAAAAAAAGAAACCCGGTGACATTGCATTTTTCTTTCGGGGGGAAATGTCTACATTTATGTATGAGAGCTGCAGATTATATAGAGTGTTATCAATGTGATGTTACACTGCACATGACTCCCTAAGGAGATTAACGCGAGATCGCGTCATGAATAATTATTATGGCAACAGTCAATATCTTATCTCAAGGGCGGTGTATCCAACCGAGAAGAAAAAAGGAACGAAGGAGTATAATTCACAGTGGGGTGACTGTAACTACGTAGTATACCACTTGGGAAATTCGAAATTTCCCCATAATCTCCAGTTTTTTATCTCTTTTTTCGACATGAACTTCAATCCGGAATAGATAAAAGAGGGAGAAGGAAACAAAAAAAAGGAAATGGGGATATCCCAATCTGGTAAGGTTGACCGATTACCGGGACTCCACTCATCCACGCGGTATCACAAGGTTAAAGTTCAACTTGCATTAGTCCGATCGGAAACCCTCCAAGGTTTCTATGCGGGGATTGGGTTTGGCGTTATCTAAGTTCGAGATAGCGATAAGTATATGCATGGATACAGGTAATTTGAATACAGTACAATGTTCCAAGATTGGGCTCATGTCATTATCGTAATCTCTAATGTAACACATCATCATGAAGGATCTTCTGTGAAGAACTTGGCTTGTTGCAAGACACTGTGAACCGCCAAATGCTGCCGAGGTCGCGCAGCAGATAGAATTCGGGTGTCCGACTTCCGGCCGTGATTCACTTTGTGAAATACCGAAAGACTCTCCGTGGGGGAATTATTGGAAGAAAATGTTTCGATCAATTGCGCAATATCATCGAGAATTGGCTGTGCCAAAGCTAGCCCATGGAAAAACCGCCGGATAGCTGCCAGGCATAACTCCGCCCGACTCACTGCAAATTCAAGGCTCAGAAGATCTGGCTCAGTCGACAAATGAGCGATAAACAAAATCAATCGAACAGCGTGATAGACGCACACCCCGGTAGCGAACTCAAGTAGACGGGGCTTGGTACAGGTCTGATTCAAGTCACAGAATAAATTGACGACTGCCAGTGCATGTTCAACACAGGCTCTGGTCGCCATCTGAGTAAACTGCGCGTCGATGGTGCTCAGAACGATAGATGGCGGGGCTTCAGGGTACCCAGGGAGGAAAATGCGATACAAGTCAAAATAGCACCCGTGCCACAAGGTAAACATCATTATGTGACGGGGCAGCCAGGAACTTTCAATCAAATTCTTCAGCCCCGAGCTTGAGATTTCGGCTTGGTTGGGCATTTCCGCTTTAAGTTCACAGAGAATCTCTCCAAGACCCCCAGTCACGTCTTGAAGGTGCAGGTAAGGCTCAGTGCAAACAGCGAGCTCTCGAGTCAACTTCATAATATCCCTGCGAATAGAGGCCAACCGAATACACATATTCAGTGACCCCAGCTCATTCTGATCTCTCAAGGCGTAAATGGCAAATTCTTCAGAGCCAGGCGGACAGAGCAAGCCAAACGAGTCTTCCAATGATGGTGGGTGTAAGTAAATGCACTCAAAGGGACAAACTTCGAATTCAGTCAACCCGATGGAAAAATATGACTCCAGCAACTTGAAGCACCATACGGTGCGGCGTCTGGTCTCCTCCAAAATTGGATCCAAGTGGGTTTGCTCATGATTCAGACCCATGGCAGAGGCCGCACGGGCGGCGATCGCAGTCAACATGAATGCCTTTTCATAGCTCCCAGTTGCCATTCGATAGCTGATCGTCAACAGCAATGCTTGCAAACGGGGCATTGTTGGGGTTTCCAGGCACTTCCAGATAATCTCCTCCGCATTCGATACCCATGCAGCACTCTTCTCCCGGTCGATGGTCACGTTGTGTACAGGCACATGCAACGAGGTCAAGGCACAAATAGCAAGAAGTAGCGGTCGCTCCAATGTGCCTTTGTGGCATTTTGCCAATGTTGTGGAAGGGTGCAGAAATGCATAAGAAGGAACTGGATAGAGATGCTTGAAAAAATGTCGAACCAGTTCTGTCACTTCCCCATGAGACGGATCTCCTTGGGCCATTTCCTTGCTTCGATCGAGCGGCAGTGAGTCGTGGCCAACTGAGATTGTATCAGGTGCCAAAAAAGCATCAGCAACTCCAGATTCCGGGGGTGGAGCATCAGGTAGATCATATTCCCCATGTTCCCCATGTGGCCTGGGGCCTCTGTCACGTCGCTGGGCCCCCATGGACGCAGGATATGAACAAAATCTGTTATATTTGACGCAGTTGCCACATTGTGGGTGGGTATTGGAACAGCGAACCTTCCGCACTCGACATTGTGAACAGGAACTTCGCCCTCGTAGCCGCTCGGGTCTTTCGTCATTGCTCGGACTGGATCGCGCACCAGCCACCAGAAGCGATTCACCCTGGGTAAAGGAACATTGAAACCCTAGGCGCTCGCAGTTGCGGCAAGTTGAGACTCTGCCATCACAACCGACCTATTTCAGTCAGTCATTCACTTCACTATTGTCATAGATACGTAGAAAATACCTTCCGAGCTCGGCACTGTTGACAGACCTGTTTCGCTCGAGGATTTGGTGATCTGAAAACAGACAAATAAGGTAGTATCATTGGATCGGCAGTCGGCATGGTGTAAGTCCATAGATAATAAAATCAAAGAGTCCCCATACTTCGAGGTTGAGTAACATCCTGATAAGTGTCGGTCTCATTGTAAGTGGACGGAACTCCCGAGGTGATAATAGGTGGGGTGACTAATCCAAGTTGAGGCATATTGACCGATATCCGTCTCAAACCTCCCGACTACCGCGTCTGGGGAAAACCCTCGAATCTTCAATGTAGCATTGAGACTAAGTGGATTGTGTCGTATGAGAAGGCACAATCCTTGGCTAATAAGACACCATGCCCAGCTCTTCATTTTCAAAGATTGCGAGCGCAGTCGTGACAATCTCGTCTTTTCCTACGACGCTTCCAGCCTCTCATCTCTTGCCTTTGCATTTGCTGACACGAGAAGCCCACCATGGCCGCTAATGTAGGGTCCACGCGACCCAACATCATCTTCATTATGGCCGACGATCATGCCTCGAAGGCCATTTCCTGCTACGGAGCTGGAATCAACCAAACGCCAAACCTCGACCGGATCGCCAACGAGGGAATGCGCTTCGATCACTGTTATGTCACGAACAGTATATGCACACCATCGCGAGCGGCCATTTTGACTGGCACCCACAACCATGTCAATGGTGTCATGTCCCTCCATTCGAAAATCCAACGGCACACTCCGAACGTCGCGAAACAACTTCGAGGAGGTGGCTACCAAACCGCCATGATCGGCAAGTGGCACCTGGGGGAAGGGAAATTGCATGAGCCCACTGGGTTTGATTTCTGGTCCATCCTCCCGGGTCAAGGCGAATATTATGACCCCGAGTTCATTGGTCCCGATGGTACAAAAGTCATAGACGGATATGCTACAGATATCATCACAGATATGACCCTCGATTTTATCAAACGCCGAGACCAGTCCAAGCCATTCTTCGTCATGTGCCACCACAAGGCGCCGCATCGGAGCTGGGAATATCAGGAGAAGCACAAGGATCTGTATCACGATCCCATCCAGCTACCCGACACCTTCTCGGATGACTACAAAAATCGTGCAAAGGCTGCCGCAATCGCGAAGATGCGAGTTTCGGAAGATTTGTCCTACAAAGACCTTGGTCTGGCGCAGCCCGATGGCGATCGGAGAAAGGTCGGAGAGAAGATGGCCGGTGGTATGCGGAAGGTTCCTTCACCTTCCACGGACGAGCAAGTTCGACTGATGAGGCTCATCGACAATGAAGACGGCACCGTCTTCCGCTTTGAATCAAAAAAGGAACTGGCCGAATTCAAATTCCAGCGTTACATGCAACGGTATCTCCGTACCGTCCAGAGCGTTGATGACAATGTCGGCCGAATCTTCGAACTGCTCGATTCGGATCCGGAATTGTCTGATAACACCATTGTCATATATACATCGGACCAGGGCTTCTTCCTTGGTGAGCACGGATGGTTTGACAAGCGGTTCATTTACGAAGAGAGTTTCCAAATGCCGTTGATGGTTCGTTATCCCAAAGAAATCAAGCCTGGCAGTGTTTGCAGTGACATCGTCTGCAATGTTGATTTCGCACCCACTTTTTTGGATTTCGCCGGCATCGCCACACCCACTTACATGCAAGGCCGAACGTTCCGCTCAATTCTGGGAGGTAATTGCCCCGCTGATTGGGATCAGCTAGCATATCACAGATACTGGATGCATAATGATGCCGAACACGAAGCGTTTGCGCATTATGGAGTCCGCAATCATCGGTACAAGTTGATTTACTGGTACAACGATGATTTGCTTGTCGATGGAGCACGGCCAGGAGGCGAGGATTGTCGTGAATGGGAGTTGTTTGACTGTCAAGAGGACCCGCTTGAGCTGTTCAATTGTTATGCGGATCCCAAGTATGCGGACACTGTGGTTGAAATGACGAAGTTATTGGAGAGGAAGATGATGGAGATCGGGGACGAACCTGCGCACGAAAAACTTGTTCAATAGATTTCAACCTTGCGTACTTTACACTATAGAATTGCTTTTGTCGGAGATTCATGTCTAGAGTATCTCAGACCTTTTTCGTCTTCTTCCATGTTCGTAATAGTAGCATTCTCAGTTCCATCACACATAATTCGACCCTGAACCGACAACCACTAACCTACTAACCTCTCACTTTAATATCGCCATTCGGAAAATATTTATGTGCAAAATCATATGAGGATTTTATGCAGGGATGGAGGTGAACCACCTACCAATACGATTTCTATTATTGCCATATATCAGACGAAAGCATCAAACATTAAGCGCGGAGCTAGATCAATACCATGGCGTTACAGTTATATGATGATTAAAATACCTGTTTAGCAGCTTGTCTCATCCTAACGAACAGTCTACCAGTTACAAGAGCTAAGGAAATTTGAAAACGCTTGGAATCTAAAATAGAACCCCAAAAGCAGTCATTTAGATCTGAAAATCATCGACCCTATATTCATATACTTCACGCTTTATCTTGATTTTTCATACTAGAGAACAGGTCCAAACATAGCAATCAATATTATATCCATCAATAGTTATTCGCTTCTATAAAATCCCGAAGTATCTCCTTCAAATTTTACATGTCGCCAACACATTTCACCGCGTCTAGCACAAGCCTATGATCAAGCATATCTCATGTTAAAGCACGTTCAGGATTGTGGTCAGATTGACACTATCCTTTTGCCATTGAAGTCATTATCTCAGACCAAATTCGGTAGTTGGAACTGTCCTCCCATGTAGAGAAATATGACTTTAGAACACTACCCAACTTATAAATTGCCAATGTCTCATATTCACAATTGAGGACTTGGGTGATCTGGACAACGGGGAAAAAAAGGGATCATATGACAGGTCCATCAAAGATAAATCACCCCAGAGCATGTCATGTTTCCTGGTTGGTCTTCCGTTGAAAGGCTCCTGTTCACTCTGTTCCGCATGTCTCAAGGGTGATCGACCGTTCGTAGTGCTTGAGTATGGCGGTCATACTTGACCTTCATCTGATACGAAATAAGGTCTAGCTTTTTGTGCTGTTTTATTGCGAGAGATCTCGAAAACATATGTTAGCGTCTGTAGTACTATGTTCGACAAACCATTATTTGATTTGAGCGGTTGTCCGATCACGCAACGCGGTTGAACGGGATGGCGGAGCCATAAGACGTGCTATTCTCGAGATAGAACCGACGGTGACTACACCAAAAAGGTAGCAGTCTTGGAAGTCCCGTAGGAGGTTCTTTTCCATTGCCGGCTGTGGGCGAGTTAACGTCCAGCCATTGTGTATCCAGAATGTACTCGCAGATAACCCCATGTGAGCAGAAAGTGTCTATGGTACCAGATCTTATCAAGTGAGATCAATTTGGTGATTTGTTTTGTCATGTCCATTTTGGCATCAAAATATCACGAAATGAGTGTTTGGCCAACTGCCTATGACAACCTGAAAGGTACCTGGGTGCTCCATGATCTTCCATGCTCGGGTGGATCTCGCTCGTCTTTCGGATTATCTATTGGTCCGGCTACCGGGGAGCCACAAAGTGAACACTTTCACTATAATATATAACTACAGTGTCTTCTGAGTCATGACTCTAAGTTGATATTTCTTTACATGTTCTAGTCATGTTGGGCATCATGTCCATTAATGTTGTCAAGAAAATACTTGAGGTATAAAATCATGATAGAAAAGAGTTGTTCGTGTGGAGATATATATATTTGGCCAAGTTGAGCAGAATCAGTCCGTACACAAGCGGGCACATCACTTGAGACACAATCTCTCTTCCTTGGAAATGATTTACGACGGAACATTCAAGTATTAGAATTATGAAATGAGATATCTCAGATGTATGAAGTGTCTGTGAGAACAACATTGAAGAATGGTATTGAAGGTATTTGACATGGAATCATTGTTTATGTATTTTTGTCAAAGGAAGCAACCCCCACGCCCTGAAGTCATTTGACTGAAGGCTCGAGCGCAATGGTTGACGTGAGAGCTGATGGAGGCCACGGGAACTGAACGGAGGGGAAACATAAAGGGTGAGTAAAAGAGGCGATTGACCATGATTGATTTGTTTTCATGACAGCAAGCCGGTTCCGTCTGAGTCTTGCAGTGGAATGTCGAAGGGAATTTCGAATGGATTGTCAAATGGATTGTCGAATGGATTGTCGAATGGATTCCCAAAACTGGTGGACCTATATTGTGTCCATGCTTGCCTCAGATTTGCGAAAAGGGGTAGCCAATCTTATAAAAGAGAGTCTCCACTATAGGACACTCTTGTGGAGTGCGGAGACTCTTGTCGACGAAGTTGGCCCCATCCTTCTCTCCTCTGAGGATCGAAGCACTGTCGTGGGTGTTCCAAAGGGTTGCCAAAAGCTGGTGGACCTATATTGTGTCCATGCTTGCCTTAGATTTGCGAAAAGGGGCAGCCAATCTTACAAAAGAGAGTCTCCACTATAGGACACTCTTGTGGAGTGCGGAGACTCTTGTCGACGAAGTTGGCCCCATCCTTCTCTCCTCTGAAGGTTGAAGCACTGTCGTGTCCAGCTGTTCTTTCCAAAAAGGGTTGTCGAATGTGGGTACTTGACCCTGTGTTGCCACCGTAGCAGACGGTCTTCAGAGTCTCCTCCTCCATTGGGTACACCGCGCCTCTTTCTGACGAGGAATCTCCTTCAGAGACACTCAATTATGTGGAGACTCTTGTCGACCGAGGACCGCCTCTCTTCTTTCCTCCTCTTGAAGGTCAAGCTCACCATGGGCCGGAATGCTTCCACTGCAAGACTGTCGACTGGACGGTTCAGGCTGCCGGATGGCCATGAAGTGAAGTAGGTAAGACCGGCAATATGGGGAGAGGGAGATATACAGGCTCCTAGAAACAAATTAGCAAGGCCCATATTTTGTAATAGATCGATTGACGTCACAAGATGTTCTCATAATTTGGAGTAGCCATGATGGTAGGCCGTGATGGGCATATGGTCATAGTTGACAGTGATCATGTTGAAGGTACCCAGTGAAAGTTGATGAACGTGGAAGTTGGTGGATGGTTCAAAATTGTTGGATGGCTGTAATTTGATGGACGTGGAACTTGGAAAATGGTTCAAAGTATATGGATGTGGAACTTGATGGACGATTGAATGTTGATGGATGATTTAAAGTCGATGGACGTGGAATTTGGTGGCGATTCAAAGTTGATGGATGGGAAAGTTGATGGATGGGAAAGTTGATGGATGGGAAAGTTGATGGATGGGAAAGTTGATGGATGGGAAAGTTGATGGATGGGAAAGTTGATGGATGGGAAAGTTGATGGATGGGAAAGTTGATGGATGGGAAAGTTGATGAACATGGAAGTTGATGGATGGGAAAGTTGATGAACATGGAAGTTGATGGATGGCTGAAAGCCGATGGACGTGGAACTTGGTAGATGGTTCAAAGTGGGTGGACGTGGAAGTTGATGAACATGGAAGTTGATGGATGGCTGAAAGTCGATGGACGTGGAACTTGGTAGATGGTTCAAAGTAGATGGACGTGGAAGTTGATGAGGGTCATGATAAAAGCTGACCATAATGGAAGGCTCATGGTGGAAGACCAAGGCTGACGTGGTCATAGTGGAAAAAGGTCACAATGGAAGGTCCATACTGGAAGGTGATCAAGGTGGAAGGTGACCAAGCTGGAAGGTGACCAAGGCTGATGTGGTCATGGTGGAAGACCAAGGTTGATGTGGTCATGGTGGAAGACCAAGGTTTATGTGGTCATGGTGGAAGGTGACCAAGTTGGAAGGTGACCAAGGTTGATGTGGTCATGGTGGACAAAGGTCATGATGGAGGTGATCATGCTGAAAGGCGACCAAGGCTGATGTGGTCATGGTAGATAAAGGTCATACTGGAAGATGACCATGCTGAAATGGTGGACCATAATGGAGGGTGGTCACAGTGGATGTTGAAGCTTGAAAGGGAGTGAAGACTCAAAGAGAAGAAGAGATGTGAAGGAGGAAGAAAGAAAGGAGGAAGAGAAATGGGGCGAGGGGGGTATTTATACCCTGGCAATGGCTTAAGGATCTGAGGATACTGGGGTAGGTGACGATTCTCAGGGTCCCTTCCTATTTGGGAAGGCACCTGGGATACTGGGGCTGGCCCCTTCCTAATTGGGAAGGAACTAGGGTGATGAAGTAAACCCATTGGGTGAGCCTGAACCTTCAGGCAGTAGTCCCTCTCCGATGAAAGATGCTCGGGTACATATACCTATGAAGCTTACTCCAGGCAAGATAGGTATGAAGACTTGCATTTGAGCCTTGGAAAAACCGCAAACAATTTATATGAACGAGCTTCAGTGGCTTAAATGTAGCAATAACTGAACGATATGGTGTTCTAGTCTCGTCTCGATAGTCTCTTCAGCAAGCAACTGAAGGCCGGGGTTGCACCCTTGTGTTGTCACTGTTGTGTATCACTTGTCTCAGTCACGAAGACGACATCGAGCATCACTTGGAAGCACATCATCACCTCTATACCTCTCGACGCCATTGAAACCCTTCTCATGGTTTGTCGACTCGAACGCTCAACCCATCAAAGACAATGAAGCAAATGCCTCGGGGATTTCCCGGCGCCCCACATGGATGGGCCCCGGGAACTGGGGATGAGTCAGCTTCCCCAACCTTCAGGGCTCATTATGGGCATTGTCTCCAGATAGTCATTTTGTGGCGTGCATCAATATCGAAAAACAAGGATCTCATAAAACATGAGCTTTAGCAGGAAGCGAGCGGCCCTAGCTTGTACCTTTTGTCGCAGTCGGTAGGTGACTTGTCCCCAATGTCTCATGCCTGTGCTGAGCAAAACACAGGAAACGGCGATGTGATGCCCAGAAGCCATCATGTGCTCACTGTAGAGAGCTAGAAGTAGAATGTCACTATGATGACTTGCCTTCTCAAAGGTTCGTGCCGGTTTACTATCTGAGGGTGAACGTTGTCTCACAAGGATAGGATCGACACCTCCGGTGGCACTCGAGAAATCCTCAACCGCTTACATGACATTGAGGCAATCTTGCAGACTCAGTCACATCAGATCTCAGACATCAACAAGTTTCATACTGATGCTCGTCCTGTCCCCAAGGCTTCGTCACCCGGCAATGCATGGACTCTGTCAAGAGAGCCCCCGAATGCGACCATGGCCTCGCCCTGGTCATTTTTCGGATTAGAAACCCAATCGAATTTGCCAGAACTGCCTCCATTAACAATTCCAGTCAAACACAAAACATCCTCCAGTTACCTTCTGAGCTTACCCCCAGTCAAATCCCTCATCGGGGAGTATCCGACTGATGTGTTTTTCCAGTTAGAATCACGAGCTCACCTCCCTCCGGAGTTGTCATGTGAGACATGGCCAACGCCAATCCCATCAATTGAGATTGAAAGAGATCTTGCTACGAATCTAGTATCGACATTTTTCGCGTCAGCTCATCATGCCCATCCAATCTTAGACCCAGGCGGCTTCGAGGATATTTTCAGCCGGTTTCTGGAGAATGGACCCGATTCCAGTATTGCATCGGCTTTATGCATGGTTGTCCTAGCACTTGGTGCTGTCGCTGCGTCACGACCGGATACGCATGCATTTCTTCATTCACCCCCAGGCATGGCGTACATACAGCACGCCTTGCCAACCCTCCTCAGCCAGTCGGCATGGTCATTCTCATGCTGCCTCATGCTGCCACAGGCGCTTGTTCTTGCTAGCGTGTATTTTGCATATATCGTCCGCCCCCTTCAAAGCTGGCGACTTATCTACTCTGCCACGACGTTAATTCAGTTCAAACTTTCAGGGTAAGGTTTTTCACGCCCCCGAAGATAGAGCAGATTTAACTAGAGGGCAGAATTGACAGCCAGCAGAAAGAACCTTGGTGGCGAGAGAACTTGATTCGACTATTTTGGTCCTGCTTTTTGATCGAGTGCGATCGACTCGCCGAGCTGGAACTTCCACGAAGTGGCTTGCAACAGCTGACTGATGAAATCAGCCTTCCAGAGTGCACTAACCTTGGGATGATGCAATCGACCTGCTACCTCGCGGAAATATCCATCCGAAGATTACTCAATCGCGTGCATAATTCCCTCTACCCGAGCAAGAATCACGGTTTGACGCTATCTTCCACCTCATTGGCCACACCGGAAGAGTTTTCCATGGATGATATCTCATCTATGAGTGCAGTTTGCGATGAGCTACACTCACAACTCGAGTTGTGGCATTCTTCCATACCAGAAGACATTCGTCCAAAGCTCAACAGCGAACCATCGATGCAGGAGTCGAATGATCGCCAGGCAATACTACGTATTCGCTATTTTGCCGCGCGTCATATCATATACAGGCCATTTGTTCTGTTTCTTGTTACTCACGATGTCACCTGCATATCCCACGATATTGTCAAAAAGGCTGGGATTTGCATCGAGAGCTGCCGTCGTTACATCCACAGCACGACCCGAATCCTGAAACAACCGAGCCAATACACGTGGACCTTTTCTTTGTCGTATGTACATGGAATGAGGAGTCTTTGACTAATACTGATCACATGAATTTTACAGATCACTGGGTGCCATTGTTATTTTAACGCTCGCTTCACTCAATCCCGCTTTGCAGCATTTGGTGACCGATATTGACGCACTACAAAGCCTGGCTTTGAATAATATCCGACCGTGGGCTTTCTCCAGTCTTGAGGCTGTTATAACAATACTTGAAGACGTCCAGAAAAAGCAAAGACTTTTCAAGCGTATGTATTGATGACAAGTCATGATTTGACAGCTGATCCAATGAGTATCCACGGGCTGATTCACTCAACCAACACGAATGAAGCAGACAACGTCTTGGGGATTTCCTCTATTTACAGCTCTCCCCCAGTGGGCTGAGCGATGATTTTAAGTCCAATATCACTCTTCCAGAAACTCCCTGATGGATACGTGTACTTCTCCAAAGCTGTGTCAGTATAGCCAGTTGAATATCCTGGGTCGAGGGGTGTGACATAGTGGGCATTCTCAATCTTGGAAGGGTGGCGTAGATTTTCCCGGTGGCTATCTGCGTTCTCCAGCATTGATTTGCGTCCACTGATAGCGATGTAATCGATTGTGCTTAAGTGAGATGTCAATTCGGTAAGGCCCATGGCACCATTATGAGGAACACATGGAACATTGAATTTCAGTGCCATAAGCATGACGGCCTGCCCGAGTCAGTCATGAAATTTGGGCAAGCAAGTATAAGGGAGAGTTGGACCCACGAGACATTCATTGACGCTTCCAAGCCTCACGGCATCAATCTGACAAACATCCGTCGCCTCTGCCTGCAAGAGCTGCTTGAAAGTGACGCGATTTTGTGCTGCCTCGCCTGTTGCGACGCCAACACCGTATGGTTTGAGAGTCTTGCGAATAGTCGCATGTCCCAAAACATCATCTGGGTTGGTTGGTTCTTCAATGAATACCGGCTTGAATTCCACTAGCTGCTTCATGTATTCGATTGCTTGAGGAACACTCCAGACCTGATTGGCATCGATCATGATTTGGTGTCCTTGATCATACCCCAGAACCTCTCTCACTGCGGCCAACCGTTCGCGATCAGCTTCTACATTGGTTCCAACCTTGAATTTGAACGTGGTATATCCTGCAGCAATAGTTTCTTGGAGTACCTCTCGCATCCGGTCTCCAGAGAAGGCTAACCACCCAGGAGACGTGGTATATGCTGGAACCGCTCGATTTTCGAGAGCCTCTTGCAGGCGGGACTCTTTGTCTTTTTGTGTTTTCTGGAGCATCTCAACACTTTCCTCGGGGGTGATGACATCTGTGATGTACCGAAAGTCAATACATCTCACGACTTCCTCCGGCTCCATGTCACAGACGATCTTCCAGACCGGTTTGCCCAGAATTTTGCCCCAGAGATCCCAAACAGCATTCAGTACTCCTGCAACGGCTAAATGTGTGACACTCTTTTCGGGCCCAATCCAACGGTACTGCGAGTCAGATACCATGTACCTCCAGGTCTTTCCCATGTCGCGTGTCAGTTCATACATGGTTTTACCCACGACTCGTCGGGCGAAGATGTCGAGAGCCATACAGATCAACTCGCTACCTCGGCCGTTGCTAAATGCCTGGGGTGAAACTGTGTCAGCACTGGAATCTGTCAAGAAGTGAATTTCAGACTCACAATGCCCTCTCCAATTAGGGATCCTTTATTTGTGTTCAGCCGGATGTAAGGATGTGAGCCGTTGGTTCCTACATGCATAGCATCCGACCCCACGCCGTCTAGGCTCGTAGGGAATCGCAGGTCAGTCACTTCAAAAGAAGTGATTGTCACATCGTGTACATGCACGGGGGAATCAGCACCCATTATGAAAGATATTTGGGAGGAGTAAGACTTGGGATGATACCAGTGAAAACTCGGGGTGTAAAGAGTGCTTTTATTCCTACCATTTCGACTTCCTACGTCCATCCCCATTCGTCCCCATTCAACCCGGCCAAATGACACGATCGCATATCATCGCATCCATCAACATCGCCAAGATCTCGCAATCAATGCCGACTGCGGGGATTCCGCCAGTGGAGTTGCCGCTTCCCCCGGGTAGGATGATTGGCCAGTGAGACAATATCTGTGTGCACATATGGTTGAGTTCTTTCTGCACTCTCGACTGCGTTCAATTAGTTCTTTGTTTCAACCGAAGAAATGGCCGATTTTGTTCTTGTCACGGGAGCGACTGGCTTTATCGGCGCCCACATCGTCGACGTGTTGCTTGCTCGTGGTATGCGAGTGCGTGGCGCGACACGATCACCGGAGAAAGGCGAAGCTATGATCAAGGCTCGTCCACAATATGCAGGGAGGCTGGAGTTTGTTCAAATTGACGACTTTGGAAGACCTGGCGGCTTGATCGAAGCTGCCCAAGGAGTAGATGGAGTGATCCATACGGCCAGTGTAAGCCATACTCTCATTGATTCCCCTGTTGCCAGTTGCTAAAAACTTATTTGCACAGCCATTCACGTACAATACGACGAACAACGAACGCGAGCTTATTCTTCCCGCAATAAATGGTGTACGTGCAGTGCTCGACGCGGCCAGCAAAAATCCGAAAATCCGGCGCGTCGTCATCACCTCTTCCTTCGCTTCCGTCCTTGATGCCAATCGCAAAGGCCCTCCGTATTTTAGATACACTGGTGCGGACTGGAATCCTCTCACCTATGAGGAGTCTGTGGATCCAGCTACGAATGCGATCATTGCGTATCGGGGATCGAAGAAATTCGCTGAGCTGGAAGCCTGGAAATATGTGGAGGAACACAGCCCGACATTCGATCTTGTCGCATTATGTCCCCCGATGACCTTTGGACCGGTGGTACACCCCGTCACCCATGTGGATAAACTCAACGAGTCGAATGCGATGTTATGGAAGATTGCCAATGGTGAAAACCCTCTGCCTATTGCACGAGTGCCATTCTGGATTGATGTTCGGGACCTGGCCATTGCCCATGTTGAGTCCTTACTCCGGGAAGAAGTGGGTGGCAAGCGATATGTGCCTTCATCCCCAGAGCGATTTTCATATGGTTTAGCAGCAAAAATCATAGCGCAGGAGTTCCCTGATCTCAGAGCCAAAGTCACACAAGAAGACCAAGTCGTTGATGAGAGTTGTGGGTTGGATGGTCAAACTGCTGCAAAGGAATTGGGATTTCAGTATCATCCATTTTCTGATACTGTGAGAGATTTAATGTCTCAGTCAGTCTCCCTGAGCGAATGATTATCAAGTTGCCGTTAGACATTTATCTAGTAAATGGCGGACCCGTGAATCTCTATATCAGTGTGGTGCCCAATACGCCGTCACGTAATTTATTTTCAATGCCGCCGACACCAAAGACGTGCCTTCGCTCCTCTTCCGCTTCTCTCACTTTCCCCCGCTCTGCCTTTCTATCTTGCACTCATCGCCGCCCCCATTCTTTCCTCTGGCCTCCGCCGACTATTGCATAATTGCTTTCAACCCTGCCCATTTTTTTGTATCTCCCTCCCCCATTTTTGCTCTCATCTTCGGCCATCTCTTACGTTGCATAGAACTGAGTTATACAAAATATCACGGATCAGATACAACTTTGAAGTGGAAAGCCTCGCAATCAATTCGTCTTGCCTGTACTTCAATGCTTGGATCTTTGAGACAGGCAGCTGATTATAGCCGCAACCTGTCTCTTACTTTAGAAAGAGGGACACACTAGGTAGCAATTACGGGCAGAACACACTTCGTGGTGTCTTACAAATGTGTGGCAAGACACAACCAATTGTCTAGAAAACGGTCTGAGATACGCGCGAGAGTGCTATGGTATACTAAGAGATTTTAAAACCAGCTTCACCAATCTGCCCTCTCTCATTCCCTCCCACCCCCACCGCCCGAGACGCTGGCTGGGGCCCAGAAAGAATGTACAAGTAGAAGTTGGTGAAGCTCGTTTTGTACTTCCGTCTAACTGAATCCGGAAAGTACTGATCTCAGCACACAAAGAAGAGAACTTGCAGGAGGATCCATACTTGAAGGTGGGTTCAACCTGTTATTCTTTAGACCTGAGAGCTAGACAATTACTTTGAGATGCGCTAGCTATCACATAACGACAAGCTGGCATATTTAGCAACCTAGCCAAGTAAACTATGCTCTTGGGGTTTGTCGACCTAAGACCCGTCAGAAAGATATAACTCGTCATATTCCTCCTCGGTTGTGCCTTCGTCGCCTGACCGGGTGGTAGTATCCTCTCTTTTCCAGCGATCCAGTTGGATTCGTTGCTTTGTGGACAATACAAAGCGCTCGTCAAAGGACGACCGCACTGCAACTCTCGTGCCCTGTTTGAAAGTGCCTGGATGCGAGACAACGAATAACACGGCATTGTAAACCTTGGCACGGTCTTTATTTTCGTCATTGAATTCGCCAAGTATTATCAAGAATAGCAGTCGAAATGCCGCGTCCCGTGCTCGAGATTTATCGCCCTTGATAGCTCGATAATACTTATATTCGAGTTGATAATCGGTTTTGCAGGCCCTCAAATCAGCAAAAATAGTATCAATTGACTGTCCGGCAAGTACGTCAACCCCGAGAAAATCATATGTTTCACAGAGCGTGTGGTACTGAGGGATATCCTCTCCCAAAGCGCGAAAACATTGCCGGTAGCCTGATTCTAAGCCCCTGAGAGCAATGTCAAACAAAGCAATATCGCCGTGAGTAAACTCAGTCCTTTCCGGGTGAGAAGTACGCTGAAATCTAACAAGGGCTGAAAAATATGGTATCGTCGAGACATCAACATCGTGGAAAGTATCCCCGATTTTGAGTCTGGTTTTGCGAGAATGCAATTCAACCGCTTCAGTAGATTGCGTTTTGTCGCTGAATTTCCGGTAAAGGTCATCGGGCAACATCCTGGCCCCTTCTCTTTTGAAAACTGCAAGGCTGTCACTTCGACCGTCATATTTCACGACGGCATTCCCACCATTCTCTCTAACAACTTTCGTGATTGCTTTGATCAATAAGACTAATCTTGCAAGGTCATCAGCATGTAGGAGTTCCCATTCAGCAAGTTCACGAGTGACATTTTTGACTTCCGGCAGTCTGAATGTGCCACCATGGTGGTAGGCACGGACAAGGTTGGGTGTTTGCGATACCCACAGCTGTGGAAGAACCTCTTGGATATTGATGGGTTTGTGGGCCACGCGAGTTTTGATCTCCAGAGTTGAAGCAATAGGAACCTGTCTGCCTTTTTTCTGAACCACCAATTTAGAGTCCGTGGCACGAAAAGAATGAGTTTCAGGTCGCGAAAGCGACAGATTCTCCATCATGGTCAGAAAATTCTCATTTTCTGAGCCTTCATTTCGACGCTGAAGTTTCAAAGCCTCTTCAACATAAGCGTCAGTCTCGTAGCGTATTATGAGTTTCAAATCGCTCAAGTTATAGGAGATAACCCGATGATGTCCAGTGCTGCCAGATACTTGGCTTGTTGTGAAGGCTTTCTCAAACTCGTGACCGTAGCCTTTGAAGTCGTGTGGCCCAATGAATGTATATGTTTCAGTCTCTGCCCGACAAAAAATCACGGTATTGCCTGTGGCCTCAATTTCAATGTTGAAAGGCTCCGGTCCATTTCTGGAGGTATTTGAATTGATAAATGACAGAAGTTTGCGGACGTTGTTTCTATCAGTTATCAAGTCAACTTCGCGAATGTTGTACGAAGGGTTTTCAGTGTACAGCGAGCGAAAAAGTGGTTCTAGTGGACTTTCCGGATGGCGAAACGCGTTTTGAGCAATGTAAATGAGCCCTGAGTCTTTGGCCACTTTTTTGGGGGTCGGGGGTGGGGACCAAAGAGGCGGGCACCCGGGGACCACGATCGTGGGGCCGGGCGCCTCAATCCAGTTATAAGATGACAAATGCTCTACATTCGTGATAAATGGCCCGTTTGCAACATCGGTCGACCCCGGGCGAGGTATGTCGGCGATCCAAGTTGAACCCATTGTTGCTTGACGTGGTAATATGATGATTATCAGGGAGAATGGGATTTGGATGTTCTCTAGGGTGTTTAAATCAGCACAACTCCTATGTATGACCCCGCACGGGGTGGGACAACGCATACTTGCATTATCCAGCCTAACCTTGTGTGTACTATTTTTCGAGTTCGTAGAAGCCATTCAAATATCCCTGCTTAGCTCTCCCTTGCCGAATGGGAGGCGAGGGAAGGAGAAGAGGGGGGATAGGACCCGGTAGGTGATGCTAAGAAAAATGTGGTTTGTGAAGTGCCACGTCATGATTCAGCTGTCTATAGTATTGTCTATGCGTATTGTTATTTGATGCTCTCAAAGTCATAGGTCAGGCAGAATCCTGACGATTTCGCGTTTTGCTGCAGCTAGCAGCCTCCCTATCTGATAGGTGCTGAGTTCCCTGCTGTAAGACACCTCAGCGCTAACTGAAACCATACGTGTCCTGAACAAAGTGAAGCTAGAGATTGGGCTGTGCTTGCGGTTGACATAATTCCCCATAAGCTTCCTATGCGAAGTATATCATATGTCCGATTAACGCCTCGAAGCCTTAGGCGCGATTATTTCGTAGCCGCTATTTCTATCGAGCTCGTTCCCATGTTCTGCTAACCGCATCTAAGCTCTATGAAGATCTAGAAATTCCTACGCTGTTATATGCCGATGCTTCATTGCCCGGGTTAATATATCGAAATGTCTATATAGGCTACCCTGTGAAGCAGTCTCTCCGTTGTCGTCCCAACAGTCTGAGACGTTATATTGAATTCCTTCTACTGCGGCAGATATAAATTACTGTAGTCGATTTGAAACGTTTTTTGAGTCACCAGGCACATCTTGAGACCCGAGTCCCACGGCTTTGCGGGTCTTAGGGTAGTAATGGAAGCTATAGTGGACGATCAAATGGCCTGGCGGGTCTGGAGACCACGGTAATGGTACCGGGTCACTGTTTCTGTGGGTCACAAAAAGGTCCGTTGACGCTGTGCTCACCGTCCTCGGTCAGTGTCACTGAGCCCTGGTGGGTAGTCTACTACGAGCAAACTTCAAGTATGGCTCATATAACGATTGAAGTGGTTCACGCACTACATGACTGAAGATTGAGAAGAAAATTTCGCATACTTACACTTGACATAGTATCTCCATCAAGAATCCTACCACCGAAAGAAATAGGAACTGAAGCAGATGTATGGCATAATGGAAACTAAAATGTGTGCATTCATGGTCTTTCATGCAAATGTTCCAGGTCAACGAGTATATGTGGGACAACAGGATCTATCAAGCAGGTTGGCCTATACTTAACATCGCACCATCAACGCATCTTTCAACCAATATAATACCATCATTGTGAGGTTGTGAACCAGTCCAGTTCCAGCCCCTCGAGAGAATCCTCCAATTTTCCGAATGCGGATGCGAAAGAGGAGTGAGAGCAGTGGTGCGTAGAGTTGGATCCAAAGTTGCGATAGCCAGAATAAACGGAGGATGAAGCACACCATATTGGCGATTTGAATCCCACTATCGTCTTTACGATAGAATTGTAATTCGAGCCCTCGGGCGTCGCCGAACGCAGATTGCTTGACCGCATCTGCAAATCAAGAGCCCCATACATGATTGAGCGACATTCGAAATTACAGCCCCGAATACCGTTCAAAAAAGCATTGCATATTTCATGGAGGGAGGCAATCAACTTCTCGATAGCTTTCTCTCTACTTTCGTTCATGAAATCTGTACTACCATGAGTTTTCAAAGAATTCTCAAGAATATATCTACTCTTACCCATGACACTGCCTGGGATCGGAAGACCCAAATCCATAATTCGGCCATTGCTCTGTGACATGGCAATGGAAGTCGATAACTTGAATTCGGCTGGGAGTCGGAAGAACCAGGCAATCCATAGCCATAAAGTCAAATCTCTAGAATTCACCGTAGGCATCTGCTGGTCCAGATTCTTGATCCACGTATTTATCAGAAAAAAGAAAGTCTCTCTGCAGTCATAGTAGTCTGCTATGACAGCAACTTTGGCGAGCATTTCCAGTGTCAGCTTCAGGGGTATACGATAATTCTGACCATGAATAGCTCGAAGTAGTATCATGAAGGCTTCAAGATCCCACTTCTCTGCAATGACCTCAACTGAACCTTCTTGATGGTAAGTAATGCTTTCCTTCCAGCTTCCGGTCAATTGCTTTTTTAAAACCGGGGAGGCAAGCATCAAATGCTTCGCGGATACCCGAACACGTACACAGCTGTGTACTGGTAATTCGGCGGAATCTTCAGCGGCGACAGTCTCTTCAGCGGCGGGCTCCTCGACGGGATTTTCTTCGGCGACAATCTCTTCAGCGGCGGGCTCCTCGGCGGGATCTTCTTCGGCGATAGTCTCTTCAGCGGTGGGCTCCTCGGCGGGATATCCTTCGGCAGCAGTCTCCTTAGAAAAAGGCTCTTCAATTGTAGAACTGATAGTTAGAGAGGTCATTGTCGTAACAGCTTTTATTTTCTTTCCCTTCTTCTTTTTCTTATCTTTCTTGCTCTGTTTTGTGATATCAAGCTCTGGTGGATTCAAAGAAATCTTGGAAACTTCGGGCCCCACATGAGGGCTTTGGATATTACTCAAAGTGGATGGAATAATAACAGAGTTGCTGCAAAGAGTTGAACTTCCAGGTGCAAATGGACTGTTCGCATCGCGCAATATTATGATCACTTCGCCGTCCGGATCAATAGTATGAGTTGGCGAATTCATGATGATTTGCAAACTCGATCAAAGTCGCGGTATATATTTTGAGAGGGATGAACACACCGTGGACTGAAATGGTGTGGTTGAACAACCTGAGCCGCTAAATAGGCGGGAGTCGGGATAGGAGGACAGGCTGAGGTGCATGCAGATTGCGGCCCAACCCATCGGTTACTATCAACCTTGGAAGGTACCTAGGTAGGTCAGTAGTGCCGTCATATTCAAGGTAAAGTAGTAACTAGCAAAATAGCAGCGGTTTGGGCCTTAGAAGCGTTGACTTTGGGCGTCAATCGCACAAATCCTCATCTTCCGGTTGTAAAATGAATGACTTTCACTCTAACATTTCATTGTCTGCTGTGGCCTCGCCTGTCGTATTCCATGCCTGATAGATAATAATATTCATTTCGAGGCCCTGAAAGCGCTCATCACTGGAACTCCAGAGGTCTGTTCGAAATCACACCATCAGGACAATACAGTTGATTATTTCAAGAGGTCGAGTATTTGGGTCTGGAGCACCCGCCTGAGGCTTCCCAAGTGGCTTTGTTCCCCCAGTTTCTATCTTCATCCCAATTCCCCTTCCGCTCAATACCCTACTTTTGCTTCATTTTATTTTTCTGCCTTTTCGGCATCATCTGCACCGAGAGGTTGATCTCCATGCCGCTTACCCCCATCTTCCCCATGTGGAACGCCGTTCGGCCCCACCTTTGGGGGGGGATTGCACTTCTAAGAATCGTCATTTCGCGATGTTTCAATCATTACCTCGGCTTCGAGGGCTTTGTGTGGCTGATAAGCACCTCATGACCGCCGTTCTCATTCGCGTTGAAGTCTTGGAGAGCATGGCAACGGATCAGAGGAGCAAGGGGTATTTAATGGACAAAATCCACAAACCTCAATTCACCTACATGACCTTGGAGTGAGACACACGAACCATAATGATGGATAGCTTGGATCTCTCCAGTCATCTCAGTGGGAGATGGCTCATCACTGTCATCACTGTCGCAAATGCTTGGTGAATCTCCAATCAAATTCTATACCGGGAATCATGGCTAATAGAAGCGCTTTACAGCTCGACGGCATGGTTTGGGTATGATCAGGGAGTCTTCTCGGGAGTTTTAATCTCGGCTGACTTCAAGAAACACTTCCCACAAACAAAAGAATCAAATATCTCTGGTATTACATCGAGTTGCTTCTCTGTGAGCTCATTTTCCTATTCTTGACTCCCATCGAAGATGTATTCTAATGATGAGATTTAGCTTGGTGCTTTTTTTGGTGCTATATTCGCTTTTACTCTCGGCGACAGGCTCGGTCGAAAGAAGACAATCACTCTCGGTCTGGTGTGCAACACTATCGGGGCGGTCCTCCAGGTTGTGTCATGGGATTTCCCACAGCTGATAATTGGGCGTATTATTAATGGCTTCGGTATGGGATTGACCTCTTCGACGTGCCCTGTGTACCAGGCCGAGTGCTCCAAACCACGAGTTCGTGGAAAGCTCGTGGTAGTGGGTTCTCTCTCCAACACAGCGGCTTTTTGTCTGGCCAACTGGATGAACTATGGGTTATACTTTCAAGGCGAGGCACTCCAATGGAGATTTTCCTTGGGATTTCAACTCATATTCCCATGCGTCGTGGTCGTTGCTCTCATATTTGTTCCTGAGTCTCCAAGATGGCTTTTGCTCAAGGATAGACACGAGGAAGCGCTGGCAGTACTTGCGAGACTCGAGGGGAAGAACAAAGACGTCCACGATGAAGATGTCACTGCTCAATTTCTATCCATACGGTCGGCACTCCAGATTGAGCGTCAAAGCCAGGTACCGATGGCGGATGTCTTGATGTGCCGCGACAAGACACAAAACCTCCGGCGGCTACTCTTGTCCTGTGGTACTCAGTTTATGCAACAGTTCAGTGGGGTCAACGCCCTTGGGTATTATCTTCCAACCCTTTTGCAGGAAAGTGTCGGACTCGGAGAGGAGGAGAGTCGCTTGCTCACTGCGGTGAACGGTACGACGTATCTATTTGCCGCGTTTTGTTGTCTGGCAATTATTGATCGTTTTGGGCGTCGCAAGTAAGTGATCCCGAAGAAGAGCTTGGGTCATTTTCTAAATAAATATGTGCTGACATCGAAGACAAGGCTAATGCTCTATGGCGCAATCACCATGGGCGCATGCTATCTTGTTGCTGCAATGTGCCTTCGAACCGGCGAGGGCGACCCTTCACGAAAGCAATTGGCAAGTGACTCCGTTCATTCAGATTAATCACATAGCTAATGGAAGTAGATGGGACGGGTGACCACCGCCATGTTCTTTTTGTATTACTTCTTCTATGGAACAAGTTTTGCCAAAGTCCCCTGGGTCTATAACTCCGAGGTGAACTCACTCGGATGGCGCACCCGAGGCGCTGCCGCGGCCACGGCAACAAACTGGATGGGCGGATTCATCGTGACGCAGTTCACGAGTGTTGGTGTGAACAATCTACGCTGGCGGTTTTATTTGAGTAAGTCTGCACGGGACCCTTTTTTTGCTACTGGAATCTGACCTTGCATGTCTAGTTTTCGCCATTATTGCTTGGTCGTTCTTCCCTATCATCTTCTGTTTCTATCCGGAAACTTCACGACGTACCTTGGAGGACATAGACGCGATCTTCATCCAACATCCCTCGCCGATTGTATGTGGCAAGCATGAATTGACCCAGCGCAAGCGGCCGCAGACATTTGTCGACGCCGAAAGGGATCGCATCTTGGAGACCACACAGCTTGGCGAAAAGGTCAAAGGGGCAACGACGGCACATTATGAGCATGTCTAATGAAAAGGGGAGATCTGGTGGCTCAAGCTATTCCAATTTATGTCTAGTATCCATGACGGTGTAATGCTTCTCGATTGTCCTACTCTGACACTGAGCTACATGACCGGAATAGGCACTTCTGTGAATAGTGTAATCCACTGACTCTATTGAACTGATACATGTGAAGTCCATCGGATTGCCCAATGGTCAGTATCATCTTCCCTGGACTTATATATAACCTGAGATAAGGTTGTAGTGTAAACGGTAGATATACAGATAATAAGCAACCTGAAGGTAGTTCTGGTCGATCCTCGCGTTCTGCTCAATATCGCCTGGTCAGAATGCCAGACATATCAAGACAATGAGTTATAACCTTGGCCTAACAGAAACGAAAGATATATAACAATGCACTTTGCCCAACCAACTCCAGACATGGTCACTGAAACATACAAGTACGGAAATCTGGGAGAGCTCTAGTCCGAGTTGACCCTGATTGATCGAATCTATGTATACTATAAGAATTGCAGCTTTACAGACACCATGGCAGTGATCAGCGACATGCAGAAATGTGCATCAGATTTTGCTTCTCGATACATCATGAACGCATACAAAGGAATCCAAAGTTGACCAGCTGAGTTGTTCCAATCAGAGTTGGCTTGATAGGCCCCTCTGCAGTTTCGATGTCGCACTTGATTATGATGGGGCGTTCAAGCAAGTTGTGACGAAAAATGGGTTCCGAATGTTCTTCAATACAAAGATGGTCTAAATCACCGACAGAAAGGACGATGGATCTGGTCTCGCCCATACTGATCAAGGAGATATTAGAGAGAGCCATGTCGTCCACGCAGCAGATGATCGACTGGGGCGTCTCTTCCCCGAGCCGCGACCATATATGTGCGCTGTAAGAGGCAATATAATCCTTCGAACAATGAGCTTACCTCGCATAGACCTGGAAGCCTTATTGTGGCATCGTCTGTCAACTAAGCACTGGGAATCCCTGATCCAATCATGGTGGCCAGAGATTGCATGAATCGGTGGAGGGAAGGGGATGACAGTGCGGTATGTTTTGTCCTAAAATTCGTCTTCGGGGCGTGATGGCCGGGATGTGTAGCAGTGGTCACTCGATGTGAAAAGGTCAGTCCTCTGTGAGGTGTGCCATCCTGGTATACACTCAGCATATGTAATTTGGCCTTTGCTGTTGGATTTCATTTTCGCAAATTAGGAGCAACAGTGAGGACTTAGTGAGTGTCAAGGTGTTGGTATAATCAAAGATTTCAGATGACACAAATGGTGGTATAAGTGTTGGAGAGTAAGTTTCTCAAGAATGTCCGACTCCTGTGTTGTCACAAAGGAGCGACGAAGAAGCTGAAGCACTCTATATCTCGGCAACCTCAAGTCTGAGAATGGCTGGATTTTATTTGCTATCTTATATATCACTAGAAGGGAGAAGGCAAAGCACGCTCAGTGATACTGAGCACAAGATAATCAACATTCATACACCATCTTTAAACCTCACCAAGCCCCCAATCACGCTTTGGTAGAAACTTCCATCTGGTCCAAGAGCCCCTGGTTGATAGTCATCATTGTAGGTTCCCCCTGCGCCGGCTCGCACTCGCCAAGCCTCTTTTCCTGTGTGCCAATCAAATGCGACAGCATACCATTCATAGAGGCCCTTCAGAGACGCGGCTACAGACTGTGTGTAGCCATATACAAGCCCATTCCGGGTAGAAAGTATTGGGACAGACTGGACCCTGAGATCATTCTCCCAAGCAACTTTGCAGGAACTGCCATCGGCCGCGACATCGACGCGGACCACGCCTGGAGCCATGGCTGTTAGGTTATTGAATTTCCCATTGAGGCCGGAGTCCACGTAGTACAACGTTGGTGCATTGAAGTCGTTGCAAAGCATTACGCCATAGCTATCTCCATCGCCGTGTGTCAGCGGTGCGATGTCGACATTGCTCAGTCCCGATTCAAATAACGGGACACTGCAAACAGTCTGCGAGGAACCATGCTGCGCTGTTTGATGATAAACGACTAGGTTGACCCGGCCATTGGCATTATCTGTGATAGCAACATACTGATCTCCAAGGAGGGCAGGGGTTGCACCTGAGCCACGTGCGAAAGAACCGGGCTTCTTCACATCACCAGCTTCGTAGGGAATGCTCCAAAGTGTTTTGATGGATGTTCCAGGCCCAGAGGTAAGTGAATAGAGAGTACCGGTCGCGTTTTCATGATCATTGGTACCAGAGGGTCCAGTGATCACATAGACGGTGGTTCCTGTGACCGCAATGCCGTTTTCAACCATCTCATCTGGGATGTGGCGGATATGGAAAGGTCCCGTCGGCTCAATATATCCAATGGTGGTGGAGTTTTGTTCGGGGTCTCCATGTCCCCCCTCGACTTGAGATCGCAATCCACCACTCGTAAACCACAAGTTACCGTCGGTATCGTACATTGCATTGATGAGAAGCTCACCAGGAGCCAGGACAGAATCCAAATTGTAGGTTCGAACGAGATCGAGACTAGGCGATCCTTCAGACGTAGACAGTTGAACCACATAAATCTGGCCCTCTTTGGATGTCACCACAATTTGGTCCTTGTCAAAAACAAGTTCCATATATGCCACATTCAGGGTCTGGCCATCTACCTCGGGAAACCAGGTTGCCTGAACCCCCATTGTCTCATTGTCGACTGCCGCCAGCCCCCATTTAAGCCCGCCGAGCCCAATCTTTGTATAGCCGGCAACCATCTGGCCATCTTTGGTCCAAAGTAGAATATGCAGACCCTCAAGCGCACTTGAAACCTCCAGTTCGGCTCCTAATGGGCCCCAATTATCGACTGTCCCGGTATTTCCACCATCTTGATGCATGTTAAACACCTCTGGCTTGTAAACATGTTTTGGGCTGAGTGGCTTTGCTGTCGCTGGGCTTCCAATGAACTTCTTTCCTACCGGAATCTGGAGGCTTGGGATTGGTGCAACTACCTTTTTGGAAGGCTCGCCGTCAGCTGAGAAACCATCAGTTGGATAGTCTACCACATACACTTCGTTTGTCATTAGCAGCAAAAGCTTCATTGGAGAATAGAATGGTAAGAGCCGTGGCAATCAAAACATGGAATGCCAATTTGCAATGCATGTTGACAACCACTGAATTCCCGTCGATGAGATCTCGCGTCGTGTCGTGTAGAGTAGAAATAGACACAAGGACGAATAAAAAATAATCGCATGATGCACACACTTGGTGGGTACTCATGTACACATTTATGTCTCAGGGACGATCATCATTTCTAGTTGACAGAGTCCCCAGCTGAAAACCCTGGTGATTGGTAGAGCAAGACGTGCTTTGTTGATAAGGTGATTGAAGATGCACGCACCAATTCGTACCTTGAAGCCGAGTGCTGATCCCATCGGCCATGTTCGCTTAGAGATGTGCGCAACTGTCATGTGAATCTGTTGATCTTCCCCCTGAGACTCTGCATGTTCTTTTGTACCTCGTCATGCCGTGGTCTGTTTATTTTTGAGGACTTTCTTTTTCGCTCTCGTTCACATGTGATTTTTTAGTAGAACGGATGATGGTCAATTGAATGGTTTGTGACTCTGTGTATAGAGGAGAACCAAAAGAAGAGAAGGGGAAGAAAGTGGGAAATAGGAGAAAGCACCCGTAAACATCATATGTATCGGATATAATTTAAGTATAAAACTTTATAGACTATAGTTGGTCAAAAATTTTATGATAGATAGCTACAAATAAATTTAGATATTTAGGTTGTTAGTAAGTGAATCTATATATTTTTGGACATATGATCTTTTATTACTCAAACTGTAGAAAATATTTAGTATATATGGAGCTAAAAATATATATCTTGATAGTTATTATCTTTCTGATTTAACTAAAAATTATCGTGTTGAGAGATATCTATAGATGAAAAGCATCGGATTCTTGGTATAGACTGGAATATAAAAGAAAAATTGTAATGTATACAGATCCTTAAGCAGAATTATGATTGATCTTATGCTGAAACGGGGTCAAATTGGGTTGTTGGATTTTCTGGGGCCATATTGGGTCTGGGTTGGATCCGGGTTATGAGGTTTCACCCAACCCAATATGGGCTTGGGTTTTGGGTCGGAATCTTCAACCCAAATGGGGTTTTGCGGAAGTCTAATGTTAAGTATCCTATGTAGTAAATTCTTAATGTTATAACAGAGTATTCCTTATAACAAGGAATTATAGACGCCTAAGGCAGATCAGTAACAATACTTGTTGATCGCAGACATAAACTGGGAAATCGGCATTTGCCATTTGCACTTGAGGGGATCTGGCTCCAGTCTATCTGAGCATTTCGTCACAGGCTGGACATGAACAGATTGACTTTGCTCTGTGGCCTTTTATTGGTACTGAAGCATATTGCGCCTGGTCCTTGTCCTGTTTTGCCGATCAGGCCGGTTCAGCGCTGGCCCTTGGTAGCCTTATCGGCAGAGATTCGGGTCTTGAACATCTCTTCCATTTCCAATTTTAGATTCATGTCAATTGTAATGTTGAAGCAACGATAAAAACCAGAATTATCTTTTCTTAGCTGCATCGGGTTTAGCTGCATCGGGTATGAATCACAGAACAAGAAAACACACATTGAATTTGGACTCCCCACGTATGCCATCGATAACTCTGAGGCTTGAGATTTCGATAAGGCCCGAAATAGACGAGGTAATTCCTGGTATTGAAGTGGCTTTGGAAGGACTAGGGTCAACCCCTCCACCAAGGGCTGGGGCAGTCCCTTTGCATAAAGCCTCAGATGGGTGAGATATAAAATCATTCAAGGTGAGAAGGGGCTCAGATGTCTCGGGGTGGGCCTTTCTTCTTGTGACCCAGTCCATCTTTGGGGATAAACTCTTGTGTGATACTTGTATATCTCGCCCAGTTCGACGATCCCTCGCGGCAAAGGATATCTACCAGGTGAGAACATACCTTTGAGTTAGTAAGTGAGACTTAAATCTCAACGATAACGAATCGAACAGTATATTTTTGTGGAGTATCGAGCTGTCCCATTCGCCAAACTTATCAAAACCTCGGAGGCAAATGGTCGGCCTTCGTCAAGTTTAGTCTCTACCCAACTGGACACAACTGGTGGGAGATCATCGACTGAATGCGCTGAAACTCGGGATACAGGAACCCCGATCGCCTGATGTTGTGGACTGTGTCGGGGCCATTGTGTCCATCAGGGGAAATTCACTTGAAGAAGGTGCACCTCGGGGGTGCCTCGGGACGTTCCATTACGGCCCGGAAAAACTCGGCGATCGACGCCTGAGTATCGCGCGTACAGACTCCTTTTCATGAGCCCACCTTGTTCCACGATGTTACGCTATGCTTTGACTGTGATCAGCGGCAAATACAGCTACTGATGGCTAGTGGTATTTGATTGGATCATGTGGCTGGTCATCCAGGCTGTATCCAGGACTCCGAGGTCGCCACTACTTAACCGATAGCCTAGAAAGATTGATACTTTGATGATGGTATTTTTTGTCTGTTGTACCACTTATTTCCATTCTCACCGGGACGAGGCGATCATATACTCCAGGAGTTCACAGAAAAAGCTCTAGGGAATAGTAATTACATCCTAATCGACGAGCTTGATGCAGACCTTGCCAACATGAGTGCCCGATGTGAGGTACTCAAAGGCCTTAACGGTGTTCTCTTCGGAAAAGCTGAATTCCTTCTCAACGGGCAATCGAAGGCCCCTGCTGGCAACGAATCGGACGACCTCCTGCAGAAGTTGAGTAGATCCGACGACGACACCGCGGACGACAGCTCCCTTAGCGAGAGCCATGCTAGCAACATCGGGCATCTCCTTGGCCTTGGAAAGGAAACCGATGACGGAGACGTTGCCTCCCATTTTGACGGAATTGATGCTCTCAGCGATAGTCCCAGAACCCCCGTTT
Source organism: Penicillium coprophilum (assembly GCF_028826855.1). NCBI lineage: Eukaryota > Fungi > Ascomycota > Eurotiomycetes > Eurotiales > Aspergillaceae > Penicillium > Penicillium coprophilum. The sequence continues at coordinate 3,860,778 of NW_026622724.1, read as the reverse complement.
TCGAGAATATAATCGACACCCTGGCCGTTGGTGATCTTCATGACCTCTTTAGACCACTCAGGGTGGGTCTTGTAGTTGATTGTGTAGTCTACACCATAGGTCTTCTTGACGAATTCGAGTTTCTCATCGCTAGAGGAAGTAATGATGACGGTAGCACCGGCAGCCTTGGCCAGAATCAAACCGGTGATGGAGACACCGCCAGTTCCTAAGATTCAAAAGACGTTAGCCACCAAGCGTGTTGGATCCTTAGCAGTTATATCACTCACCTTGAGCAAGTACAATTTGGCCAGGTTTCAGAGGAATGTTGGCATAAAGAGCGTTCCATGCGGTGACACCGGTGCAGACAAGGGTGGACCACTCGGAGAAGCTCTGGGGGGAGTCTTTGGGGAGCTGAACAACAGCGGCCGAGTTGACAGTGAAGTATTCACGAAGGACACCATCAACCGGTGCGCCGTGACCATTGTCCCAATTCGGCTGCTGGCCGTAGAGGTTGGTAGGATCAAAGGTGCTGATCACATGGTCGCCCTTGGCAACGTTCTTGACACCCTCACCAACCTCGATCACGATACCGGCGGCATCAGAGCAAGGAACGACGTTGTCCTTAGTGGGGAACGGGTACAGGGAGAGCGCAACACCAACGTCGCGGTAGTTCAAAGACACGGAGTGAACCTTGATCAGGACCTCATACTTGGCGGGCTTGGGAATAGACTCCTTGAAGGCTTTGAAGTTCTTGAGCGAGTTGCGCTCACCGGGGAGACGGATAACGGTCTGTTGGGACATTGTAAGATGAAGTAACTTGGTAACTTGCAGAATGTTTGAAGTGAGTGAGCAAGTCCCGATGGTTAGATGTCTTTATGTATCGCGTCTCAAAATTTCCATGCCAATGAAAGATACAGACTGTCCACGGATGTTTCTAAGCAAAGTATATCATCTCCGACATCATTGTGGGTCATTGAGTCGTCCAGTCTTCCAAGGAACTTTAATCTCCAAAGAGTCCCACTTCTCCAATCCTCATTCTCCAAATATCTCCCCCTGGTCCTACGTATGTTTCGCCTCAATTGTTCCAAGGGTATTTGGAAGCTTTTCGATGACTTCGAAGAACCTGACCTCGGCCACTTTCATCTGCATAGACCGGGATGAACTATCTCCGATAATTGGGTATCAGCAACATTCCCTAAGTCCTCTTGGATTTCAAAGCTATCTCGTTCATTACACATTATCGGCCACTTTCTGCTTTTTGATTCCACCGTCGGTAATATCCATCAGTTGATGAATATGACTAAAGGAGAGGTATATCTTTGTGACGTAGCCCCAAATCTCCCCCCATTGAGACATTAAGAAATGGCCGCAGCAGATCCAGAAAGAATTACATATTCTCTCACTCTTGAAAATCGGATTACAAGGGTCGGAAAAGCTCCCATTTCATTATCATGGCTTTGCAAGATGATAAAATCATGATATTCGACCTGGGGCGTGGAACGCTGGCAGTGCCTTCGAGGATTTTTGCGAAACTTTGAGGCACAAGAGAACTACAGCGTTTGCCATCGATCATTTATCCAACGGCGCCGAGCCTGCTAACAATAGCCTAAAAACTTAGAATGCAACTGCCCCCCAGCTGGCCCCAGAGCTGTTCTGACTGTCTTCGAGCCGCATAATTTCAACAATCAAATTAATATTCTACCTGCTCACGACGCATATTGAAAATATCGGTAGACTCTTTTCACAACATAGGATTATTTCCTACTGCATGTAGACCTACTTGTTAATGTAAATCCGAAGCGTTCCTCCTGTATAAAGTATGAAAACAACATTTCAAAACTAGAACATCAAATATGTCAAGTCATATCAGTTTTGTGACCCAATCCCAAGAACTCCCGCCTCGATGTCGATAGTTCGATCAGGATGCTCAAAAGAAGTCGCCAAATACAGGAGTCTATCCCAAGAGCTCTTGAGAACGACGAGTTTCTCCGATGCCGGTGGAGCTCATATTCATCTGGCCTCCACGCCAGAAACTATACACGATGTCATTGGAGAGCTCCATGGGGTCCGAGGGAGCTAAGAGCCTTTTTTTGATAACCCGATTTCGCAATGCTTTTGACCACATCACCCAATCATCGGAAGTAATGAAGTCTCCATTTTCGGCAAAATAGTATCCTTTCTCGTTCCACAGCTCATCTGGTTACCCGTCAACGGCCGCTTCCGGGAGCAACACGTACAAGAGAGAAATTTCTTGGGTATAGATCTTGTTCCAATTGCTTGCATTTCCGTTGATCGTAAAGGCTTGACCGAGCTGAAGTATAACGTTCCACAGTTGGGGGATTTGTATCGAGGTAGTAAATACAGGGAACCTAGATGGACTATACATAGTAAGAGGGCAAATAATAGCTGTTCGAGCCTTCGATGAATACGAATCAACGTTCCGATGCGCAGCCCGGTTAGGGAGTATGTGGTCATGCCCTGTTGGTTCTGGGTTGGCTTCGCTCGGGCCTCGTGTGAGTTCTTCGACGCCCTCCATATCGTTGTAACGGCGTAAAATGAGCTTTCCCCATGTGAATGGCTGACTTTTCATCTCCCAAACAATGATCTTTGCACCAAATGTGTGAATCACGGCTCCAATTTGATCGCTCTGCGAGAGACCACGGACTATTGCCTCTGCTGCCGGCAGATGATCGCAGTTGGCGAACTCTGGGAGAAGCTCGTCAGTCTAATTGCACACCTAAGGGTCAATACTAAGTAAAATTGACTCAGCACAATGTCTACGGCTTGACTTTCGGTTTCAAGTAGGGCGGCATTTCCGAGGGACCCTGGGACAACTCGAACTCTTTGGGGAAACTCTGTTCAATGAATTTTGCTTTGCTGGGATTTCTGACAAGAGCGCATAATTCCTATTCTGGATGTTTCTGCGTGACTACGTCCAAGAAGCCGCCGCTAATGAGGCCAGTCGCGCCAGTTTTGTCGGATTCTTCGCGTAAGTAACTGTCGTCGGGTCAACTTCTGCTGGCAAACATACATGAATATTTTGGGATGCATGAAAAATTGTATGCTGAAATCCTGATAACAAAGATCATGATAATGATATTCTCTATCTAGAAGCAAAATCGAGAGAGAGAAAGAGAAAGCAAGTATGAATAGGATCCTGAGACTCTGTTTATACTACTGCCAAACATGATCCCATATCCTGCATGTTTGATCTATATCAGGCATAGATGCCTATGGTCTTTAACAGTTCCACCGATTATGGCAATTGTATACTCGAACGCGAAGTTAACACATCCACGGGTCCTCTAGGTTGGAAAAATCGAACTCGCCAGAGGTTTATCAATCAGTGCGGGGTAACTTCGACTTACAAATCAGCCGCAAGGCTGTTGGCCTAATGTTCAAGACTCTACCGTCTAATTGATACGTGAGAAGGTAGGTCGTACTCCATAACCGCGCAAGTATAACGGAGCCAACGGGAATCATGGATCAGCATACAAAGCATTTCTCCAATTTTGGAGAAACAGAACCCCAAGGTTACAGAGAGCCTTGGGACAGAAAGTTCGAACTGCAGATTTGACACCGGCGCTCCACACTTAGAAGCTGTATTTGGAGACGACAAGCTAACATTCACTAATCTTTTGCAGACTTACTTCGTAAAAAAAAGCTAAGAACTGAAGTTTTCTCATCAAGATAGCTGATCAGGTGATCTGTTCTATGAGAGCTAGCTCCAAGATGGCTAGACTGAAACCTTGATCTCCAAAGTCACCTGTTACGTCACATGACACTTTATGTACCCTTTCGTGCTCCCAAGTGGTTTGCAGGGTTTGCACATCCCTTGGTGCCTGAGGCTTCAAGCTTGGCGAGGAGCCTGAGGCAGTCAGCGAGTGTCAAATACAATGGTATCCTGAAATGTATGGGTCCAATCAATGGTGTTAAAATCTCTGCAGTGTAGTATCCGCTTTCCTAGCAATTTATATGGGCCACGGATTCCTAGTTCAAAAGTACTGAACAAACTGGATAAACAAATTCTCCGGTATGCCGGTCCGTATGCTCCGACCGCGAGTGTCGGAGTAAAATACAGCTATTTTACCACTAGACCATAACAAAAACTAAGGTTCCCATTTATAGCCTAGTGGGCTCATACTGCTTTGTCGACGAGTGTCGGAACATACAGACCGGCATACCGGGGATTTCATTAATCCAGGTTGTTCAGTACTTTTGAATTAGGAATCCGTGGCCCATATAAATTGCTAGGAAAGCGGATACTACATACACTACAGAGATTTTAACGCCATTGGTTGGACCCATACATTTCAGGATACCATTGTATTTGACAACGAGGCCTGCCGACAAGCCGAAGCTCGGTACTTGGGCCACCGAAGACAGGGCCTGGTGGCCTGATAGAATAGGTTTATAGTGGAGGAGCAGCCTTGGAGGCGAAGGCAACTCATGTAATTACTTAGCATATCCATGGATAACTATCCTGTATCTGCCCAGGTGGTACTATCCAATAAGAAACCATGCGATCCTTACGGAGTACAGAATCTCGCTGTAAACTTTTGAACAATTCAACAGTTCAACATAGCATTGCAGCCCTTCAGCTGCTTTATGATGTTGATAGACTTTGTTCTTTGCTGCTGTCCCTCATCTGCTTCAACCATGAGATTCCCAGGCATCTGCCCCTCATTTTAGGAGAACGCAGTCAGATTATCCCTTTCATTGTCTTGCCGGGGCCAAAGTCAAGCTGAGATCTACCGAATCCTTTTTCGCTCTCCTGGAATCCTCTCATCTTTTCAGTGATGCAACAGCAAGACTATGGCTTTCAGCAGAGCAGAACTTTGTACTATTTCGCTCCGGCTCCGGCTCTAGTCAATTAGCGGCGCAGGCGCGCGGGCGGAATGCGTGCTGAGTCATGCCCTCCTTCCATCAATGTCCTGGGGGATATCTTTTCTATCTTTTGTCTTTTGTTTTTTTTTTGCTTGAAATCTGATCGTTCCATAACACACGGCCTCAATCCCAAATGGCTTCAATGTCTACCCAAGGCTACGATGAAAGACATTTTCAGTGTAGTTACTGCCAGAAAACATTTCGCAGACTAGAACATCTGCAACGCCACACACGGCGACGTGCGTACCATCCCCTCTAGCTCTAAAATGATAATGTTTCTAAATGTGGTCCAGACACAAATGAGAAGCCCTTCGCCTGTCGCTGTGGGGCACTGTTCTCTCGCCGTGATCTTCTACGCCGTCATGAGCGCATGGTTGGTCACTCAAATTCTGACGATGTGCATCCGCATACTTCAAATGATAGTGGGCTCTCGAAGCAATCTGCAGATAACCCACTTCTCGCAGTCCCCCATAACATCATTTTGGCAGACACGTCTATTCCAGAAGGACAAAACAATTTCCCTCGAATGCCCAATTCCCCAGGTCTTTGCACCGGCGTAGCTGAGGAGCTGTTCTCTAGGTGTGTCATATAGCCCTTCTTTTTGCTTTGAAATTTATGACCAGGAAATGGTCGCAATTCGCATCATGCTAACTTGGGTAACATAGGGCTGTATCAACTACATCGGATCAAGCATTTCCAGAAGCCGGTGAGTGTTTCTTTTTTATTCAAGGGGGGGGGCATATTTCAACTCCATCACAGTTTGATGGCTGATTGTATAAGATCCAGAGTTATGTGATAGCGAAACTGCTCCATGGGAAAATGATGTTGGCGAAAATTATGCTCACGGTTTCCCAACCATATTTCCATCGCCATACTTGTCTCTAGGTGAGCAGCACCGACGTGGGTATCTCATTCAGCGGCTCTCTAACAACTGCCTCACAAGCTACTCAAATCGTTCCTCACTGTGCCAATCCGACGGTGACATACTCTGATAGACTCAGACTCCTCCGTTCGTTACACAGGGTGCGTAAATTGTTTCCTGGCCATGACTTACCCTCCATCAGCGCCTTGACCCGATATATGGCTGGATACTTTACTGGTTTCTACCCCCATGCACCCTTCACTCACGGTCCAACGTTCAAGCTAGAGTCATGTTCGCCTGAACTTTGTTTGGCTATGATGGCGCTCGGTGCTATCGACAGGTTTGAGTACACTTCGGCTACGGAGCTCTTCTGTCTTTCCAAGGCCCTCTTATTTGACAGCCAACAATGCAGAGCTCGATTACAGATGCGCAGGGTAATTGATATCTCCGACCAGGACCACACATCCCGAAAACAACCAATGGACGAAGTTCGCTGCTTACTTTGTCTTGCGCAATTTGCATCCTGGCAAAGTGACCCGAGTGTCCGAGAAGAAGCTTATATCTTACAAAGCCTACTGGCACAGGGTTTGAGATCGAGCGGGCTCGCAGAGACAACCGAATCATTACCCCTCCATTGGGAACAGTGGGCGCAACGAGAGTCCGAAAGACGCACCAAATTATTTGCTTTTTGCTTTCTTGGGGTTCAGAATATCGCATATGATGTACCACCGAGCATCTGGTGCGACGAGATTAACTTAAGACTACCATGCTCGTGTCCAGAATGGACGGCGCCAGATGAAACGACATGGAACTTGGTGAGAGCAAATGTGCCAAGTCAACAGGGACGTTTGAACGACACTTTGGAAACTCTACTATCCTCTCATCCGGTTGATCACCAATCTGCCCCTCCTTCGCCAGTCGGAAACTACGTCGTGATGCACGGTCTCTTACACAAGATCTTGTGGAGTCGGAGATCCATGTCCGGTAACTTATCAAGGACTTTCTCGACTGACTTCCAGTCAGTCCTCGGGTGAGGACATCCCCATTCTCGTGCTATGGCTTCAAACAGCTACTTTGAGGCCCATTGTTAATCCCTCCCGGTCACAGATCAGCGCTGCAAAAGTGGACTCTTTCCTGGCAGCAAACTCCAGAGTCCAACTTGGAACCATTAGATCCTAATGGGCCATTGCCATTTACTTCAAGTGCACTACTTAGTCTTGCATATATCCGCAAGTGTTTCGACGTATTTCCAACAAGAAGGATTTACACCTGGGCACCTGTCGAGATCGCCCAAGTTCTCCAGGAGTCACTTCCAGTGGACCGCACGCAGGACACCCTCTTAGCAGCATACCACGCCACTAATTTGCTCAGCACACTAGTGAATCTTGGTGTACAATACTTCAAAAACAATCAAGCCATTCTCTGGAGCATTGAGGGAACACTATGTGGTCTTGATTGCTCTATATTTCTGGAGAAATGGCTTCGCAAAACGCAAAATACGATTCAAAATAAGCCTTTAACGGGTATGTTCTATTCATAGTGACTTGATCATAACTTTGCACAAGTCCCACCCAGAGGCACAGAGAGTCTAACGATTTATAAAAGATCGTGAATCACGATTGATTACTTGGGTTCAAGACGTTGTCCGCGAGGGACTTTTATCTGCCAATGACTGTTCTTTCAACAATCCTGTCCGGGTTGCCGATTTACCGGATCAAATCCTCACATTGTGGTCGCACATTATACAGGGGAACTCGCCATTTCCATTCATCCGTATGATAGGTGCAGTACTTGTTGAATATCAACGCCTATCGACCCGGAGCCAGTGAAGGACTTCAGGATATTTTGTGGATCTATACATATTCCACGGTTCGCAAGCACCACTCAGGCATTTGTGTAAATTGTTTCAAATTGACAAAGGATATTCATCCAGCCGTGATGGATTGAAGCTGTGAACATTCCAGTTCCTGAAGTCTCAACTTCGGAAGCAAGAACCTTCTGAAAAAAAAAAAAAAAAAAAAAAAAAAAACAGACCAAGTCTATTGGGTAAAGTTATACCAGAGAATCGATGATGAATCTCATTAGGCCAATCCTTCGTAGTTCAATTGAGTAACCTGTTACCCATCGTTTACCTGAGCACATTCAATACATGACACAGGACTCAATCAAAACAGATCATAAACTCACCCATATATCAAGAAAACAAAGGGGGGGTGAAGGATAGCACAGAGTACTGTATAAACTGGTCACCACGTAATATTGGATCCAATCTCCACGATCAAAGCGAAATGGAAAAAAAAAGAAGGCAGAAAATTTTCCCACATGCCACACGCTAAATCCTTCAAAACATCAGGTTGAACAGGAAAATTAGATTAAACAGACTGATCAATGACGGACTGTAGCGCCATGAGAGCAAGGGGAAACGTAGCTAGAATGGGGCTTTAATATGTAAAAGGATTTGGAAAAGGGGTGTAGTACGTAGACTTCGGCACAACCCATTTTGCCGGCGTCTACCTACACACAGAGTGGCACTGAGTAATATTAGGGAGCATCCAATGAGCATTTACATGGTATCCGTCATCATACACGTGACTGGCCTGAGCTGATCACGGACTCTGAACTCGTGCTGATATCTACTCCAAGAGCCTGAGCCTGAGCACCCTCATTAAAGCGGCGGCAGTCAAATAAGAAATCCCCACCCATCTGGGAAAATCCGGTGCATATGGCTACATATAGCTAAGGCCAACAAAAGTAAACAGTCAGTGACTTCGAATTTCAAGAGCCATCACGTGGAAATAATAGTACAAATGATCTTGTTTTAATGGTATTCTTCATTTCTAGTCACTATCTTGTGCTACAGACTAGGTGAGATCTGGTTTTTTCCGTCTTGAGATCATTAGAAAATGGAGGTCAAGGACGAGAGAGATGGCGACATTCATTCTTGAATTTATTATTCTCCTGCAAAGGCCTAGAGGTGATATTGACGAGGATTCTCAACCGAGATACCCAACCGTTCCCACATAGCCTCCACGTTCATATCCTCTCGGCCACTAATGAAGATGTCAGCTTCTGCTCGGGCGATGTCTAAATACAGGGAACTCACTCATCCTTCGGGTTGATCCAAGGCTCTGTTTGGCCTTCTGCGGTATTGGGGTTGCGGAAAATTACGTTGTGTTTCTACAAACAACAATTAGCCTACTGAGTCTCCATAAAAGCTTGGCGAACTTACCATGCCAAGTGTCAAATGAATGGCTCCAGGCCCCTTGACAAATGTATCCTCGGCAGTGCGGCCTTCGATCAAAGCCTGAATGTTCTTTGCAACAACCGCTGCCTGGACTGAGCCTGGCCGAGCAGCCTTTTGGGCACCGGTATCTGCAATATCACCCACGGCAAACATGTTCGAATATCCCTCATCCAAGAACTGCATTGTTGGTCTAACGCGAATAAATCCATTATCTGGATTGATGACTGACTCGCCGCCCGGACGAGAAGAGTTCAAGTCAGCCACTAGTTGGTTATTTGGGGTTTGTCCAGTGGCCAAGATGACGAATTGCGTGGATTTGGTGGTACCGTTTGTGAGCTGGACATCAAAGGTGCTGCCATCGGTGGGGAATCCATTCGGTGGGATTGTGACCCGAGACCCGGTGATGAGGCGGACTCCCAGCTCATCAAACCGTCCCTTAATAAGGTCATGAAGTCCAGAGTGGAAACTCGGCATCACTCGCGGCCTGGATTGCACCACAGTGACCTCTTTCTCGGGGTAATATTCTTTCAAATCAGTGGCCATTTGAACACCGACAGCACCGCCACCGACAATCAAAATCGATTGGGCTCTCTTTACGCCCGCTTGATGCTTTTGTAGATAATCGACCGATGATGGCTTGTCATCATCGTCCATGGCTGCAGGCTTGCAGAGGCGGGTACCGGTCGCAACAACGACATAATCGAAGGGAACCACGTTCGAGCCTTGCCATTCACGGTCCAACTCAATATGGGTAGGTTTGACTGACAGTACGCGAGCCTGGACTATGCCGTGGGAGGAAGGATTGGGCGACGCATTGAAAATCCCACTGTAAGGAATGAACGCTTTGTGTTCCTGTCCGGGAACAATTGCAAACCGAGGCTATGTGTCATCCGTCAGTTCTGGTGACTTACTGTAATGAACCTTCACAGGTAAAGTCAACTTACAAAGGTGAAAAGATGGTGGAAGTGGCTATGGGGTTCTGTCAAAAGGACCTGGGTAAATGATTAGTTTCTTCTCCATGGTATGCCTCATTGGTAGCTTACCCGGTGCGTTGAAGGCACGATGCGTGCAAGCTCCTGAGCTGTCGTCTGGGTTGATATTAGTGGTTACACTCTCTAGGGGGGCCATTGTGAACTCACACGCCCCACGAACGATCCGCCAACAACAATAATATTCCGCAGTGAGGTTGCCATTCTGAATGAAGTTGGGGATTTCCAAGATTGAATTTCCCCCGGAGCTTTATAAATGGCCCTTTTAATCTGATCTGATTATCAGATTAACTCCGATATCAATTTCCCCATTAGGCTACGTCCGACCCAAGCGGAGTAAGTCATATCCGCCACAAACATAACACCTGTATGTCCCGGCATCCGACCTAAGACACGTCAATTACACTGGGAAATGCCGCAAGTTGAGGCCGATCTCGGATGACTGCCCGGTTCTTGAGACAGCCATTGACCAAGAGACAGAAAAAAGATATCTAAGGCACAAGACTGCGGAGTGGACTACGAGGACTTCCAAGAGAAGACATAATTGGTATCCATTCAAGTACCCATGTCCTGGGACCAGTTGTAAATTCGACCAGAAAAGGAATCATTTACAAGACTTCCTATTTGGGCAATTATAGGAACCATTATCAAACTAAAATCGCCAGATAGAAAGTACCTCAAGATCAAATGTCTACAAAGGGTGCCAAGTGATGGTCTTCACAAGGGGCCCACCTCGGTCATAAGTGGCTAGTACGTTGTGGCCATCTAACGTCATAATTCCAGGCCAGAAACTAGAAGCTGGGGAGATCAGGGTTGGCGAACTCCATTGAACACGCCCATCAACGGGCGGGCCAGCAAAGACGACCTTGATAGAGGCATTCTTTACCCAACTCACGTGCTCCGAGTCATCGTCTGTCATGAAAACCGTGGCCAAAGATCCATCCGCAAACGAGGCAATCTGGGGGGAGCCCGCATTGTGACCCTTCCGTGGGCGGAAAACTTCCTGGCGCCAACCCCAGGTGGCACCGTCATCATATGATAGAAGCGATTCGACACTGAACGGTCCGTACCGTGTGGTCTCAAATACCATGAGAAGAGCCTCGCGACCGTTATCCACAGTTCGTGCGATACCACACATGCCATCGCGAAGCGGATCTTGATCACCATGCAGACAGACCGGTGAAGTCCAGGTACTTCCTTGGTCCCGCGAGACGACCAGCATGGTACATTGGTTGTTATGGGCGAATTCCTGCGAAAAATAAAGTTGCACTTCACCTTGGCGCCCGACGCGCATGAAGGGTTCCCAGATTCCTAAAGGGGGGCGCTTCTCGGCTGCTTGCGAGGCGAATTGCCAGACCCGACCTCCATCCGTAGACCGGCAGACAGTGATACGGAAGTGGGTGGGGCCATTTGGACCCTTGTCATGATTGCGGAAAGCCGCTAATATCGTCCCCGGTGTCACCTCGCACAAGAACATGTTATCAACGTCGCCAGAAGCACGGGTTACCTCGGAGAAGTCTTCGAATGTGCGGCCGTTATCGGTACTTTTCGCCACGCGGAGTGCGTGCTGTCCATCGGGGAACTGGGTGAAGGATGAGAGAATGGTGCCATCTGAGAGCTTGCAGAGGCGAGGGTATGTGCCCTTGTTCGGAGGTGAAGACAATCCACGTTCGTCGTTGCTCACGGCTGGTCTGCCTGGAAGCTGAACGCTCGGGGGATCTTGCTGATGGGCATGATGATCCTTTAGTCCCAGGCTCTTGAGGACCTTTTGACCCAAGTGTCCAGGCATTTTGCTAGAAATTTGATAGAGTATGTGGCAGAAACTTGTCCTACAAGGCTGCAACATTCTGTTATTCAAATGCTCGGGGAGACACCTGGACATGTGACGTCATTGACAATGCTTACCTAATTACTTTCCGTCTCGGCCTGGAGGTGTCGAGGGGTACCACCGAGAAACCTCGCCTGCTTTATGAAAGAAATCTGTACAATATACACATGGCCATTGCTGACAGAAATGCATTGCTGGAGACAATTTGATCATAGTCAACTTTGGTTTCGTGCTTTTCATTAACTACGGTGTATACACTCTGCTTGAATGCATCTGCCAATACTCCCGCAGTCCTACTTCCCCTCTTCAAATGCATCGCATGAACTTGCAAAGGCCGTCCAATTTGCTCACTTCTGGAAAGGTCGAATCCGTATGCATAACATGTATCACGCGCGCGTTTGGGCTCGGTCAACAAATTGCCATTAAATCATAAGGTCCATCATCAAGTTCGAAATCATCATCCAGGGACCACTGAGACTACAAGATACCAATTTAATGATAGGGAAGATACATGGGTAGCAATATATGTCTAGGGAATTCAACTATCCATCGTACCTGCGTATGTCGGCGCGGTGACCGGTACATCAGAGGATTGAAGAGTTGAAAACAGTTGATTGTGCTACTATACTTTTCAATAATGGTAAGACGGACACCGGATAGTCACCTGCGAGTCACTATTGACCACCACGATAAAATTCCTTCCTAGTTTTCCTGTATTTGCGTTCAGATTGTAATGTACAATCCCCACTGTATACTATACTTCTAGATACTAGAGACCTTACACTGCATCGCCCATTGGTTCTGTAAGTTTCCTGACTAGCATTCCTAATTATCCGTTTAAATAGCCTAGTTCTAGCCACGGGCGAGCGGCAGACAAATTCTGCCATGGCACAAATCACCAACAGCTAACAGCCGGCCCTCCCAAATCATGAATAACGTTTCCAACACAATTACCCAGCTGCCATGGCAGATTGAATCCCACCCGATATCCCTTTTCCGTGTAGCTTCCAGTATCATCACGAGTCCGGGAGACCCGCCACCCAGTGATAGCACCACACTTATTAAAAGCCCCGCGAAGAGCAGATTCATCTTTGGTCCAGTCCTCGCTCCAGATTGTGAACCTATCCCAAAACATTTCGTGCGACACCTTACAGATAGGCGCGTATGGGTTCGGAACAGTATCTCTTGTGGGCTGAGTGCAGCATTGGATGAGATTGTCTGGAAGATATTAGGACATATTCTGTTGATTAGGGATAGAACGTATTGGCACAGAGTGGATACCTTGAGAGTCATAGAGGCAGTCATCCCCTTTGAAGTAAACATCACCATAGTAGGAGGGCCAGCTGGCAGTCATCTCGCAGCCAGGCTGTATATTCACACGGTTCGAATTACCGCCATCAAACTTCGCGTATATCTTCACACTAGTTGTCTCTGAATCGGAGCGTACCGCAGCTTTTGCGGAAGGTTAGCTGGTTCTTCCCACACGAGTGAATTCTGGAAGACTAGGAGATACTAACTCTGGGTCCAGCCGTGGCATAAGATTTGACCATTGACAGAGATACAACCAACATCATTATGCTAAAGGTAGAGTCAGCTTTTTTATTGGTGTAAGATCAAACTCTTGAAAGACACGTACGATATTAGTTCCATCTCCGCCAGGGGCCACTGTGTTAATGGGTAGCTCAGGCGGAGGCATAGGCATTGCCCAACTTGTGGTGGTTGCCAAGCCTGCAGTGGTTGAAAAGCTCGAGGTGATACCCAGGCTTGTTGTGAATGCCGACCTTGAGGCGATTACCGACCTTGAGACGATCGCTGACCTTGAGGCAATTACCGAGTTTGAAGCCATTGTTGAGCTTGAGGCAATTACCGAGCTTGAGGAAATTACCGAGCTTGAGGCGATCACCGACCTTGAGGCAATTGCTGACCTTGAGACGATCGCTGAGCTTGAGGCAATTACCGAGCTTGAGGAAATTACCGAGCTTGAGGCGATCACCGACCTTGAGGCGATCACCGACCTTGAGGCAATTGCTGACCTTGAGACGATCGCTGAGCTTGAGGCAATTGCCGAGTTTGAAGCCATTGTCGAGCTTGAGGCAATTACCGAGCTTGAGACAATTGCTGACCTTGAGGCGATTGCTGAGCTTGAGGCGATTATTGAGCTTGTAGTGGTTGCCAAGGTTGTAGGCAGAGAGCTGGAAGCGCGCATTGACGTGACACTCAACTCTTCGCTGGTATCTAGTACCGAGCCCTCTTCAACAACTGTCAAGCAGAGGCGAAGTGTAGGGGCGGGGGTTGTTGATGGTGTAGGGACAGAGCTTGAAGCGCGAGTTGATGTGACACTCGCCTCTTCGCTTGTATTCAGTACCGAGCCCTCTTCAATAACTGTCAAGCAAAGGCGAAGCGTAGGGGCGGGAGTGGTGCTTGTAGTGGAACTTGTGGATGTCGACGTTGAGGTTGTGGTTATTGACGTGGTAGTGTCAGCGACTAGGGGCTCAAGTGGTGAAGGAGGAGGCATTGGACCACCCGCTGGAAGTGGAATTGCACCCCCAGGTAGAATGCTAACTGGGCTCCATCCACCGATGAGGCCCCAGGCAAGGCTCAATGGACAAAGCAGTGGAACAAGACAGCTTCCACAAATGTCACTCGAAGCACAACCCCATGCAGCCGTTGGCTCTGAACCCTCTGAGGTAGTAACAGAGGTAGCAGTAAAAATGGCAGTACTAGTCTCCTGACCCTTTGTGATTGGGATGGTCTAAGAAGTCTGTTAATTTCTATCACGATAGATGGAAGTCAATCGGTTAATCAGGTACTCACTGTTATCATATGGGCAGCCACAGCTTGAGTTGTCGTATGTCCGCCAGCAATGATGGCTACCATAGACGAATTCATTGTCGAATGAGAATTGTATGTTGCGGGAACTATGGAAGTACTTGGGGGGCGTGTCTGCTCTGGCATATTTGAGGAAATACTAGAGTCCGAGCTAGCACCCCCTTGGCGAGGTATAGGGGACGTGCTCGTCTGCCATGAGGTACCGGTGTTTGAGGCGCGCGGCTTGGATGAACTGTTGGGATAAGTCGTTGACTGACCCAATTGGTTTGAATTGGATGACCCCAATGAGGCTCCGGTGCTTGAGGAACGCGGCTCGGGTGGGCTGGTGGTATGAGCTGTAGAATGAACCAGGGAATTTGAACGGGGTGTCCCCAATGAGACTCCGCTATTTGACGGTTGACGTAAAGATTTGGATGAGTTCGACTTGTCCAAACTATGTTTTGCCGTTCCTGTCAACCCCGTGGCTTGATGGCCGTTTCTGGTAGTAGCGGAGGGCTGTTTTGATGAATTTCCCTCATTAGGTCCCTCTGAGGACCGAGAACGTTGCGTGGCCGTCGGATGGATGGGACTGATTTTGGCAGAAGTCCTTGTGCGGGAGATCATCTCACTCGACCAAGCACGTGTAGTAGCTGCGGTTTTATGAAATGTCACACCGTCCTGAGATTTGCTGGGCTCATCGACGGCGCGGACTGCGAAGAACTGTTACGATTCATTCTGGAGAATTTGGTATAAGAGACTAACCTATATAGCGTCCGCTCAATGGAACATTTCTCGCTTGGATAGAAGACGCCAAGGCAAGCGTTGCCGCCAAAATAGTTCCAAGAGAAAACTTCATGGTGTGAGCCTTCTGTTGACGGGGGAGTTTGGTGGAGCTCTTATAGGCAACTTTCGACTGCTCGACCAGGCTATTGACTTACTGTCACATCCAGATTTCACATGATAAAATATAATTCAACCAAGGCAATCAATTTCCACCTTTGCACTATAAAGTGGAGCGTAGAGGTGTTCGGCTATTCCCGCCCCCCCCGTCCCGCGTATCCACATTCCAATATAGGGCACATAGCCTGATGGACGGAGCATC
Organism: Penicillium coprophilum; assembly: GCF_028826855.1. Classification (NCBI taxonomy): domain Eukaryota; kingdom Fungi; phylum Ascomycota; class Eurotiomycetes; order Eurotiales; family Aspergillaceae; genus Penicillium; species Penicillium coprophilum. The sequence goes on along the minus strand of NW_026622724.1, from coordinate 3,845,079 downwards.
ATGTATGGACTTGAAAATTTTACCATTTGCCATTTGCATCTACTTGCAGGACCTGGATCAAAGCTATCATCAGATCCATGCTTGGTGATTTGGCGCCACACAAAATGCTTCCGGGGAATCTTTTGTTTACCAGGGGCGATCCCTTCCAATTCGAGTCCAACTTGAATGGCACTCTATAGAACTATTGAGATCGCAAATTATCAGGGGTGGCAAGGTAGTAATCATATAGGCAAATAATGGAAGGCTAGTAGAAACACAAGAGACCTATCTGCGCATGATCATGATCTATCGACTACCCGGAAGCTTTATAAATAGCTTTATGGAAGTATAGAGGAATCAAGGCCTCGGCGGCTGTGTGCATACTAGTAGAAAATGTCTTAGTCTGACAACGCAAGTTCCACATACCTGGTGATATTTTATGCCACGTCAAGGGCCGTATGACTGCAATGGGAAATTGCCTATGATTTGACCTGAGAAAGTTGGCAAAACCCTGACCTTTTGCAGTTGGAGGTAATGGATACGCGGGGAGTATGGGCTGAAAGGCTGGCATGGATATTTGATTCAAGCGCTTGCGAATAGCCCCTGACATAGCAAGTCACTCTGGATATTTAAAACGACCGTTGGCCTCCCAACTTAGTACAGAGTACTTGCCAACAATTACCCAAGCACACTGGCTCAGTCTTCACTCCAGTTTTCCTGTCGCTCAGCATAACTCACCATCTTCTTTTGCATCTTCGCCCCTCCTCGACTCCTCTGGCAGAGTCCCGCCAGCATGTTCTCAAAATTCCTCCTATCAGTTGTCTTCTTCCTAGCGTTGCTACGCAGTGCGCTGACACTCGAGCTCAATATCGCCCCAGACACGTCACTCCGCGACGGCCAGTTGTCCTTCAGCTCGAAGTGCGACTTCATAGAGCCACCAAGCGATGCACAATTCCTGAAGATGATCCAAGTTGCCTACAACCAGATGAAGCCGCCCCCTGACGAAGCCAAAAGACAAGGCATCAGCAACAAGCAACTCCAGAAGCGACCAAACGCCATGATCGGCCTCTCTATTGGCAACCAAGTCTACTTAAGTTCTTCCCTGAAAGGCAGCAAGCAGATCATTTACCAAAATTCTTCTTGGGATGGTGGCAATGGCGAGTTCAACAAGGACCTCCCAGAAAGATTCAACGGCGTCAAGGCTGCTTTGGATCGTTGTAGCACTGAAACAGCCAAGCAACACAGAAACCAAGCAGCTTGTGGTGAAATCATGTCAACCCTTTTGTGGATGGCGGACAACCCAACATTAGACCCAAGCAAGCAAAAGGTCAGGGTTGCTGCGTTCAGTAAAGAGCGCTACCTGGCTCCTTGTTCACCGACGGAGAAGGACCCGGAGGGTGTGAGTTGGGGGTGTGATAAGTGGACCCAGGAGATGGGCTACACTGTTGTGAATAACATGTCCCTTCCAGATGCAATTACTGTTCAAGGGACGTGCAGAGGGCCACTCAGCCTGAATGCGTGCCTATTAATAGAGTCTAATGAGGGACAGACCTAAAAAGGCAACGGACTACCCAAGTGAGTATGCACAGGAAACGTTTGGGCCGTCTATCAATGGTGTGACAATTGAAACTGATCGCAATGTATGTAATTTCTCGTGAAGAGTTCTTTGACGGATGATTCAAGTATCTTAACATCAACATATATATATACATACATATGTACAAATGATATTTCTATTGTTTCTCACAAAAATAAAATCTTCAAATCACTGGGCAACGTGGCCGTAGTGGCCCCCAACTTCGCGTGGCTTGCAATGATAGAAAACCGCCCCCATTCTCTCTACGGCTGTAATGATTTAAATTCCCATACACATCCTAGAATTAGGATTCCCACATCTCTTTCACTTGTGCACTTTTCTCTCGCGCAAATATCCGCCTCGTACGTGCGTTCACCAGTGGACATTACCATACGCATTTAACCATGGGAACAACAAAGTAAGTACTTCCTGAGACCAGAGAAACGCCCAAGCTTACCCATTACAGCGCCTTGGAAACCCTCCCTCAAGACTGCTGGGTGCAGATTCTGGATCAAATCTCACCATCCGACACAGCATCCTTAGTGGCCACATCTCGAGGCTTGAAAGTCTCTTCGGAGAGCTCATTATATCGCCAAGTCAATCTTGACTGGACCAGACCTCCACTTAAACGGGTTGTGACGCTATTCCGTGTCATTCACGAACGTCCAGATCTGGCCGCGCACATTTACCATGTCAGCATGATCTCCTCGAAACTGGTGTACCCAGCAGCGGACCAGGAAGACGAGTGGGAGTTGCCTCAAATTGATGGGGACTGGAGTCAGCTCTCATCTCTGTTTCAGGAGGAGGTGAAAGCTGCAAAAGACATTATCACCGAGGCAGAGTTTTCCTCGCCAGAGATGTGGATCCATGCCCTGGAAAAAGGCGACCCGTACGCATTTGTGGCCGTTCTTCTTTCCCAGCTTCATAATTTACGGTCGCTACAACTTGACTACACTTTTGTGTGGCAAAATGGCTTCCCGGGGTTAATGATAAGACATGCTCTGCTCTCTGCGCCTAAGAACACATTGTCTCGATTTTCCAAACTCGCCATTGTCGAATACGGTCTGAATGTTCCAGGTCCTAGACTGTTCAACGAAACAAGATGGAATTTCATCGATCCATTCCCCTTTTGTAACCCGGATCAATTTGCAGGCTGGTTCTATCTGCCATCTTTGGAATCCTTGGAGATCTGGCTTCAAAATTCGGAAGGTATCGGTAATGAGTTATCTCAGCCTACTGGATCTAGCAAGCTGGCACATCTGGCCCAGCTTAAAAGGCTTGTCTTGACAGAATCTTCTATTCAAGAAGATGAGGTCAGAAATCTTTTGTCGCACCTGTCTTCGCTGAAGAGCCTTCACCTAGGCCTCGTCTACCCATCGCAGGATAAAGAACTCGGTTATAACTGTTGTTCTTCTCGACCTCCTCTAAAGGGGAAAGGTGTGCTTCTTGAAGGGCTGATGAGTGTAAAGGACACAGTTGAAAATCTTTCCATTGGCATGGAGCTCTGTCCACTTTATTGGCCCAGTGTTTGGGGAGCAGTAGAACGCGGCAATGGAACCCCGGAAGAAAGCTTTCAACCATTCAAAGGAATCTTGAAGCAGTTCCCACTTCTTCAAACCGCAGAACTACCTTCAGTTATGCTTTTCGGATGGAAATGTGACGACACAGCAGCTTTGTCTGAGCTCATACCACCAACACTTCAGAAACTCACTATTCGAGACAACTTATATCTGGCAGATAATTTTGAATGGGAGACAGACAAAGTTGCAGAAGCAATTCAAAAGTTTCTCCCCTTTGCACAGTCCGCCACTCCTCTGTTGAACACAATCATAATTCGAAGCTTTGATACCGGAGCAGAAAATATTGACCCGGACAATTCCATGGGGGCTAGATCAGCGTGCGAGGCGTTAGGGTTAAACATAGAGATTAGTATGATCCAGGATAACCTCTCGCCGGGACTTTGGACGACGCACAGGGAACTTCAAGAAGGATCTCGGAGAGACTGTCGGAATCGTGGCTAAGCTTTATTGGACTAAGGTATTGCTTCGTCATCAGAGGAAACAGACATGTCTTCCCGTAGCACAGTTTCCAGGAGCATCGTTTGAGGCTGCTCTATTTCTCTTAATGTACGTACTACCAGCGACAATTCTCGTAAGGCGTATGTTCCCTGAAAATTGAACAGTGTGCCTTCAAACTTATGAGCTTGCCAAAGAGATGCCTATCTGCTAGGATGCCAGGCTAAGCTACTGGGCTGCGAAGCTGTATCAGGGCCAATGCTCAAGCCCCACTGTAGCGATGGATTGATGTTGGAATGCATTCCCTTTGACCTCCAAGCAAATGCCAATATTTCTATATCCTTGGGTACTTGAAACTATAGAATAGTAGCAAGCGTAAGGTCAGAACCTGCTGTAGTCTTCGCGCCAGGGGGCCTACCACAAAGGCAAAAACGATAATCGCCAACCTATTCATCTCTTCAATTAACAATTTCACCGTATATGGCTAAACAGACTGCATTCTTTTTCATCTAAGCACGCAGGAAATCCATAGGATGTATACAAGAGATTGATCGCCGCTCCACCGCCACCAACCTACGTATCTGGTAAGTGACCTACGCATGCAAGCCAGCTACGCATCCCAAAAAACCTAGTAAAAATCATGATTGCGACAAAACATTCCAACAGTAGTGGTTGGCCAGGGCTTATTCTTATGCCATACTATTTTTCAAGTAGTTTCCACGGGAATATTTTGAGGGGGAGTTTGAAGGGTCAGGATTTGAGTAAATATTGTAGTGGGGAGCGCTGTCGTCGGCGCGTAGTAATGCCTGTCTGCGAACCAGAGCAAAACCAGTGTAGGTTGTTGAGTAGCGGAGGATAGGGGAAGGAAACCCAGGGGTAGTTTGTAGAAGAAAGGTGGGATAGTCTTCTATTCTCTTGCTTCTAGCACTTAAATACACATATTCCGCTTAGTCAGCTTACACCGCTATTTCTCACGTGTCCCTCTACAATATATATTTCTACGATTGAGCATGGTAATTTATCGTAATCACAAGTAATATGTTTCCAATTCTCCTGAGACTGAAATCTAGAGTTTGATAGCCTTACCAATAGTCATCGTCCAGAAATAAAAGACAATAACAAGTTGCCATTGAAGTCCATGTGAGGAATTACCCTACGTCAAGGCTGCGCAGCTCAGTTACTAAATCCGGTCATATGTAGGATATAGTATTGTTTCAATGCTATGTGCTGCGACTTTATATAAGACTAACAAAATTATCCGGATAATGCGTCGGTATCAAGGGATCTGACATGCCGATAGCTTGGATGTCTTTTTGATGATAAATATGGTGAATCGATATGATTTATTGACTCAGATATCCTACTTATCCTGCCCAGAACGTGGTCCCATGTCCCATTGTTTGCCATAATTGATCTGTATCATGCACAGCGCATATGGATGCCTATGATATCTGACGCTTTCTCGTAGATACCATCTTTGAATCTTTTTCAATACATTACCCAAATGGATACTTTTCCAGAAAAGGGCCCGCTCGCTTCTCAGGTAAAGTATGCTTTGAGCCTCTCCACATGTCATATTCTGGGCTCAGTACGCTCTGATAGTCATTGGTTCAGGGAGCTCCAGTCCAACGCCATCGTAACAGCCGAATATATTTCCTCCGATATGCATTGAAGTTGGATTCGAAAGCAGACAGGAAACACTCCATCTGCAATATACTCTCACAGCAAAGCCGTGATGGCTTTTGGGGTCTAACACCCGAACACCAAGGCGACATATCAACCACGACTGAAGCTAATTTCAGCTTGACGAAATTAGAGAAGAGGTGTAGAAGCATCAGGTATGCAACAAGCCCGAAATATTGTTCTCAGCGTAGGTAGTGCTGGGCAGATTTGCGTGTTTACTCGCATCTTTATCTCAACGTTTGGGTCAGTTCTTGCTGATCATATGCTAAGATCGGCTTGTGTACACACTTCCCAAGGGAGGGTCCGCCAACAATGAGTATCTTGATGATGTATGGCTTGATTTTACGGATAAACATAGGCCGTATGGCTTATCCCTGTGGGCGATTTTACCCAGGAAGGCGCCATCTGGCTAGCATTCAGTATCTTGGATCAACTACTTTGCCAAATGGGCTAGCTGGCTTTGCTCCATCCCTCTATTGCGGCCATACGCTAGACGGCAGCGCACCCAATGCAATCTAGAACGCTAGGTGGCCACCGGCGACTGAGCAGGACTCTTCCATCCTATGCACGGGAGTGTACTCGGTGTATGCATTCGCATTGAAGGGATTTAAGGTTGAAGACGGTCTCCTCCGTCTAGGTTTTCAAGCACTCACGAAGCTTGCCTGGGAGGGGAATTAAGACAAAATACTGTAAGTTTCCATATCCCATGTGTGGGACCCAGCTCTGATGTTAATCGGGCTCTGCGACACTATCTCAGCGAACAGAGTGATGCCCAGCCAGACATTAGATAGGCATGTCCTCCACCAGACCCTTGCTTGGGTTCAACAGCGCCAGATCATTGCTTACCCCGGAAACTGGCGCGTGTACTGGCCTCATCTGGCTCCTGGGGCCTTCAGCTTTGAATACAACAATACTTTCTTTCTACCCCGATGTGGACACAGCTGTGGTAATCCTTGCACAGGTCAAACACGATGTAAGGTCGATTGACTCGGAGCCTCTCCTTGCAGCAGCGACTTGGCTTCTGAGAATACAGAGCCCTGGCGGTGGGTGGGCGGCTTCTGACGTGGATAGTGGTTACCTGCTTCTAAAGACGATGCGACTCAGTGATATGGATAGCCTATGTCACACATCCTGCCCTGACATCACAGAACGGATCCTGGAAGCCTTCGGATTGATAATACAGTATATCGCGAAGAAAGGTCGCGCCACCGATCTAATTCCTGCCCTACACGTATCATGCACCCGCGGCATAGACTACCTCGCCTCCACTTAAGGTTATAACGGAGCTTGGTTCAGACGCTGGGGCTGCGACTACACATATGGAACGAGGCATGCGTTATGTGGAGTATGGCAATTTGTCGATAAGGACCAGCGAGTCCACGGGCTAGTGAACCGGCTATACAGTGGCTAAAGTGTAAGCAGAATGTGGATGGCGGCTGAGGTGAGACCTTGCTATCATCTCGATCTTTCAAGGAAGCGCACGGAGAATCCACCGAATCGCAGTCTGCATGGGCATTGATGGGATTACTGGCCTATCTTCACCCCACAGACATCATCATTGAACATAGTCTTCGCTCGCTGGTCTCTTGTCTCTTCATGGCTTCAAGCAGTGTGCGCAGAAAATGGATTCCTGAATCAACTCCATCTGGGCTATGACCACAATCGTCATTACTTTCCCATGTCTCTCGGGCGCTACCTGCAGCCCGTGATATGAGTGATATATCTTGCAGCGATAGTCCATCACTCGGTTGGATATGAGACATCCTACATAGTTACATGGCGAGTTTAGATAGCCCCTCGCAGATCATCATGGAACGCAAGGGCTCACAGGGTTCACCGCTCTGAATGATACCTCAATTCCTCATTACATTTAAAGTCCGATGTAAATTGAGGAAATTCAGAATCGTACAAACATCTTTAGCTCATGCCTTCCCCATAAGTATTGAAGATCTGAATCTCCCGTTTGCATGCCATACGGAATGGGTATTCTCTCAATGTTCGGGCCCACGCGGCCACAAACAGTGCCGACAGACCAGATCGTTCCATTGCGACAGTGGGATGACTTGCACTACCTACGCAGCCTTTGCCATGACTTCACCTTCCGATTCGACGATGTGTTGGATGCGGCAAAACTGGAGGCAGCCTTGGAGCGACTGATGGAAATTGGGGACTGGGGTCAATTAGGGGCTCGCCTACGACAGAATGTATGTATCACGCTTCTCGAATACGGAAAGGTACATCAAGGACATGACTAACAAACAATTCTTCAGGAGAATGGCAAGCTCGAATATCATATTCCAGCAGAGTATGATCCGAAAACCCGGCCGGCCTTCATCTTCACCACTGCCGAGTATGGAATGAGCATCAACGAGCACCCATTGGGTTCTCAGCTCCCAAAAAGTGGACAGGATCAGTCTTTCCTCTCACCAACTTCTTCTGTGTTCAGGCCGTTAGTCTGTCATCAAGACAGTCCTAGGGAACTAGCCGATTGGATATATACAGACCGTCCGCAGCTCCATGTCCATGTTACCCTTTTCCAGGATACAACCCTCTTGACCGTCAGCTATATCCACACTTTATTTGACGCTGTGTCGCGGACAAACTTTTTCAAAGCTTGGATTGCTGTCCTGAACGGTCGGGAAACAGAGGTGCCACCCTTTCTCCCCTTTGACCAAGATCCCCTATGCACCCTGGGTAAAGGTGTCTCGCGACAGAATTATACCAACTTCCACCGGCTCCTTAGCGGACTCAGTCTTGTACTCTTTGGACTTCGGTATCTCTGGGAGCTTTTCTGGTTCCGTGCCGAGGAGGAGCACTCTATTCGCTTACCGGGACACTGCGTAAACCAAATGAGAGAAACCGCACGTCGCCAACTTACCGCCACGACTGCGGAAGGTGTAGAACCACCATTCTTGAGTGAGCCGGATATTGTGTCTGCCTGGTGGGTGAAGACACTTGTTACCGCACTCAATCCCTCACGGGACCGAGCCATTATGGTGATGAGTCCGTTCAATGTGTGGAGTGTGTTTAGCGAGCAATTCCCCAGTGGCGGCAAGGGGTTCATCGGCAATGCCTTTTTCAATTCCTACAACGTACTCGATGTAGACGAGGTTCTTGAGGATGATAATCTGGCATATCTGGCGTCTAAGAATCGTCAGGCGCTCGTGGAACACCGGACCCAGGAGCAGGTCCATGCCATGACCTCCATCCAACGAAACTCAATCATGAGTATACCACCACTGGTTGGAAAATCCAATCTGCTCTTTATGACGCATACAAATCAGCACAAAGCTAGATACTTTGAGACAGACTTTTCTGCTGCAGTTGTTGCTACAGGTGTGCCCCTGAGTGGAAGACCCCATGCCTTGGGTCGGCCGTCTTACATTAACGACATTGAACATTGCCGTTTGTACCCGACTCGTAATGTCTGCCGGGTAATTGGTAAAGACGCTGCGGGCGATTGGTGGCTTTTGTTCAAAACTCGAGCTGACGCGTGGCCTGCGATCCACCAGCAATTGAAGGCCTTGCTTGAGATTGATGATCTGCTGGCAGATGGCGCAGATTACCCGCCTGTAATCTCATACCAAGAGAGATCGTATTCCAAGGCCAATTCTGGGATGATGGGGGCATTGATGGACTTCTATACATTTTTGAAGCTCCTCGTTTGAGTGGTTCTAATGTCACAGTCACGATAGATAGATCCTTCTTAACTGCGATATTTCGGGCATCTAATTCATAACTGTTTCAGAACTTTCAGTGCATTGTCAAATCACTTGACTGTAGACCCCTGAACCTGAGATTTGCGATTGATCACCTCCAATTTGAAATATGAGACATAAAATTTAGACATGTCAAATCTACATTTCTTCCCCTCCGTACAGAGTACAGTGATATTTTATTTCACAGGACCAATGGTTGGCTGGATTCCCTGGACAGGTTTTGAGATATCGCAGGAATCAAGTTTTGAAGTAGAAACGTCTGGCCGACAATAGTGCTGGCATTCCGTTCATCTGGTGAGTGGGAACTAAATAGGAGGCATTCCATATCAGGATTCCTCAATGCACGTGATTGCAGGATATACATTCCTGGGAGTTATTGACTTCTGAAAACAAGGTGATAGATATCCTTGAACTAGCCCAAAGATGTCTACCGAGGATATTCTCCTGAGAAATATCCAACCCATTGCTAACGATAGTACTTCTTGCGCGATAGAGGTCATCGAATCCCAGATCCGGACTGAACCAAGCACCGCGAACCTTTTCTCTAGCTACCGATATGCAAGCGCGCCGCAGCTCTGCGCGTTGTTTGTGTCGCTATTCTGCACTTCGATCGCTGGAGCAGCCATGCCCCTAGTGACGATTGTTTTCGGGGCTTTGGCTGAGGAGTTTATCAATGAAGACAAGAAAGCAGCGCATGATGTTCGCGATCAGGTTCGACATCTCACGCTCCTATTGGTTTATATCGGTGAGTTTATTGAGCAACAAACTTTTGTATCCTGCGTACTCACACAATTCAGCAATGGGGTCTTTTATCGCCACCATGATAGGCACATGGGGCCTCAATGTTGTCGGGGAACAGATTCGATGCGACCTCCAACAAAGATATCTGTCTTCGGTGCTGCAGCAGAATATGGCCTACTTCGATGTAGTCAAGACAGGCGAGCTCATGTCCCAAATGGATCAAGATATGAAGTTGGTTCAAGCTGGGATTTCACAGAGATTGGGTAACATCATCTCTGGAGTGTCCGGGTGTGTGGTTGCCATTACCTGCGCATTTATGAAGAACTCGCGTTTCGCATCTATCATGATATCACAGCCCATTGCATTGATTTCGCTAGTCGGAATAATGGGGTATTGGCTGAGCATGACACAGAAAATGGCTTTGGCCTGGTGGGTCAAGGCTGATAATTTAGCCCAAGAGGTGCTTGGTGCCATGAGAACTGTCATTGCGTTTCAGAGCCAAGAGAGATATGCTAGAAAGTACCACGATTTCTTACTACGTCCTATTGCCTTGGAATATAAGGAAAGGTTCGTATTCGGTGTGATTGTTGCGGGATCCTTCGCGATCTTGCATTTGGGCAGTGGGTTGGGGGTATGTATACTTTCTTCATTCCGATTTCCGGCTAACAATGATTTTCAGGTCTGGCAAGCTGATAAATTTTTCCGACAAGGGCTTTGTTCCATCCCAGAGGCACTGACAATAATGTACGCAACGACTGTGGCAGGTGGAGTGATATGCCAAGCGCTACCGTTTGTCGTCGATGTTGCCCTGGCCAATGCAGCAGTTGGCCGGATTTTTGCAGTCATGGAACGCAACTCGCCAATAAATTCCTTAGCAGATACAGGGAAGACGTACAGCCAAGTCCGAGGTGAGCTTCGGTTTGAAAACCTCAGCTTTGCTTATCCTTCGCGGCCCGATAGGACTGTCTTGAAGGATATCACACTCCATGTCCCGGCTGGACATACTGTAGCCTTGGTTGGGCCATCAGGGTCTGGAAAATCGACAATATTTGCCCTTCTCGAACGTTTATATCTTCCTCTCGACGGTGTTATCACAATTGACGACAAGCCAATAGACGAGATGAATGTCTCGTGGCTAAGGTCTCAGATTGGATATGTCAGTCAAGACGTGGTCTTATTCCGTGCATCGATCCACGAGAACATTGCATTTGGGCTTCCCCAATCTGCTACCAAGGTATGTCTAGTACTGAATATTATACTTCTATGAGCTTTGAGTCATTTAATGAAGAATAGAAACTAGACACGAATGGTATTCGAGAAGTGGTAATTCAGGCTGCCAAGACAGCCCAAATCCATTCCTTCATCGTTAGTCTTCCTGAACAATACGACACGATGATAGGGGCCAATGGGTCGAATCTCTCCGGAGGGCAAAGACAGCGTCTCGCAATTGCGCGAGCCATTGTATCTCAGCCCTCAATCTTGTTACTAGATGAGGCGACTGCTGCATTGGATAGTCAAAGTGAAAAAGAGGTCCAGGCCGCTCTCAGCAACGCTGCTGTAGGACGAACTACCTTGATAATAGCCCATCGGTTATCGACAATTCGAGATGCCGATACAATCCTCGTCATGAAGGATGGCGAGATCATTGATCAAGGCTCCCACGCAGAGTTAATGACTGGGTCTCCGATGTATCAAGGGCTAGTAAGACTGCAAGCCCTTCGACCAGATAATCAGTATCAGGAAGCGTCTCGCCCGAGACAAATGACTGATGACGCTCCAGTGACAAGCTCATCAATGCTGGTGTGACACCTATAATAGACGAGTCTCCCCTGTCAAAATCTGCGCCGGGGAATAGTATACAGAATATCTGGAGCTTGAATAAGCCCGAGTTGCCTTATGTTATCGCAGGGATTCTTTGCAGCGTCTTGGCTGGGATGACATATCCCATCCAAGCAATTTTCTTCGGCAACGGGATCATGTCGATCATCAGTCCTGAGCTGAGTACCGGTGGGAACCGCGCACAGTTCTGGGCCAAGATGTATCTCATTCATGGTATCATTGTGGTTTTTATTTACTCGGTACGAGGCTATTGCTTTGCCGTATCTGCATCGCAATTGTATCTCCGAGCTCGCTCACGTTTATTCAAAGCATTGCTTCTAAAAGACCTCCCATTTTTGGAGCACAAAGACCACTCGATTGGAGCGTTGGTGAGCTTTCTCTCGTCGGGAGTTCATAAAACCATCGGTGTCTCTGGAACTTCAGTTGGACTGGTGGTTGAAAGTGCCGTGATGCTCGTGACGGGGATTGCAGTTGGATGTATCTTTGGATGGAAACTCGGTGTCACGTCAACAGCTACCGTTCCATTGATCGCCATGTCCAGCTTCCTCCAATACTACATCGAGGCGCGGGTGCAGACGTATGTCCAACGCAATACTAAAGCCGTGGACATTGCGCATGAGACTTTCTCCGCTATAGAAACAGTGACAGTTCTCGGCTTGCAGAGCGCCATCCTTGCGTCCTTTCGGCAGCAAAGCAGAGCAGACCGCCGGGCTAGCTATTGGATCATGTCGGCAGCCATGTATGCAAGTGCCACTTCGCTCCATATACTGAGCATTGCTTTTGTATTCTGGTATGGTGGCACCCATTTAATTGCAACTGGGGAGTATAGCATCCAACAATTTTTCATTTGCTTCGCTGCGACGGTCTGGGGTTCCCAGTCTGCAGCTGCTCTCTTTGCACGCGCGCCAGACATTGCCGGAGCTCGTACTGCTGCTGCCCGACTGAGTGATTTGATGCAAACTGATGATTCATCACCACAACCCACAGACAGCAAGTCGAACCAAGATCTTGTCTCCGTACCAAGTACCACTGAAGACCTTAAGTTGCAGCATATAAACTTCAGATACCCGTCCCGTCCATCTCAGTTGACGCTAGATGATGTTGATCTCGATGCCTCAGCTGGGACATTCGTCGCCCTCGTTGGGACGACTGGCAGCGGTAAGAGTTCGGTTATCAATCTCGTGGAGCGCTTCTACCCCGCCGAGTCTGGCGAGATCACTCTGGCAAACACTTCCATCCAAGCATATAATTTGAATGGCTATCGAAGATACCTAGCACTGGTCGACCAGAATCCTTGCCTGGTTGGTCAAGATCTGCGCGAGTGTCTGCAGAGTGACGAGCGTGTCAAGTCAGATGAAGAGATAATGGCTGCTTTGGAGAACGTCGATCTAGTTGATTTTGTGGTATGTGGTTCAGCTCACCAAGCCTCGATGTATGCAGGAGCTAACAGTGAACAGCTATCCCTTCCTCAAGGATTGAGCACCCCCATCTTGAGTAACGGATCGAACCTTTCTGGAGGGCAACGCCAGCGGATTGCCATCGCCAAGGCTCTTTTATGGGGGCCGGAGATTCTGTAAGGCTTTTCCATATCTAGAGGAGTTCTTTCTAATCCTTTTTAGTCTACTTGACGAAGCAACATCTGCGCTGGACAGTTCTTCAGAGGCAGTAGTTCAAAAAGCACTCCAACAGGCAATGAAAGGCCGCACGATCATCGCTGTTGCCCATCGACTGAAGACCATCGTCAATGCAGATATGATCTTTGTTTTTGATCATGGTCGAATCATCGAGAGAGGAAACCATCATGGGCTGTTGAAGCTTGGTGGGAAGTATTGCCAGATGGTCAAGTTGCAACAGTTGGATGAACACGGCCTTGCAATGTAGGCCGTCGCAGCAACGATCCCAGAAAGCGTCATGTAATTTAAAATCAAACACGACTCAGTACATATGTATAGTATAAAGGATGCCATGAATTGATACCAATTAGCCTAATTGGGTCCAACGGGACTCTAAATGGCGAGCGAGCATCTTGATCTCCAGCATGTTCCAAGTCCTCCACGATCAATATCTACAGTAGTATATCATCATTGCTCATTGTCGCATTGATTGTGCATCTCCCTTATGCTTTGTCACGTGGTGAGCTGACCGCTACTACTGTGTACCTGATCCCCTTGTCATGTCTCTATTCTCGTCCTCCCTCAAGCCATTGTCCACCAGATGGCTCCCAAAACCATCAGAGTTCAGATCAGACCGAGAGGTAAGTACTCCTTACGCGAGTTGATCGTCAACTGATGGTGAGTTGAACTTGACGATATAGGAAGACCAATCAAGAATCTCCCTGTGGAAGTTCAAGTGGCGTCGAATGCTTCAACAGCCGAACTCTACCAGTCTCTCGCTGATTCATCGGCTCTCTCCGTCCACCGTCTGAGGGTGACTAGAGAACGAGATGAAAGATTAATTTCAAACTCCAAGGAAATCACTATTGAGGGGAGTGGACTTGAGGACGAGAGTCCGGTTCAAGTGAAGGACCTGGGTATGCAGCTACCATGACCAATCCTTTCTCTTGACTCATACTCTTATCATTGGTCAATAAGGCCCTCAGATTTCATGGCGAACCGTGTTTATTGCCGAATACCTCGGCCCAGCGCTGATGCCAGCTCTCTTTCTCTTCTCACTGCGACCATATCTGTACTACAACTTCGACACTATCCCCGAGCCGACCAACCTTCAATGCCTTGTCTGCGCACTGTTGACGATTCACTTCTTGAAGCGTGAGCTTGAGTCCATCTTTGTCCACCGATTCGGGAATGCAACGATGCCGCTGCGTAACCTCTTCAGGAACACCGGCTATTACTGGGTCATGGCCGGCCTTAATATTCCCTACTGGGTCCTCAGGCCCGATGCAGCTACAGGAAGACAGCCAGATTCCATCCTTCTCTGCACTGGTATTATTCTTTTTACACTTGGAGAGCTGGCCAACCTTAACACCCACTTGATACTGCGGGACCTCCGTCGTGTTGGAACGACCGAGCGTGGTATTCCATCTGGATTTGGATTCAGCGTTGTGACTTGTCCCAACTACTTCTTCGAAATTGTCGCTTGGACTGGAATTTATCTTATTAGTGGGATGAGTTGGAGCATTTTACTCCCGACGATCATTGGGAGCGTGCAAATGGCGATCTGGGCAAGGAAGAAAGAGAGTCGCTACCGCGAGGAATTTGGTGACACTTACAAGAGCAAGACTTTTTCAATGATACCTGGTATCATCTAGCTTATAAATAATCAAAAATTGCAACTAAGATGCTGGTCGAAGTGTTGCCAACAGAAGATGTAAGACAGTCCTATGAGAGTTGGAAAGTTAGACCTGCTGGCCCTCACGGGTTCAGCAGTCGATAGTAATAGGGTCTGTGAGTTCTGATAGCTGCTGCTTATGCACTAGTAGTAGGGAGTGTGATTTTCCCAGTGAACTGTGCAGTCATAGCCAGCTAGTTTGGGCTGAACTGGGACGATCCAGGCCGCTTACGCTGGGAGGAGGTAGATGCCCAGTGCGAGCATCAGCATGACTATAGGTGTCGAGACGGGAAATCTGAACCCGGTTTTACAAGACCGCGATCTTCACGCGGGTTTTTCAAACCCGGCTTTACTTGGCTTAATCGCGATCGCGAACAATGGTGACAAAATGGACAGCATCTGGTCCGTGGAGGAGCTATACGCTATCACTTGCGCTAGAACACAACTCTTACCTTTGGCTACATAGCACGGGAAAGTCCGTTACCTTCCGCATGATATATGGCTTCGCTGGAGCAACTCAAAGTGAAAGATGGCAGCTGAGGTATCGAGTCATCAAAGGAGAAGTAATTATCGCGACGTCGGACTATCTCGTAAACTACACATTAAATCCAATCCTTTCACCAGTAAATCCTCCTTTTAGATCACTCTCATATGCCCACTGTGGCTAGGACATATCCCCAAGGCCACAAAATGTTCCTCTATCCCTCCAATGTAATCTTGACAACCTTTGCAGGCTCGATGAATTGGCCCATCACAGGCGCAATTTGACCACCCGTAGTGCCAACGTAAAGGGTCTGTCGATCTTCAGTCAATCGGACCGAACTTGGGCCTGGCATTTCCGTGGACACCTGGCCACCTGCAACCAGGGAGATCTGCCCCAGAGGCGTGATGCGCACAACAGAGTTCTGGGGATCTGTCGGAATGTATGCAGTGCCATCTTCGGTCATCTCAACGTTGTCTGGCAGGAATCCACTGGCGATGATTTCGAAATCTCCGACTGCTTTGGCCTTGTCGTCTACCTTGACTCTGCAAAATAGCATCTGTGTTGTACTGGTGTAGTAGACATAATCATCGAGTATTGTCACGCTGTTGACTCCCAGGGGGAGGGCCTGCCCCTTTGCCGGAGCCATGGTCGTATCATTCAGTGCGACAGCATAGTCTCCTGTCTTGGTATCGACCTTCCATATCACACCCTTTGGGCTATCGGCGATGAGAACCAAATTTGACTCTCTGGACAAAGTAGTCATGCCGTTCAAGGCCTCAGCCTCTGGAATTGCGACGATCTCCGAGGCCGTCGGCTGTTCCTGTGCGCGCTTATTCACTCTGGCATTGGCCTTGGTGAAGTCCAATCTCTGGACCGAGAACGAGCCTGCACCTGGCTGGTAGGTCTTGCTAGAGAAATTTCCCACTACCACTGCGAAGACATCGTCTGCTATTTCACTAATTCCGAAGGTGCTGGTGACGCCGGGGAACGAGTAGGCGAGGGCCGCCTCTCCGCTCTTAGTGTCGACATTCCAAACCTCAGGGGTGTCCAGACGCGATAGGAGAAGGTTGCCGTTTGATCGTAGGGCCATGTTGCCGATCCAGGAGCCATTGTTGGGAAATTGAAAGAGGGTCTCTACTTTCACATTGGGCTTCTCATTGGGGTAGGCAGTCGCCGAAATCGCTTCGAAGTTGTCGCGGAACGGCCAGGAAGCGAAGGCCACTGGAAGAACAGCTAGGCCGCTGAGGAAGGTCTGGAAATGCATGTTGAGGAGAATGATCGGAGGTTGAAGAAAAATAAGAGTTGGGTGATATCCTGGTGAGCTATATGGTACTATAATACCACTGCCAATAGGCCAAGAACTTGCGAATGCTCGGCAAATACACTCGTTGTTATTGTTGTTCCTGAAATTATGCGGGAAGACCGTGCTCGACATTCCTGGGAATGTTTTGTTGCAGACAGAGCTTACCCCTTCATTCGCCAGCAACCCGTGCCTTGCACTGAACCGATCATCAAGGGGACAGGCATGACAAATGGCCAAATATTATTCAAGTTCCGTACGCCGATCAAGATTGGGATTATAACTGTGGCATATGCTACAAAGCAAGTTTTGATATCAATGTGGTGAAAATAATTAAACATACATTCATAATGCTCGAGATACTCGACTCCGTATTTTCCTTAGCATCGTTCTCATAGATGACTTTGGAATGGTTGACCCTTGGGAAGCTGGGCATAACCGTACATAGTCATCGCAGTGCCATCCTTTTGCATCTGCTGTGCCCATTCCCCAAGGCCTTTCATGAAAATTTCCATGTTGGCATCAATGCTCAGATCAATCGGCTCTTCATCTTGTGCGATCTGCAGCATTTGTGCTCCAGCAGCAGGGCTAGTCTTGAAAAAGTCTTGGGGGTCGATCTTTTGCTGAATCGCACCCTGAGCAGTTCCGGCGAGTAGTTCCCGTGGCAATCGAGGGTCCTGGGTAATAGAGCGGCCAAGACCAACACCATCAACGGTTTCCAAAGCCTGGACCATTCCGGAGGCTGTACAAAATCCTCCGGTTACATAGCTGCGGGTCCGCTTTAGAGCAGGAGTAATGAGATCGGCAAATTCCAAAAAGAACGACTCGCGTTTCTGCGAAGACTCCCGCTTGTGCTGGAAGGCACCAGCTTCATAAGTTCCACCAGACAACTCAACAAAGTCGAAACCATTGTGATCGAGAATCTCACACAGCTCTTTTGACTCCTCAGGGGTAAAGCCATGTTCTTGGAATTCCACCGAATTAATCTTGATTCCAATGATAAAACTGGGATCTTGGAGGGCGTGACGGATGGCCTGGGCGATTTCCACGATTATCCGCGCCCGATTGGCCAAGCTCCCACCGTACTTATCGGTCCTCTTATTTGTTGTTTGGGACAGGAATTGCGCGAGGAGATATCCATGGGCGGAATGCAGTTGAATTCCATCGTAACCGGCTTTTTGCAGGTAGACAGCTACATGAACAAAGCGGCGGATGATATCCTGAATCTCCTCCTCGCTAGCGGCATGGGGTTTTCCGAACGCACCAAATGCCGGCATGACGAGCTGAACATCGCTAGCAGAAACTGGGTTGGGTTGCAGGTGCTCAAATGTCTGACGACCAGGATGGCTGACCTGACCAACAATCAGACTTCCGTGCTTCTTGGCGGCAGTGGCCAATTGCTTGAATGCTTCAAATCGCTCGCCAGCGAATGGGTTCTCAAGATCAATGATCATGTTCCCCGGTGACTCGAGCTGGTCGTATGCCATCATAATGTTGCCGGTGAGGATCAGTCCAAATTGGCCCTCTCCCCACCGACGATAAAGGTTGATGAGATTCTGGCTTGGAATGCCTCGGGCTGAAAGATCGGTCGGAGACCACGAGGCCATTCTCTCCGTCAGAGCAGCCTTCAAGAAGCGATTCGAAGCTTTCCGCTGACTGAATTCGAACTGCAATGGAGCTCCAAGAGGCGAAACATCGACATTTTCGCTGGGAAATCTTGTAGACATGGTGAAAGATAGTAATATAGGATTATAGGTCTCAATTTGGAGGTACAATATATTCAATATACAGGCACATAGCTTCTTTTATCTCTTAACTTACAACATATGCCCCTGACCCACATCCACCCAGTTTCACCGAGTTCTTCAGAAAATTCTAGATCGGCTCCAGTCTTTTCGGACCAATTTTCTGTGGAGGGAATGAACTCCGAGATCCACTTCACGATAGGTAAGCAATTCATGTTTGATCTATAAGCGTATCAAGTTTCCACGATGGTGGGAACAGGACACAATGGAATTATGCGTCTGCATAACTCGAGTGGCGATCCCTGTGGATTCACGGGGAGTTAGTTGTCCCGATGCCTTTTAATTATTTTTCATCATTTCCTGTTCTCGATTAATTTTAGTTGACTACGGCAGTCCTAATTAGACCCATCTCGATGGCGAAAAGCACTCAAGGGGTGGTGAGAAATATTGCTGAGGCTGGAACATTACAACACTCTATATCACTTTCAAACTAAACAAAAGGCTATATTATGATCGTTTCAAAAATTACCGAAAATTACGTCGCTATCTAGAAATTTATATAGCTGAATGAGTAACAAACATAAATATCCCTAATTCCCTAAAGAGGCTATATATTACCTGAATGACATGAGGCCATAAAGAAAGGGTCTTAGAGACTAACGATGTTGAAATATAAAGCTGTAATATATCGCATTCACGATGTGTTTTGGAAATGGCGACTCGCTTGGAGTGGCAACTCGCTTGCGAAATACGTTATAACTTTGGAGCCTCGTGGAACTTGGTGAAACATTCTATTTCAGCAGGAAGGTTGATATAAATTTCGTTTCTCTCCCAGACGCTCCTTTTACAAAGAAAAAGAAAGGTTAGAGTAGAGACTAAGAATAAAGCATTGAATTCCACTATAGACAAAATCGTAGAAAGGTAACTCGCCCTGATGCGTGTCCCAAAGCAACTAAGTCCCTATTGATCGCGGAGCAGGTAGGCCGGAAGTCAGGGGGAAGCCATAGTACATTGTTGCAGTGCAGATTGATCCATTGTTGTTTGTCAATGAAGATTGGCGGACGCGTATTGGGTGAATGAGAAACGTCATTTTCGTGCCCAGGCTGAAGGTTCAGGATGCCTAAATTGGTGATTACACATGAACTATCTTGCGAGAACTTGAGATCGTGAACAGCGTCATGCGTGTGAAGAGTCTGCTGTAGGTCACCTGTCACTGGGTCCCAGAGCCGCACAGTCTTATCCCCAGAGCAAGATGCTAGCAGCCGGCCATCGGGCGAGAAGGCAACTGATTGAACCCAGTTTGAGTGGCCTATAAGAGTCTGCTGTAGGTTGCCTGTCACTGGGTCCCAGAGCCGTATGGTCTTATCCCAAGCGCCAGACGCCAGTAGCCGGCCATTGGGCGAGAAGGTGACTGATTGAACTGAGCCTAAGCGGTCCTTAGGAGTCTGCTGTAGGTCACCTGTCACTGGGTTCCAGAGCTGTATAGTCTTATCACCAGAGCCAGATGCTAGCAGTTGGGAATCGGGTGAGAAGGCGACTGATTGAATCCAGCCTAAGTGGCCCTCAAGGGTCTGCTGTAGGTCACCTGTCACTGGGTTCCAGAGCCGTATAGTCTTATCATTAGAGCCCGACGCCAGCAGCCGGCCATCGGGTGAGAAGGCGACCGATTGAACTGAGTCTGAGTGGCCCCTAAGAGTCTGCTGTAGGTCACCTGTCACTGGGTCCCAGAGCCGTATAGTCTTATCATTAGATCCAGACGCTAGTAGCTGGCCATCGGGTGAGAAGGTTACCGATTGAACTAACTTGGAGTGGCCCTTAAGGGCCTGCTGTAGGTTACCTGTCACTGGGTCCCAGAGCCGCACAGTCCTATCATTAGAGCCAGACGCTAGTAGTCGGTTATTAGGTGAGAAGGCGACTGATTGAACTAAGCCTAGGTGGCCCTTAAGAGTCTGCTGTAGGTCGTCTGTCACTGGGTCCCAGAGCTGTATAGTCTTATCCCCAGAGCCAGATGCTAGCAGTTGGCCATCGGGCGAGAAGGCGACTGATTGAATCCAGCCTAAGGGGCCCTCAAGAGTCTGCTGTAGGTCACCTGTCACTGGGTCCCAGAGCCGCACAGTGTTATCCATAGAGCCCGACGCCAGCAGCCGGCCATCGGGTGAGAAGGCGACCGATTGAATTGAGATCGAGTGGCCCTCAAGAGCCTGTAATTCTGCACTCCAACTTTCCTCAATTCTTGGTAACTGAGAAAACCAAATGGGAAAATCTTCATTAAACTCTCTCCGAATTATTGACTTTTGGGGGGCAAATATAAGTCCTGCGCAATAGACCTGAAGGGGCGCCTCATCGGCTATTTGGCGATTTTTGAGAATAAATCGCCTTGCATCTTCAAGAAAGCCAGCTAGCTGAGGTGACTTTGTCTGCAAGTCAGCATCAATATTCTGGATCCAATGTAATGCCACTAACCTTTGTCAATGACTGTATAGCTTTTATATTTCCAATCGTTTCCGAAACCCATCCAAGAAGGCTCATCACTTCTAACCAATGCAAAAAATGCAATCTCAAGAAGTCTTCTACTTTTCTCCAGTTTATGACAGACTCGTCGCCGTTCTCTAGATGACGTATCCAGTATCGACATGCGTATCGAAGATCGGGTGGAACATAAATCTCAAAGACGGTCTTTTCGATCTCATGTCTCCTTACCCCCGGGTTTGACAGACAGCATATATCTCTCCTCAGTCCTCGACTCATACAGTCAAGACAGTCTTCTGCAAGCTGTGCATGACCTGCCCGTTCGTCAATCCAGAACTCAGCGGATGCTGAATGGTCGACCAGAAATTCCCGAAATGAGAGATGAAGAATCTGAACATAGGCATCATTGTCTTTTGGTACTGACACCACAGACTG
The DNA here is from genome assembly GCF_028826855.1 of Penicillium coprophilum. Lineage (NCBI taxonomy): Eukaryota > Fungi > Ascomycota > Eurotiomycetes > Eurotiales > Aspergillaceae > Penicillium > Penicillium coprophilum. The sequence goes on along the minus strand of NW_026622724.1, from coordinate 3,823,806 downwards.
GAGAGTATTAAGTCTTCCTTGAACTTTTATTTGGTCTAAACAAATGAGTCCGGCCAGAGAGGCGGATGAGAGTGGGCTGAAGAGAAGAGCGATGGCACCCACGATTCGGCGAAAGTCATCCATCCAGGATCTTAGTTCTATTGACCGTTTCTGCGATATGATGTGCTTCAGAACTGGGAGATAGACACCGGTCAACTTTGAGTACTCGTTGTCGATGACGTTTATCCCGTCAGTCGAGTGCGAGGACAATATTGCTTGCAATCGGTCGTTCGGCAGTTCATCTTCACAGTTGAGGAATCGATATATAGTCGCGGCATAAATAAATAACGGAACAGCCATGTTGACTAAAGCCGTAAAATTCGCTTCTCCAGGCCAGTCTTTCAGTAGATCGTGATCATCTCTGATCCTCCCTAGTCTTTCCCGGAGAAAAATTGCTATATCATGCTCGATAATCGTCCTCTTTATCTGATGAAGGACAATCTCATCATTGCCAATCGGTCGAAACCCTTTAATGACTGTTGGTTCGGGCCGACTGGTGATAAAGAATCGCAGTCGGACATTTGTCAAGTCGCTCAGTTTCGGTAACGTTGAAAAAAAAGCCGCGACATCAGCTGGCACTTGACACTCATCTAGAGCATCTATGACAACGACCAGGATCAGCGGCGACTGCAATCCAAGGTCGAGGTTCTTGAGTGGCTTGAAAATTAATTCGTTGAACTGTTCTTGGGGATTGTTGCTTCCAATACCACGCGTTTCCTTGATTGCCCTCTTTACTGGTTCCTGAAGCTGAGGTAGTCTTTCCAGGATTTGTTTGGTGAGGGTGGTGAAGAGACGTTTGGCATCTTCTCGGTCTGTTCCACCCTTCTTGAAGAAGAAACTGCCACCTAGCAAGCCTTCATTGTCTAACCACCGAGCCACCGTCCGTGACACAGTGGATTTTCCCGTTCCTGCCATACCCTGCAGCCAAAACACAGGTTTTCTATGTGGATGGTTAGCCCAGCTCCTGATGTCCCGAAGGAGTTCTTTCCGAGTCTCTTGCAGACATTCTTGATACTCCTCCCCGGTATTTGCGTTGTAGTGAGCCTCCTCTGCAATCTTGAGCTCCGCAAGGACCATCTTGCCATTGAGTTCATGAAGTGAGTCCATCACTTGGTCAATATTAGTCAGCATTCTATCCGCCTTTTCCAGAAGCTGTGCTCCCCTGTCTCTCTGTTCACGCCGGTCAACTATCTCAAGCCATTGGCCCAGATGTGACTCTGCCTTATCGATGGAATTTTGAAGATCGGAAAGACTATCTCCGGAAATGCTCTTCCAGATCAAGACGGCACGGCTACGGTCATAAAGTGACTGGACTTGGGCAGCGAAAGTTAACACTGCGACGTATACCCGAACGAGAGCCGTCTCAACATGCTGATCAGTATTCGGGTCCTTCTGATATTCCCCCTCCACATATCCATATCGGATCAGGATATCTGCGAGAAATGCGCAAGATTCCAGCCAGGCTACTTTCTGGCTGTGATAGTTCTGGGTCATCTGAAAGCCATATCTGTTAGTTACTTGGCCTTATATGTTTGGAATGGAAAAATACAAGCATACCGTCAACCCCAAAGACATAATTGCCCAGACGCTGGTTGCATGTCCTGTCGGATCGAATGCCACAGCTGCCTGAATAAGGTCCTGAAAGCCAAGAACAGCCTTGATGATTTTCTGGGTTGGTTCTTTAATCTTCGACTTTCCTTGATCGATCTCATATTGGGTCTTCACGGATTCAACCACACCATTCAGCGCCTTTAAACGGTCCACAACGCCGGGATCGGTGTTGACATCACTGGAGTCGATATCTTTGTTGGATTTTGGTATCAATATTGACTGGAGAAGTTGTTGTTTTTCTGGTTCGAGATCATCAAAAGCGCGTTGCCACAGATCTGGTTTGGTAGCTGAGGCGGGTGCATGGCTGATTGAAGATCCATCCAAAGATTGATCCCTTCGTCCAGACGGCGGACTATCTTTATCGTCCTTAATCGAGTGTCGCTTTCTAGAGAACAGTTTCCATTTTCCATGAGCCATGACTGACGAGATGAATCGTCAGACTGATTCCGTGAAGCATTCGTTGAGAATCGAATAGGCCAGGGCGGAATCGTACGTAGAAAGCGGGGTAAAGAGCCGGGCTCAGCGCCTAAAGAGCATGAATGTCGCCTAGACTACGGAGTAGGGATTTTTGCTTGTTTTTAGCAATCGAATACACGTTGACACTCTGCTCTACGAAGTGTTTGAAGAGTACATTCATTTGAAATGGTGCAACAGGCGTTAAACTTTCATATATATCTGATTGATGACAGCTATAATGATGATATTCCTCTATCTAAAAGCAAAACTGAGCGAGAGAAAGAGAAAGCAAGTATGAATAGGATACAAAGACCCTATTGATACTGCCAAACATGGTCCTATATCATGCATGTTTGACACGGTTGATCGATATCAGGCATGGATGTCTATGATACCCAACACTGATTTCAAGATTACAACTTGTGCTTTTTACTCAAGAACACATGGGTGCATTGATCGGAGCATACAGACCGGCATACCGGGGACTAATAAATCCAGCCTGTTCAGTAATTTTGAATTAGTAATCCACAGCCCATACCTATTCATTGCCAGGAAAGCGGATACTGCAATACAGAGATTGTAACACCATTGATTGGACCTATATATTTCACGATACCCTTGTAATCGACGGCCTTTTGGGGCTTTGGCTGGATTAACGGTGGGCCCGAGCCGACCCAGACCTATCTTCGCGTGCGGCCCCGACCACCTTGGCCAATCTCATCAACTTGTGGCAATTGACGCGACCCGAATATGGCGCCCAGACTCGCACTTTCCCAACTTGAAATGACGCGCGACATGATTATCAGTCAATCACGGACTACTTCTCAAATGGCTGAGGTAGCTGGCTGTAGCAAACGTTCAATCACTCGATGCAGATCTCCGGATGTTTGGCAATGTCCGAGCGCCCTCGATCCCAGGTGGCCGTCCACGTGTGATCACACCAATCATGCTCGAAGCACTATGCGATCACTTAGAGAAACCGGATTCATACCTGGATGAGATGGCGGACTTCTTATGAATTTGAGTTGGTCGTATTATCGTACACCATCAGTCGGGCCCTTCGATCGCATGGTTGGAGCAAGGTGGCTCGACGGATAGCACAGGAAAGAAATGCGGACCCGAGAGACTACTATCTGTATCAGCTATCAAATTTCCGTTCGTACCATTGAGTCTACATAGATGGATCAGGTTGTGGCAAACGAGCTGGCTTCAGGAGGACTGACTGGTCTTGCGACGTGACACCCACCCAGATTTCCTATAGTCGAAGACACTAAGCAAGATCTTGTTTAAACGCCAAGCTTTCATGAGTCACAGATACAGGCGAGAGCATATATAATCCTGCGAGATAAGATCTCCCACGACCGCTGGATAAGACCGGATGGTACAACCATTGAGATATCTGTAAACAACCGATCTCAGCGTGAGCTAACTAAACGCTTTAATAGTACGGCTACAGATTGGACTACCGTAGAATAGTACCTACTTACTTGGGCTAGTCTGTAGGAGCTCAGGCTTAAAATATGCATGGACTATATCGAAGACAGCATTCCTTTGTCAGAAACCGACAAAAGGAGAAGAAATTCGGTCACTAAACGAATGCTTGCTGATCGAGATGCGTAACGTGATGCTGAAGACGCCTTTGGGTAGCCCTCAGTTTGGCGAGGGGTATATCAGATAATGCGATGTTCTGGCCCGCCTTACTGTTACGACGGTCAGTATTGCCGGAAAGATCTAGCGAAGAAAAGATACTATAGACTGCGAATACATCAATTAAGAAGTCTTGTCAAATTTATGCAAGGTGGGACACTTGCACCCCACGGTGATATTCCGGACAACCTCAATGAGTAGCTCTTTGCGAAGGACAGCGAGCGAACGATCAGGTAAAAAGCCATGCTGATGCTCCGCCCACGTCAATGTGTCCTCCAATTAACATTACTGTACTCCTTAATCAGATATCTTAACTAGTCGTGGAAAAGGCCTAAACTATTTCCCTTGAACTGCCTGCATTGCCCTTACACTCTGACCCAATCGATATACCCGGTCTCCATGATCACAGAGAGCCTCTCACATCGGCAGTGTGATGCTACGGGGTCGACCTGCTCGAACTGGAAGGGCCCTGGTTTCACCGAATTGCCGCAGATTGGTGTGCATAGTGGTGACAGAACGCGCACTGCATCCAGCAGTATTGGCGATCTGGGATGTGGTAAGTGATTTGCTCAAGATCATATCGCGAATAAATTCTTTAGTAGAAGAAGGCAGATTTGGAGCCATTTTATGTGTGGCCTGGTAGTGTTGAAGGTGATATAGTGGGTTTTAATTACATGTGTTCGATCGGAGACTGAGGACGAAAAGCCTTCAGAGAGACGGTTTATTCATGACTTTGGTGTATCTATCTTGTCAGGTAATTTAGAATTCCATTCTGACGAGCAGGGACTGTAGCCTCGCCTAGTTAGGCCTACATAGATGGCTTCACGGCTTGGTGGTGGGGCTTGACATAGTTCCTTTGTGCAAAACATGGAGGCCACTTTCGAATATTGCTGTACTTGTTTGTTGATTGTGAGATATACCTACCTAGAGTTCCAGTTTACATGTATCTTTACATATCTGGGGATGGTATACCGGAATATCAAGAATCCCTGTGAGCTCCGAAAGCTATATCCAGGGATGGCCTTGAGAATAAACAATCAAGATGTGTGGAGTTCCCTGATGCAATTTGATATATATCGCGAGGTTGGTGTGATCTCGCATGAGTCTATTGGACTGTCCACTCCAAACTTGGATCTTCCCCGGATTTCTCTTCTCCCGTCGCTAATTATGGGCTGTCTAGAAGTGATCGATACATTGGAGAGATAGTCCCATCAAATCACGATCTATTCAGTCGGTTACTTATGGTCTATGGAATATCATGTCCATCTGATTCATTCTGACCGTGGCAAAGCAAAAACCAAAATGCTACAAAAATATCCCATCCGAAAAACCTCCCAGAATTCAAACAATTCAGGAGAACGGTATCTCCACTCCCCATCGATTTCTACTCAGATGGCTCCCTGCTTGGCAGCCCCAAGGGCCATTCCGGGTACTTGCCGAATCCGAGGCCTAAGCGTCGTTGAATGAAGATCGATCAATCCAAGCTGCTTTCATCTCTGCCATGATTCATAAAACTGATGTTATCAATGATTTCCGACCGCAGTATCTCGCCCGCGTGTGAAGATGGGCTTGAATGTGTGGTGTCTATATTGTCATTCCATATTTCACGACGAACCCGCAGTTATGATGTTCTTTGAGAGGGACTAATTCCAACAGAACGATTGAGCGGTCTCAATCATGCCAAATATCAAACGGAAGGAAAAAAAGAACTGTGGTCATGAATATCAGGATGCCGGCACAACGCCGAGGTCATATAACCGAAGAAGCCGAGCCCCACCTTTTGTCAGAACGAAGGAGTCCTCGACCTTTTAGATATTCAAATATCAGTTGAATAGAAACAGCCGATTTCTCTGTTCACTATGGATACTGAGAGTCCAGATCGACCGCGCACGCGGGCAAAGAAAGCCTGCCTGACATGTAACTCGCGTCGCGTGCGATGCAACGTTTTAGAGATGCAGCCCTGCCAAAACTGCGTGTCGTGGAATCTCACTTGCGAAGTAGGGGTTTCACGCCGTGGAAAGTAAGAAAACCACGAAGAAATGGTCGAGTTATACTCATTCTAGGCAGATATCCCCGAAAGAAAAAGGGATCGGCTCGAACATCCACAACGCCGAATCACACGGCAAATGGGTCGGATTCCCGAGCCATACAGCGTCAATTTCCATTACCCGGACAGAGCTCTCAGTATTCGGCTCTTTCTCCAACAGCAGAGGATGCGATCCATAAAACCGTGTTCCTTGGCGAGTCAAGCCCTCTCACCTGCGTTGTGGATGAAGGGCAACGATCTCCAGACAAGGGGTATGCCTGCAGTGTCCAGAAAGGCCGTCTGCACTACTCCATTTCCGAGATTAGTGGAGCAAAGGAAAGTAGCCAGGACTTACTGGGCCCTCGCAAGCTGATACATGATCGCCTAACCCGCGAAGGGGCCCTCGTATTCCCGTCGCCTGCTGTCTGCGATGCGTTACTTCAAGCGTATTTTGATTGGCTCCACCCATGTTTTCCAATTCTTGACCGGAGAAATTTGCAAAGTCATTACCAAGATGGCACACTGTCGCCATTGCTTTTACAGTCAATGCTCTTCATTGGAGTGAGCCTATGCTCGGATACAACTTTGGACACCACCGGCTTCAATAATCGCTATCAAGCCAAAGAAATATTTTATCAGCGAGCAAAGGATATCTATGATTCAGGATGGGAGACCGACACAGTCGTCAAGTTACAGTCGTTGTTTCTGCTGAGCTTCTGGCGTGGAAGCCCAACTGAAGAGCGCGATGTTCGATTTTGGCTGGGAGCTGCCATCGGCCTTGCTCAGAAAAAGGGAATGCATGTCATGTACGGTATATCTTACTCTATGGAAGAGGATTGTACGCTGATATGTATAGGTCTAAATTGTCCTTCCTCAATGCCAAAGATCAAAAACTCTGGAAACGAATTTGGTGGGCTTCATATGTACACATTTCGTTCCTCAATCCTTGCTTCCAACACCGCGAGATTGACACTCCATCAGGTTCGCGATCAACAAACATCGGCCGCTTTGGGGTTGCCACCTAGAATTCGGGATGAAGACTGCCAAATCGCCGATCTTGAACCCGCAGACTTTGAGGACAATGAGCCTATGCAGCCTTCTGGGATATTCCGCACACCTCCAGAAGTCCACATTCCCTATGTGATTGCAATGGCTCAATTGGCTAGACTATGTATGACACCCTGGGACATTGTTACAATCATCGTTGCTGAAAGTCTCGCTTTTAGTGCGGGAGATAGTTTGCAGCCAATATCTACCTGGTCGGTCGAAGTTGGATAATGAAGCTCGGCCAATGCTCCGTCAACGTTTGGTTGACTGGGAGTCGCGCCTGCCGGAAGAAATGAGATTTCAAATGCCCATGAACAGAGACGCAATGTTCCTTGTTGGCATGCTGCATATGGCATTCAAGTATGCAGTTCTGCGCTGGTAGTAATTAAGAGTCTTATCAGCTAACATCCGCACAGCAACTTGTACATTCTACTCTATCGACCCCTTTTCTTACAGCCTCCAGGCCAATCAGTTGACCCAGAAGGAAATATTGCCCTGGATGCAGCAACACGAAGCACCCGGATTTTAGAGGATATGCTCTCAGAAAACCTGGTACAACATGGATCTGTTCACCTGTGAGTTCCAACAATTGTATACTAGAGTAGGACTAATCTCGAAGCAGAATCACCCACACATTCTCGGCTTTATGTATACATACCATTCACTTCGGACGGGCTACAGGCACTGCCCGAAAGTTAGCAGAACACAGGGCAAAACTATGCTTGTTAGGTTTGAAGGAATTACAGAAATCGTGGGACTTGGAGAATTGGGTCCTGGATCTTTTCTTCCGATGCTTGGATGATCGTACTGCTCGTGATCTTCGATTAGCTGATAATTCTATGCCGTCTTTGATATCACAGACAGGTGGCGGTCGAAATGTCGAGGAGATCTCACCTGTGTCTCCTGCCAGTGGTCTACATAGACCCCTCTCTCCCCACACCGCGGACGATCCCTTACACACCCCTAACACGATGCCTCATCATAACCCCGGGGAAGAGGTAGCAATTAATATGGACTGGTATGAGCTGTTCAACGTGGAGGGTGACGATGTTATGGGCCTTGCTGGGTCATTATCAAACCCGGACTATTTGAACCCACAGAATCTCGAGTTTCTCTATCGGTTCCTATAGTAATTGGAATCCGAACAATACAAGGGTTATCAAGACATTGCCTACAAGTTGCGGTAGGTAATTGATATCCATAGGACCTCATTTCAGTATTCAGATACATGAACCTTTTTTCGTCTAAATCATCGGGCTGTGATGAATATTGATTATACATAGGATCAATTTGATAGTCCCAGCTCCGCAAGAATGGCTTCATTGTGCTCTCCAACATGTGGAATTGAACCCATCTGGGCGTTGTATCCGCCTTTTCCAGGTAACTGGGTTGATCCAGGAGGCAAAAGAGCTGGAATGGCTCCAACAGGAGTTTGAACCTTGGTCCATCGATCTCGCGCTTGGAGCTGGGCATGGTCCCAGACATTTTTCATATCATTCACACTAGCATTGGCAATTGACGCTTCGTCTAAACGAGTTATTGTTTCATCTGTCGTAAACTTTGAGAACACACCGTGAATGATAGATTTGAGCTCATCTCGATTTTGTGTTCGCTGCGAGTTACTCGAAAACCTAGGATCCGTGGCTAGATCTGGTTGTGAGAGGACGACGTTGCAGAAATTGACCCATTCCCGTTCATTCTGAATGCCTAACATAACCGATTGGCGATCACCAGCTTCGAACGGTCCATAAGGGTAGATAGCCGCATGCGATGCACCTGCTGGTGCCGGACCAGGAGCATTATCGAATGCATAGTACATGGGGAACCCCATCCATTCCACCATACTTTCTAGCATGGAGATGTCAATCTGGCAGCCCTGGCCATCTTTCCCACGCTGCAGTAGTGCCGAAAGAATGTTACTGTAGGCGTACATCCCCGCCGCAATATCAGCGATGGAGATACCAACCTTTACCGGCTCTTTCCCAGTGCCCGTGACGGACAGCATTCCCGCCTCACTCTGAATGAGAAGGTCGTAGGCTTTCTTGTCGCGATATGGACCATCTTGCCCATACCCAGAGATATCGCACACAATAAGGCCAGGGTGTTTCTCTTTCAATGCCTCATGAGAGAGCCCCAGTCGCGCACTGGCACCGGGAGCCAGATTCTGAACGAGAACATCTGCCTTCTCAAGGAGCTTCACGAGGACGGCATGGTCCTTCTTGTGTTTGAGGTCCAGAGCTAAACTCTCTTTGGACCGGTTTGTCCATACAAAATGTGATGCTAGACCCCCTACTCGCGTGTCATAATGTCGTGCAAAGTCTCCAACGCCTGGCCGTTCAATCTTGATGACCCGAGCTCCAAGATCGGCAAGTTGTCGCGTGCAAAATGGCGCAGCAATAGCTTGCTCGAGACTTACCACGGTAATTCCAGCGAGAGGCAAAGGCCTATCTCCACCGGAGGTTGCGCTGGAATAAAGTCGCGACGTCAGATACGATCCTCTTGCAGTTTGGATTGCGCCCGCCAAGGGTCGAAGCCGAGAAGCAAGTGAAAGGAATGGTCTCATTCTGAGCTGGGCATCAACCAGTAGATATTGAATTCAAGTTGGATTTTTGCACCACCTTGCTGCATGTATATAAAGAAGATTAATGTGAGGCTTTAAGCATTCAAATCTCAAGAATCGCGGGGAGAGGACCTCGGTCGAAATGCCGATCTACGAGGACATGCCAAGCCCGATCAGTCGGCTATATACTCAAGTGGGACATGATGACAAGAAACTGGAGAAACAGATCAGCTCAGACCAGTATGTACCCACTCCTGGGCTCAGCCTCTCGAAAGCAAGCCTTTGCTGTGCCTGTCGAGCTTACCGGCAACTCAATGTTGAATATCAGATGTTGGATGTCTAGTTGCCCGGATGTCCTAGTTGCCTGGATGCCTGGGTGCCTGGGTGCCTGAGGCATACATGCGGAGACTCCCCTTTTCTCTCTTGCTCTTCTCCCCGTCCATCCACATCTTTAGGAAGTACACAGTGTGTTTCTCTATAGCGAGCACTTGTTGTGGATCTGATTCTTTTAAAACATGCAGATCAATGACAAGATGATTTTCGGAAGGTGGCAGACACATCTCAATGTCACCAAAATCCAACTCAAATAACTACCCCTTTTTCGCCAAGGCTTGCTGCTTACGCCAGGCACCAAAACCCACTCGAGGTGCCCAATGCGCGATGGGGAAATTGCTGGTCGGTGCGATTCGAGTTGCGGGGGGCCCCTGTAACGCCTCGTATTCTCGCAATGTGTCCCCTTTTGCACCTACCGCATACAATATAAACGTCAAAATCCGATTCCGAGCAGAGAGTATTGATGGTTGGTGTTCCACGCAGCAAAGGCTGCTTGGTATGTGTCCAGCGGCGGGTCAAAGTACGAAACGCTCCAGTCATGCGCTTTTCTTTTTGAAAGGTAACACTCTAATCCAGGGTCCAGTGCGATGAAGCTCAGCCAGGATGTCAATCCTGCGAGAGAAGAGGGATCTCATGTCCTGGCTATACAAGGAATCGGAAGTTCTACTATTTCTCGGCAAGCAGTCAAATCGAGCCCTCAACTACATCCTCCCAGACACGATCGTCAAATACGGCACTAGTTACTGCACAAGCAGTAGCGCAACACACTATCCCCCCCCACACCTATGGACAATGCTCTAATGCCAGGATTGGTTTCCAAGGCGCTAGACCGACAATGCAGGAGAGCATTTTGCGATTTCGTGGTTGCTGTATTTCCGAACATCTATTACAGCTACAGCACTCGTGTGGAGCTGAATTGGTTCGAAATCGCCCACAAGGACGAAAGCGCGGGACATGCACTGCAGTGGGCCATTCGCAGCCTTGGAACCTTGCAGCTAGCCAGGGTAAATGGCAACCAAGCACAGATTGTTCTTAGTCAGGAAATGTACGGCCACGCGTTGTGCCAGCTTGTTAAAGCTATCAAAAATCCTGCCACGGTTGGCAACAATGACACCCTTGGAGCTGCCGTCCTCCTAGGAGTTTATGAGTCGATCAACGCAACGGAGAAGAACTCATGGCTGCTGCATTCAAGTGGGATATCTCACCTATTGCGTCTCAGAGGGCCAAAGAGACACGTAAGTGGGTATGGACGTACCTTGATCTTATCCTTTCGGGGACTCCTAGTTTATGAGGCCTTCGCTCGGGGCGAGGCATGTTTCCTAGAAAACGAGGAATGGAGGTCAGCTCTGCCATTGATACTAGAGGACGAGGAACGACGCGGCACACATTGTGCTCTGGGCCAGCTCATGGACTATGCATTCAACGAAATAGCTCAGTGCCCGGGGTTTCTTGCTAGGACCAAAGCCCTGGTCGCCTCTTCACAAACTACCGACGTGGAGAGAAACAATTTAATGGATGCCATCAGCACCAGCCAAGAAGTACTGGGCGAAGTGGAGATCAAAATAATGGCCGGGGTAAAGGCTGATCACGAAGGGAATATGAAAGAGTCCGAGGCTTTCTTTGGATTAATTCCTTCTTCTGCCAAAGCTGCATCGGTGAATTACACCCTTGAGGGTGTTCAATCGGCCATCGCACTCCTTCGACAGTTGTCAGTCTTGCTGGTGTCTGATCGAAGCCGACAAAAAACTATAACACCGTGGCTAATACTCGGTCCATGTAAGAATAATCAGAAGATCATAAAAGACACCTGCGAACTTGCCCAGCTTTCTCAAGAGGGTTCACAACTACATCCAACAGGTCCACGGCAACAGGGAAATCCAAAAATTTGGCATGACCGGATCGCCTTGACAATGGGCATGCCAGACAACAGTTGACCAGATCTCTCCGGGCAGTCTATTCATCTGGCCATGATCCTGATTGGGTTCATGCACGTTGGAAATGAGTTGATTACGTTGCAACCATCTATTTGAATGTACCAAAAGAATATAAGGACCTGTGGGATTGATGCCAAAATCGACAAGATCCTTTGACTTGAGACCTCCGAAAAGGTGTCTTTTTAGACAAAAGCCAGCATAATTTAGCACTAGACCGTAGCAAAACCCATGACATCTGTTGGGAGCCTAATGGGGCCGAGGGACTGTATTTGTAGGCTGACATGTTTCACCAGGGCCACCCATTACCTGACTAGGAGCGTCTAAGGGTCCCACACGTTCATAACCCTCTCATTGGATAATATTGCCTGGCAGTAGGATAGTTATCCAAAGGTCATATGCCTAATTTTGAAAGGGTTATGTCTGAATTACCATAGCAGGAGTAGATGCCCGCTTATGCAGCCTTATGATATCTTACAGGCCTGTCCAGCGGTCTTCTCAGTGGGCTTTCTTGGCAATCTTCTTACATATCTTCAAGATAGCTTTCCCCCTTTCTAGTATATAGGCCGACGGCGGGAAAAGGCAGTAAAAGCACATTGCTATAAGAAACTTTTCTTCGTATAATTTCTGATAGACAAGAGTCCCAGTACGATGACGCAGCCGGGAGGATATTGTAAGAAGATGGCCACGCGACTGAAGTAGAAGACCTGGCGTTTCTGTCATTCGCCCCTCTCGACTCGCCGTGCACCTTCATTTTATTCCAGTGCCGACAAGCCGAGGAGTTTTCGATCATCTTTCCATTTCTGAAGAGCCCTACTCTTCCATACCTCCCACTTCTCGTCTTCGTGGTTGAAGGCCCGCTGGAGACCTACGAAAATCAGTGGAAATGACTGCATGTCTAAAGAAGAGCTCTCAGTCCCAAGGGCGAATAAAAATCTCTGAACCTTTCTGCCCTCAGTAACATAGATAGCAAGATCTTCACGGCCTCTTTCGCAAAAGATTTCAGCCAGTCGTAATTCATCTGAGGTTAGCTCATTAGAGCCGTCGTAGAACTCGGCTACCGGCCACATCATACACGGGGAACAAAATGCCTCCGCCTTGGAGACGGTTTGGGTCCATTCCCAGTCTATGATACCCACAATATCAAAACGGTCATCGACTAGAATATGGTCACCCTTGTCATCCGGGTGTTTAAGGAAGAATTGCTCGCCTGGTGATACTTCTTGAAAGAGCGCACCAAGAAGATCCTGGCGGAGTCGATGCATGATATAGGTGTCGGCCGGAGAGAAGGAGTCAATCTCGCCAGTAGCTATCATTGTGAGGTGGGAGTCGAGGCGGGCTTTATAGCCGCCGAAAGAGGAAGAGAATGGACCGAGGGGCCCCTTTCCTACCCGGAACATCGATTGGTCTGCGAGACCTCCAAGGCTTATAATATCTCCTGCCGAGACAAGTGATCCTATTAATTCAAAAGGATATCTCTCAATTTCGAGGTAGATGTTAACCAACTGTTGCATAACCTTCTCTTTCTGCAGCAAAGTGGCCGCTTGCCAATCTAGAGACCTTCCTTCTAGCTTTTCCATCAAAATATAGCTAACGCCAAGTGGATTTTCTGGATCAGACTCGGATGCCCAATCAAATAGCTTAGGCGTAGGTATACATGTGTTCTGCTGGAGGTAAACCATGGTCATAGCTTCGCTTTGAAGTATATAATTCCGGACCTCCTGCGGCGGTGATGACGTTCTGAAAAGACGAAAACGTGCGAGCCACTTGACGTTATCCTCGAAGGTGATCTCGGCATGGCAATTCTGGCCACCCATCATGGCAGACAAGCTCTTGCGGGACAAGTCAACAGCACACGGAATGCCTTGTCTAAGTATTGATGCACGGGCACATAACTTGGAGGAATCTATTCGAAGGCATAGCTCGTCTAGGTGACGAGCCTCTGCTGTTGCATATTGAGCAGAGTAGGATTCCCAATCCTCCTATGAAATACGGCGTAAGCATTTCTATCATCACTGATATTTAACCGCGGGCGTTAATCACAGACCTCCGGGGTTGGGCATAGGTGCCATGGCTTTTGGCGGTGCGTGCGACACAAGTGTCTATCGCACAGCAAGCAGTCTCCTAATCTCTGCGAAGCTGGTTTCTTACAATTGTCCCATGCGCATGACCAGTGAGACATTGTGGATAAGGTATTTTATCAAGGCAGCTGAGGACTCTGCAATGGCAATGGGCGAATCCTATGATCAAGGTGATAAAGTGAATGAAACGGAGAAACACAGAGACGGCAGCTCCGCGTCTTGTTGATGTTCCTTGCTGCTAGGCGGTGCGGGAAAATGCAAAGTCCCGAAAACTTTTTGCACCATACAGTATACAGTACCTAGGTATATACTTCACCAACAGAAAACTCCAGCCCCTTGGTTTGGAGAGACTAAGGCTGCCCACAGGCAGAACGCTATGCTTCAAAAAGCCCGATTATGGATACAACTCAGAGTTTGGTTGTTCAAGCGGCCTATATTGCCAGAACAATGGCGAAAAAATAGATTGCCGATACAGAGGTGCTACTCAATTCTAAATGGTGTACGGAGTATCAATCGAGAGTGTTGAGGACTTTGTTTTGGATGAATAGCCTAGTATTCATCTGTAAGAAACCCATATTCTTTACGCCAATCATGCACCAAGAAAGACAACTCCTCACAGAGGGTCCGCTATCGATATGAAAGGGATCGATCGCCTATATGAAAGATTTTTCATCGATTCTACTTCCTCTCTTCAACCACCAACCACTCCACCCAACTTACCTAGAATCAATTGAAAATATTCACATATTTAGTGCGAGAACCCTAAGACTTATTACCAAAAAATGAACCAGGGTTTCTTAGGAAGGATGTGCAGAATTACGGGTTTCAATTATCCACTTAAACGGCATTAGAAAGTTTTAAAGTATAGCTTTTAGTACAATAATTGTCAATATGTAGTGATTTCAGATAATGGAGGGGATAGAATAAAAAGAACATTATAGCTAAGGACAAAAAATATATGATATCAAGGGCACCATTCCTAATTAGAGTTACTAAACTGAACCTCAGAAGTTGTCACTGTCAGAACAGATGGCCATACAGAATTTTCTAGGGAAGTCTACTAGATATATAATCTTGGTGTTGAGCAAATAGATATTCCGCCAGCAAATTGATCCATCAATCCAGAGTAAACTGTACATCTACCACAAGGCGCTACAACTGGGTGTCAAAAACTTCAGCAAAGTCCTTGTGGAAGAGAGGACTTCAATAAATACTGGATAAAATATAAAAACATACAACAGTGAGGATTCGCTGGTGGTCACCCACCCAACTACTAACTCACCGGCGTGTGGCTTAAGTACGGCTGAGCGGACGGGAAGCCCTGTTTTCCACACCCTATGGTCGTATGTGCCTGGATTCAAGTGTAAAGAATTTATATAGACGCGTGGTTAACAGATGGGGCGAATTTGCGCCTTCTAGGGTAGGCTGTCTGTCGAAAACACACCCAAAGCGGTCAGGCTAACTGGAGATAGTAATTCAAAGGTTTGTAAGCAGTAGTTTACAACTGAACTTCCTGTCCACGCATTGTTTCAAGTGACGTTTCCAGACTCATAGAGCTGCATCTGTCAATACTTGGTATGAGATCAAATCCTGCAAAGAACCAAAATCTATCATATTGCACATGTGCACTACAAGAAACCAAGTAGCGGAATGTGGTCATGTGCCAGTGATCAACCTTATGCGTCACCTCTGACGGGAAATGACATCGCAGTCCACATGGGGTGGGGGATATGGTCCACTTTTACAAATGAATCTGGAGGAAAAGGGGGGAAAGGGGAAAAAGAACGTTCGATCTCTGGAATGATGGGGGGGTCCATAGTACTTCGAATCCGGCGATCACCGGAAAAGGAGGGCTGTGACATTACCGTGAAGTAATGCATTGTTTTTTTTATGTACAAAACACGGAGTGCATCATATTTATTATTCTATTCAACCCCACCAGATCGGATTTATTCTCCAATTATATCAATTCCGTTGCCTGGCTCTCTGTCTTAGACTTTGAATTGAGATCCAAGCCTAAAAGCTTTGATATCTAGTGTAAACTAAGCACCTTGCGATGTTGTATAAGGCACCTGAGCTGGTTCTCGTCGTCTACCTTCACATTGTATAAGGGACCATGCTGTGTGCAGGGTTGAAAATGACTTGACAGATAGCATGTTAGCTAATGCTGCCATGTAAAACCATGTGAAATCTGGATAGCACCGATCCTTGCCAGGGTGTGATCGATTGTTCCTGGAAGAAGAATGCTGGGGCGCTCCTGTCACATTTTCAAAACCGGCGATCATCGTAAATAGTGTGCACGGAGTCAAACTCCGTGCATCGAATTGACCAATTCCTTACTTCCTTTGCACATTTCTACATTAAGACACGTTTCTGGATCAAGTAAGTTTACTCAAATGCAATAAAACTACTCCGTGCTCCGTAGACGGGTACGTACCTGGGAATCCATGCGGGTGCCTGAAACGGCTGGAGTGGGCCAAGATGCCAGCCACCGGGCTTGCGTGGCCCCCGAGCTGGTCGTTTATTAGGATTGGTCAACACGAATGCTAAGCATTCTGCTGAGCATCTCACAGAAGCTCGTCTGGCCATTGAGAATGTTCCGGATGGACCCCTTCACGTCATAAAAAGATTGCCTTGTAGCGACGAGTCGCGTCTGGTTGCCGATCACGATCGGCCCAATCATGATCTCAACTGATCCACAGGTGTCGCCACGGCTTGCGTGATCTTGATGTTTCGAGAAAGGCCGTCTATTCTTAGCGCTCCAACGTCCGCACATGTCAAACGCGACAAGAAATATATAGGATTGGATTCGCCTCACAGCAGATTACCACACTGCTAGGCATACTATCTACTTAGGTTTTCACTACTTTTCATATATGATACATATTTTCAAATCATTTCCCACAGTCCAGAATATCCCATAATGCCGTCCTCCTTGGCCTCTAGCGAGCGCTCTGGCTCGGTCAAGTCGCACCACAGTCCTAAGACGTCTCTTCATACCAAGGCTGACCCTAACATGGCCCTACATGAACAAGAACCTAGTAAGTATCCAATGAGCCGTCTGAACCAAAGGACATCCACTGACGACAAGCAGCCGCTGTGAACCTCCAACCTGGATCTCGGGATATATTCTCACTACGAAGCATCCAGCACAAGGACCGGGATGGAAAGCTCATCAGTAAGTTTTTACACAATGAACTTTCTTGGGAACTGCATGTTAACCTAGCGACAGCGGATCCCGATATCTCCAACCCCACACGGAGCCGCTTTGAGCGCCCGCTCGACACTATCCGATCGTTTGATGCAGCCATCGACGCCCATCGCAAACAGCAACGGATTTGAAGGATGGACTGAGACCAGATGGTTACACCAGGACGAAACGAAGGAACGCTTTTTAATGCCAATCTCAATTCGAACACGGGGGGTGTATAATTATTGTTTAATGGAGTCAGGGCATATCACAATTTGAAGCTATTTTATTTGGAACATCTTCTATTCTGGTGGTGTAGCAGTTTATCAACCCAGATGGCCATTCCCATAGAGCTAGTACGTTGTAGAAGTGGCGGGATTGAACTTACAAATATGTTGAATTACTCAAAAGATCCATGACAAATGCAGGTATAGGCCTGATAAACTGTCCCCGATCCCAAAGCGTGCTTATTACTTGGCGAATCGCGAAGAAAGGCTACAAAGAATTGTGCCATGGGTTTCACGAGATGCATAGGTGATCGCATACCAGTTCTATCAGCCAATAGTAGCCCAAGCATTGACTGGACTCTGATATTGCGACCTTGTACAGAACGGAGTCGGGTATCGGAAAGCAGATTCGATCGACATGCAGATCCCTTTTTAGACCGAACTGGTCCGAACTATATAGATGCTTAAAATATTCTCTCTCCGTTGAAACACATTTCGATCAGTCTATTATTCTTTCATATTCAAATTGAACAACAAATACCTTCGGAATTTATGCAAATCACAACAGGAATAATGTACATATCGAGATTGTGCTTCGTACATAAATCCATAAATAGATTTGTGTACGGAGTATCAAAAAGAAAAACATCGAGGTCTCGCAGTTGCCTGAGAGATAGTTTTACACTCCTACCAAGCAATGCCGTCAGAGAAGACTATCACTCACAAAATAACTAGCGTGAAATAAAATTAGATCTTTGACAGAAAAGTCTTCGCGAAAAAAAAGGGCCAAGTGCCGGCGCTATCCTGAGCCCCACCATGTCAGCCGGATGTTCTCACTTTTTTTAGGGGGTTGAACAGTACTGCATAGGGAGTGTAGTGAATGGAACTATTAATAGAGATAGTATGGAGCATAGATCTCTTTAAATGGCTGCCTATTCACAGGGAACTGAAGAATAGACAATTTTGCAGATCGTAAACAGTAAAAAGCCAAGTTCCATTAAGTGCGTGGAGTCGGTTCATCTCCGTTCATCGCTTTATTATGATTCGCTCGGAATACACAAAAGTATCCCCTTTCGAGCCCTAACAATGCTTTTCTGAGAACCCAGCTCCGCGCCAAATGGACATGGCGTCGGGGCTAAACCTATTGAATGATGGCTTCAAAGCACTTGACCATATTGGGCTTATTTGCTCGGCTATACGCGTCCTTTTTGTGTTTTATTAGATAGAATGAAATTATTTTGAGACTAGTCTCAACTATTAATCTGGATTTGAAGATGGTTCCCCCCCTAGGCTTCATCTTGGATTTTCTCATTTCACTCTTCACTCGTTTGACTACTTGATTTTCTCTCTGTTTCTTTTGCATCCAATTATTCCAACTATATACATTCGCTATCTTTGCAGCCTGCAAACACAATCATGAAGTTCTCCTTGGTGGCACTGGCAACCTTAGCCGGGGTTGCTGTTGCCGATTTGGACCCCATCGTTATCAAGGTATGATCTCTATACATGTATGGAAACCCTATGTATCGTGAGTACTAAGTCTATCAATAGGGCTCCAAGTTCTTCTATTCCAGCAATGACACTCAGTTGTAAGTCCGAATTTTCCGGCGTGCTCATGAATCCGGTGACTGACAACAACAGCTTCATGCGTGGAGTTGCCTATCAACGTAGGTTATTGATGCCATCACTCAACACCTCGACTAACCTTCCACAGAGGAAAGCACCGGTAGCAATAGCTACACTGATCCTCTAGCCGACCCCGTCGCTTGTGCGCGTGATGTCCCTATCATGGCCAAGCTGCGCACCAATGTGATTCGTACCTACGCCATCAACGCCTCGGCTGATCACTCGGAGTGTATGAAGCTCCTGTCGGATGCTGGTATTTATGTCATCTCCGATCTATCCGACCCCACAGTATCCATCGATAGAAGTAATCCTACATGGGACACCGAACTCTTCGCCCGATACACCAGCGTTGTCGACGAACTGGCCAAGTACAAGAACACCATTGGTTTCTTCGCTGGAAATGAAGTTTCCAACACCGTCTCTACCTCGGATGCCAGCGCTTTCGTCAAGGCTGCCGTTCGTGACACCAAGAAGTACATCAAGAAGAAGGGCTACCGTCCTATGGGTGTTGGATACGCTACCGCCGATGTGTCCGATATCCGCGCAAACATGGCCGACTACTTCGATTGCGGAGAGACCGATGAGATTATTGACTTCTGGGGATACAACATCTACTCGTGGTGTGGTGAATCGACCTACGCGAAATCTAAATACCAGGATCGTACCGAAGAGTTTGCCAACTACGGCGTCCCTGTCTTCTTCGCCGAGTACGGTTGCAACGAGGTCCAGCCCCGCGAGTTCACCGAGGTGAAGGCCCTGTATGGCGATACTATGGCGGAGGTCTGGTCCGGTGGTATTGTGTACATGTACTTCCAGGAGGCCAACAACTACGGTAAGAAACCCATTTCTTTCTCGCATACATGCGCACGTTACTGATTCAGGCTCGTAGGTCTGGTTTCCGCTGTCGATAGCACCAGTGTCAGCACCATGTCCGACTTCAAATACTACTCCAGCCAGATCGCCAAGGCCAATCCCACTGGTGTCAACAAGGCTTCCTACACTCCTACCAACACCGCCCTGCGAAGCTGCCCTACCGTCGGATCCAAGTGGGCCGCCGAGGCCTCCCCCTCTACCCCCTGCCGCCGATGCCCAGCTCTGCGACTGCATGTACGATGCCTCCGCCTGCGTGGTCGCCGAAAGCCTCGACTCAAAGAGGTACTCCAAGCTCTTCAGCACCGTCTGCGGCTACACCGACTGCAGCGGACTGACCGCTAATGCCACTACCGGCGAGTACGGTGCTTACAGCATGTGCTCGACCAAGCAGCAGCTGGCCTTTGCTCTGAACAAGTACTATGTTGAGCAGGATCGCTCCGCTGATGCTTGCAAGTTCGCCGGATCTGCAACGGTCAAGTCAGTCATCAAGGCCACGGGTGTTTGCGCTGCCCAGATGAAGGAGGCTGGAACTGCTGGGGTTGGCACTGTCTCTACTGAGAACACTGGCACTGGTAGTTCCAGCTCTGGCTCCGGTTCCGGCTCTAGTTCTGCTTCTTCGTCAGCCTCGGCGACCAAATCTAGCAGCGGTGCTATCAGCATGCACTCCAGCTCGTCGTTCGGGTCTTTCCAGGTGGCTGCCTACATTGCCACCGCACTCCTGGCGGGTGTTGGAATGATCGCTCTGTAATTGAGATCACCTTCATTCGTGTATATTCTTCGCATTTGGACCATGTGTCTGTTTTCTCTTATTTCCTGCGACATTTTTGAACATAAAGCTCAGAGCAAGGCATCTTTGACATCGCGAGGACATAGCTTTGCTCACATCTTTGATTATTCTTGCTTCAACGAAGTTGACATCTTATTGAATTTGATTTGTATACCACTTGTTCGCGGCTTTTGACCTTCTCAGCAACTTGCAATTTTCGAGTTCATAATTTATTCCGATGCTCAAACTGCACACATACGTCGATATATAAATTGTTATCAATTGTAATGTGGTGTAGGTATAAAGCCAAACTTGACGTCTGCAGAGTCATAGTGGGAGTCAATCGACTCAAAGCTGAGCACCAATTGAACCTTTTGTCTTTCATCCGGGTAACTCCGCCCTCTACCGATCGGTTGCGCAATTAGAAGGTTATCATTGAAATGGATTTTCTATCAACTTGCAGAAGCCTGGAATGCTTCACCCGCTTTATTTGAGTAAGGCCCAGCAAGTGGAATCCTCTGAATCGACCCTTCCAACCTATATTTGCCGAAGCTTTCGATCTTTGTTGAATTTTTAATTATTCCTGGAACGTATTGTTCAACGGTTTGATTAAGAAAGTGATTTCAATCTTGTTATATATCATTGGGTAAAGTATCTATTTGAAATGAAATGAATTACCACTCGAATCTTGCCATGTCATATCTCGCTGAACTCGAATAGAATTCAAAGGTACCTCATCCCCCGACGAATCATCAGCGTGGGAGACATCCAGGTGTGTTTTAGTTTTATTACGTGGCTCGTCAGCTGGTCGTAGGGCGGAATTGTCCAATTCATAACCTTTGGAGTTCTCGACATCTGTGGTTCGTGTTCTTTGTGTACCAGACTGGCTGGAGAATTTGGAGGAAATCATCATGAACAACGGGCGCAGGGTCGGCATGCAGGCAGAGATAATGCCCGTTGAACACTCAACGACACACCAGGTGCAGGACTTTCCGAGAGTCCAAGCGATATCCGCCGGGTTGAAATCAAATAGGGTAGTGAAGCGGTATATACTGGTGAAGATGACACTGTCCGGAAGATTCTAGTTAGCCTATTGTTGGAAGACAACAGCAAAGGATAAGGGAAAAGGTATACTAACAAACTACCCAACAGAAATATTCCGATTACAGACAGCCGGTGCGTGAGGCTTGCGTGCAGTCCCCACACCACTCGCACCGGTAGAGATAAAATGATGATATCGGTGACAACGTTGGGTACTGCGTTTCCAATGAACGAGCCTTTGAGGTCGATACATGTACCGGGAATTCGTGTGTCCCAGGCTCGTGCAATCGGAGTACATTGGAAGATGCTCACGAAAATGATAGCAATGACCCACGCGAGCGATATCCCACCCAGGATCATGGAGGCAGTCCGGATCTCTTTGGTAGGGAAGATGCGACAGTACATGAGCAAGATAGAAACTTTGGTGACTCCTATCGTTGTGACATAAATGCACTCGAACACCACCAGGAGCTAGATAGAGATTAGCGGAGGTGCCAGTTTCATGCTCTGATCTTCGAATTGAACCTTTGCAATCATCATGATATTTTCCATGGGCAAAATCTCAGAACGCAGTCCCATGCCATAGTTAGTTACTATTGACAATTAGTATTAGAATCCAAAATCAAGGGAAAACCTAACGCACATGCTAGCATTAAACCAACGAGAGTTAAGAAAGGAATCAAAGCGGCCATGATCATATAATCATCCAAGCCTGGCTTTAATGACTTCTTCCACCGTGCCAAAAACCGTAGAATGACAAACACGATGCCCAGGACAGTCATGGCGATTGTCCCGGCCCGATAGGACCCTTGGTAGCTATCCTGGGCATTGATTGTGGTCATTTTATTTGCACCTGCAAAAAGAATAACATCTTTTGCAAATGGAACGACGGGTGTATTTAAAGAGAATGGATTTCTTTCATGCCCCCAAAACCAGAGAGAAGATCCACCTTTCACCTGTCAGAAGGATTCATGGTTATCCACAATTGAGCGACAGACCGTATACCCAAAATGGGTAAACGGTTCAGTGTGAGGAATTAAATTCTTTTTATGTCATTGGCATCTACAGCATATGGAGAGTACGAAGTAGTCTGCAGCGAAATTCGAGGTGTTTTGGTGGATCACAAAATAGGGCTGGGGTCTGTTAGCTTCTTAGCATTGGGGAATTCTCTTTATTTCCTCAGTTACCCGAATATCCAATGATCTATTCTTTGTTTTAAGGTCCCATCAATCTATGTGCAGGGGTTAGTTGCAGGGATCATGACGCTTATGCTTCTTTAGACTCGAGGCTATAAAAAGGTCGTGTAAGCTTAACATCACAATGCAATTCATATCAAATCAAAGGGGGTCAATTTCGTTCTAATCAATCTTTGAATCTGTAAATCAATAGCAGACTTGGCGGGACATAATTACTTGGAAGGAGAAGGAATCCCCTTTTTCTTTTCTTTTTCTTTTACCACTTTGGAGTAGGTAGATGGCAGGAAACTGGGGACTCCGGGATACAAATTCTTCATATGACATATGATCTGCATGTCAATTTCCCATTAAATCAGCACGAAAAACTTAAAACCAGAAAAAAATGAAATAGAAGAACAATGGCCTTCTTCAATCCCTGCGGTGGAATGTCCGTCTAGCCCAAAGTGGATCAGGGCTTCACCACAACTGTCGAAAGTTGCTGGCGATGGCTGGCTATAGCCGACTACCGCGTGGAGACCCATACAAGGACCAATCGGAGCCCTTTGGCGCAATCTCCGGCCACTCCAACGGTTTTGGCTAGAGACACGGGGGAGCCTATAGTAGGGCGAGTCTCCGCCGAGCTCCACCGTTGGCGTCAAACAACCGAAATCCTTCGGGGAAAATAATTACAACAATAGATCAAAAGAGCCAACCTTTCCACGTGTAGAGCAAATGCGGGTCAATGGTTAATATGCCCAGTTCAGTATAAAGAGAGGATGATCATTGCAGCGGGATTTGTTGATTCCCCAATTCCCGGTTAAACCTGCTTGCAATCCTCTTCAACAAAACAACAATTGCAAGTTCAACCCCAAGATGACCATGACCGAGAACCCGGTTTTTGTCTTCGTGCCAGGGGCATGGCATACGGCAGACACATTCGACGTTGTGCGGGATTTGATGCACAAGCGTGGACTTGCAACCAAAGCCATCTCCACTCCTTCCGTGGGCGCTTGCTCTCCAGACCAGGGGCTGCACGCGGATATTGAATACACCCATGCTGTCCTCAAGCATATGGTGGAAGCTGGCCATCAAGTTGTGCTGGTGAACCATTCCTATGGTGGGATGGTTGGCTCCGCGGCTGTCGAGGGCCTGGGGTACGCGCAGCGTTGCAAAGCCGGTCTTTCTGGCGGTGTACTCATGGTGGTGTGGCTGGCTGCATTTGTGACACCAAAGGGCAAATCATTAATGGACATGCTGGGCGGAAATCTACTTCCCTGGATGATCGTCAAGGTGGGTGGTATATCTTCGTATGTCCCCGGATTTGTTCATTGACAAACGAAATATAGAGCTCCGAGGATGGTTATTGTTGGTCCTCTGAGCAAGAAACCGTATTCTATAATGACATGTCTCCAGAAGAGCAGCAGTCGGCTATTTCCAAATTGAAGCCGCACACGCTCAAGGCATTCAAGGAGCCGGCGATGCATGAGCCTTGGCATGAGATGCCTAGCATGTATCTGTTCTGCGACCAGGATGCAGCTATCCCCTTGTCTGTACAAGAGAGCTTTGCTGAAACCCTAGGCAACCCAGTGACCTACCATGTCGATGCTTCTCACTCGGCCTTCCTGAGTATGCCAGATAAGGTGATTGATGGGTTAGAGATTGCATTGAAAGAGGGTCGACAGCAGAGTGGAATTGTCGTAAACTAGACTTAATAGTCCACCACAGCAAGAATTGGATCATTATCGGATATTATAGGCACTATGCATCAATGTAATCTGATGGTGCAATGAATTGATTTCTGGAAGGTCATGCCGGGAGGAAACGGAATCGATACACCTAGCGAATTATCTTCTGGTGAATTGGGCGACTGTTCGTAGATGCTTCAAGTGGCGCCACTGGTGATTTTCAGTCGCTTCCGAGCACATGTTGAGAATGGGTATAAGATGAATACTCTGCAAGCAACAAGACTCTGTTTAGAACCCTGAAACGGCTTACGTTTTTGCTGACGCTCGTCACGCCGAGCGCTTCTTCTGGAACCCTCAAAATCTTCTATTGAATGTTCGTAATAGGTGTGCATAGATGGGGTTGCATTCTTTTTTCTTGGATGAGATACCCGCCTGAAACGTGGCCACAAATTACGTGGGTTTCTTTCCCCAAATCTTCTCATTGAGGCAGTCCTCACGAGGGTGGTCTCAATTGTGATCTAGTCTCAATGATCGGCAATTTCAAGAAACAAGAACTCCTGCTGTTTTTAGTATTCCGAGCCTCGAATAATAAGTCTTTGGGCACTGAAGCTCAAAATTAGCCAATACTTTGAATCCGCGTAGTTCTGTAGAACTTTCGGTAATAATGTAAAAGAGCACTTTAGAATGATTTTTGTAATTTCGTCGGAAAACCAAAGTCCATTGTTCGGCATCACACTTTTATATGGTTTGTTCAAATAGAGGGCTTTTCGCGGATACCCTGGTATTGTTGCATTTTTCTTTCAAGAGACAAGTCCATTTTTCACGTTTCGGTGTGACTTGGAGTGAGAGATATTTCTTCCCCAATTACAAATTTGCGGAAGTTTGCCATGAATAGAATGATGATCTCTTAGAAGTCAAAGCTAGAGCATCACCAGGACTGCTATTCAAGTTTCCGAGCCCTTTTTCCAGGGCCACTGTTACATTGAATTAATATATTCATTATTGGCACACAGATACGGGATGCATTGCGTTGGCCACCGTTGGCTTGACGCTTGATCTGGATATAGCGGTCTGAGTCTGCCGCCGTGTACCGCCAATGCGGCAATGTATGGTGAAATCGAGGCGAGACTGTGATAGTTTTGAACATCAGCAACCGGTCATTGTCTTTGGCCAGGAAAAATCGGCCTCACCCTATGATTTCATATGTACTCCGTACTGATCATGATGTTGCAATCAGGAAAGATGATGAACTTGTTTCTCAAAACAAATACGAGCTGTACATACATGCGCGCACCTCATTGGATTGAGTACGTCCCTGGAAAGTGAACAGGGCCAATTAGGGCGCCAGTTTTAAGCCGCTCGTTGGTCTTGGCGTCACGCATGTAGAAGCCCACGGCGACCCTGTTTCCAACCGTCCGCGCTTCGAGTTGGCCATGCCTAGCGCCTAGACCGCATGATCGACCGACATACCCGTGCTGCAGTAAAACCATTGACTTTGCCCGCTGATCGCTCTGAACGTTATGAGGGGAGAATCCGCGTGGTCCCTCACCTGCGCAAAATTGACACATTCCTGCGCCACCTTGGTCTTGCTTTGGCCGTGCACAATGGTTCTCCTGATAAGACATAGCTTCTCTATTCGTTGAATTATTCGTCGGAAGATGGCCAAAGCTCCTGGTAAGAGACGGTGTAGGTGCGGCCTGAATCTGTGAGATCGGTGTCCCCGTCGAAATTGGCAGTCCTTCCACAAGTCGGACATGAATACGACACACTACTCAGAAGGCTATTTTCGAAGGCTTACATCTGTCTGCGTGTCAGCATTGGGCGCAGCGTCCGGCTATGGCTCCGGAATTTCGATTGAGGATTGCGCAATGAAAGGTCAATCATGATTGGGGGTGCAGTTCTAACATGACTCACATAGCCTGCCTGTATAGTCGCTGTCTTTCGTCAGTCAATCCCACTAGCGCTTCTTACACACAATCTCTACTTTTGCTCTCCTTGTAACAATTTCCATTAAAGATGGGATTGCAGATTTATCAGAACAAGGTCTATGTTATCTATAGAGGCCGTGTAGACCAGCCAACTATCTATTCTTCTTGGTGAGTTGGTGAGCCAAATTTTCGGCATACAGGCTAATAATGTTCACTATATTAGGGGTCATGCACACCCTAAGGTGACAGGTTTCGATGGTGCAGACTTTCGATCATTTGAACGACTGGAAGATGCACAGAACTCCTTGAAGGAAAAGGGAATAGAGGATTACAAGACGTTTCTCAAACCCGCAAAAAGCTCACCCAGTCAAAAATCTCGTCAAAAATATTATGCTGTTGCGTATGGCACGAAAGTTGGCGTGTTCAGGGACTGGAAGTAAGAGGCCCTTTTGTATCTAGTCGTAGATATGGCTGACCATTTTAGGACAGCAGAAACGTCAGTTAAGGACTTCAAATCAGCATGTCACCAACTTTTTCATACCGAATCTGAGGCTCGAGAGTTCCTTAGAGATTGGAACGATTCATTTGCCGAGGTATGGTGCTGGGCAATTAAGAAAGCGCTGAACGATGGATGGATGCCAAAAGGCCTTCTGCCGGATCCAGCGTTGATTTTGATGAAGAGAGAAACAGATATGGATTTGGAAGAGAATTTGCTATCAAAGCTGGAACAATGGAATGTAAAGGATCATATTCGGAATTGAATCATTCATATGTGG
Source organism: Penicillium coprophilum (assembly GCF_028826855.1). Lineage (NCBI taxonomy): Eukaryota > Fungi > Ascomycota > Eurotiomycetes > Eurotiales > Aspergillaceae > Penicillium > Penicillium coprophilum. The sequence goes on along the minus strand of NW_026622724.1, from coordinate 3,796,788 downwards.
TCCCCCCGGAAAAAGGGGGATGGGGCAACTGAGGCCGCAAAGGGGCTTCAATCCTACTAGCTTTCCTACCTGCAATGGTATGGCCTTCAAGCCAAGTTGTAAAGATTTTGTCTCCGATTTCTCGAGAATCTCCACGAGCTCACGATCCTATGTTCAATCGACAGACTGTAAGGGGTTATCGATGGTTATTTTGGCGAACGTAGTTGTACAGCACAGAAGGGGGTCTTTTTATATTCAAAATTGCCATTAGATACAACGGCCGTCTCGTTATCTTCCTTTTTATCATTCATCGCACCCGCTCACAGCGACGCTTCTTCGATTTCCGGATGCAGTCACACCAATCGCAAATTTCTTTTCAAATCAACGGTAGTCATTACAAGTCATAAACATCTTGCTATATAACGCCTTCATTTATACATGCGTTTCACCCTGCATTCTGATCTGCGGTAAAGCATACGGCCCCCGCAGTAGTTTCTATCGAGCTCACTGTACCCAAGCTATAAAATAACCTGAAAGACGACGTATCAAATATGATGCTATGATGAACTAAAAAGACGGGCAAAAAAGCAAAACAACATAAGTGGGACGAACTCAGGACAGCCTATCCTCCATGCAATTGCATCCATAGATCCTTTGAGGCTAAATGCTTTGCAGCTCTTATGGAAATTGCTTCCCCAAAAGAACTGAACCCTCTATATTGGGCAACAACTCTCCACCGCGAAGGATAGTGGGATAATTTAGTCGACGTGTAGGTTGGCAAGAAGCCCTCGGAATCACCGAACTCTTTCAAGTAACTTGTATAAGCGTGTTCTCCACCAGGCTGCTCAGTCCACCGAAGAATGTTTTGCGGTTGGTAGTCTGGCAGGGATGAAGTAGGTTGGGAGGAAGATGACTCAAAGCTCGCTCCAGAATCGATGTGCCTCTCATCAGTCTGCTCTGTATCCTCCTCGATACCGCTTGCTGATTGATAGCCTGGCAGGGCTGCAGTGGATTGAGATGAAGATGATTCAAAGCTCACTCCAGAATCGATGTGCCTCTCATCGGTCTGTTCTGTATTTCCCTGGGTACCGCTTGCCGATTGGTAGCCCGGCAGGGATGAAGGAGACTGGGACGAAGATGATTCAAAGCTCACTCCCGACTCGACGTGCCCCTCATCAATCTGCTGTGTATTTCTCTGGGTGTCGCTTGGGGGTTGGCGAACCGTTGTGACTGAGGTAGATTGAGAAAAATGCTGTTCAGGGCTCACTACAGTTTCAAGACGTTCGTCTCTGGGATCAACGACATGACGGTATCGACAAAATTGTGACAAAGTAGCAACAGTTGAGTCATCCGAGGCTTCGCTTTTGAGCAGTAGGCTCAGGGCTTTGAAGAGCGACTCTCTTCTCACTTGATCAAGTGGCCTTTTCAGGTGTGGATCATTGATGGTCATTTGATTGATAGCGCCAATGACGTCAAAATCCTTCAAAATCAATCGATTCATCTCCTAGAAGAGGTTCAGTCTTTTGCCAAAACCCAATGAGTCATGTCGACTTACAGGTAGCTCAGGTGAGGTTCCGGTAATGGATTTCATTTCCTTGACTTTCTTTTGAAGAAATTCATTCCAAACCCTCAAAGTAAGCAATTGGTCTGACGTATAGTGTCAGCAATATCATCATCAGGACTTGGCTTTGAACTTCACCTAGATCATATGAGTAATGCGAGCCCTCCATCTCCAAGGATTCTAGCACTTTGCGTGCTTCAAGTTCAAACATGGGCCTATTTTCGGCAATTATGCTTGCAGATTCCTCCATCTGAGAAGCAATGAATGCCGGTCCATATGAAGCTTGGTAGTTTCGGCTACGGCGAGGTCGTATGAAATCTTTGCATTTCAGAAATTGATCCCGAAGCTGAGTCATTAATTGAATCATGTTTTCAAACTGGTGCGAAGAAGGCTGGCGCGAAGAAACTTTTACGTGCCTGCTTGATACTTATAGAGACAAGCATTGAAAAAATAATAAATAAAAAGGGCCAAAAAGATATTTCTTTGCACCGAGCTTGAGGTTTGAGGCTGAATCAACACGAGACTTTATTTGCATGAGCATAAATGCCTCGAGTGCCGCATATGCAATTCTACCTGACCTTCGCAGTTACTTGATAATGAGGATATTCATTCCTAGACAGCTCATGTAGACTGGCAATAGAAATTTTGCCTTGGAAGCAAAGATGAGAGGGGCTTTGACACTGCGCAGCTTGTTGCATGCAGGATACGGTGAAACGATGCAGCGGCTCATGTAGACTGTTATAAGAAATTCTGCCTTGGAAGCAAAGATGTGGGAGGCCTGAATATTGCGCAGCGTGTTGCATGCATACTATAGCGAAATGATACAGAGGCACATGTAGACTGTTATCATAATTTTTCGGTTGCAAGCAAAGACGAGGGAGGCCTTGACACTGCGCAGCTGGTTGCATGCATACTACGGTGAGATGATACGGCGACTCATGACGTGTCTTTTGCGGCTTAAAGATAAAATTAGATGAGAGCCTTCATATAAAAGCAGGAGAGTAGGCGTACAATGGCGGTTCAAGGGCAGAGTCTACAGCGAAGCGGGTCAATTCAAGATGTCTGATGTTTCCGATCAAAGTGGTGAGCAATTTCTTCATTCTTCATACTTGTCCTCACTGACATTTGACCCAATGATTCAGTCCAGTGGGTTAAGCTGGAGTTGCTTGGCTTTAGATGGTCTCAGTTGCAGATTGGCTTATGGGTATACACTCACTTACCACAACTGGATGGTTCCACCACAGAGGTGAGCTTTATAATCAATCCTGTAATCAGTAATTAACTTCAAGACAGGAAACTCGTGAAGCAGAGATTTTGAAAAAGCTTCCGTACGAGACATTCTGCAAAAGGCTCAATATTGAACTATCTGGTGACGCATCATCAGCATCAGCGGCGACTTTATTCTTCTGCAATATCGGAACGCAGATTAGTCAAGGCTTTCCGAAGACCTCCGTGTCTATCGAGCCTATTCGGGCATTTCTCTGTGACTATCTGAATTGCAATCGACGGAAAATTGAGGAGGATGTCAGGTCTCCGATGAGTTCGTCAGGCGGGCAGAATAACCAATCAAAGCAAATCAATGAGAGGCCATGCATCAAGGTTGAACATCAACAGCCAATCGATGCTCCGAGGATTTTGCAACAAGGTCCAGATAATCATGCTTATACATCTGCATTGAAAGAGATGGGGGATGCTGAGTGCTGCTTGCCTACTTACAAATTGGTTCGACTAAGCCTTGAGCCTCCGAGGTGGCGTGCTGAAGCTCGGTATAGGAGTACCAATTCTTTTGCTGACGCAAGTTCTAAAAGGGCAGCAAAGCATCTGGCCTCTAGGAATCTTTGGATCAAAATCAAGGGAACACCAATCATCTAATGTGGACCCTGAGAAGCCTAAACGACAGAATTCCAAAGGCGATTCGAAGGCTTAACATGATATCTTTCACATAATATGGCGCGGAGGTGTTTCACTTCGGGTTAAGTGGCTACCGCTTGAGCGCCGCTTGAGATAATCACCAAATTGAGACATCTCGCGTCGTGGTTTAGCTTCTCTTCTCAAATTGCGCAAAGTCCTGATGTTCAGCGTTATATTATTCAATCAAACAATTCATGAGGCGTATTGATGCCCCGTAGATCTAAATTCGATAGTAGATCTATGTTGTCAGTGCCGCCCAGGTTTTAGTCAATGGGTTTGTAGAATTATATAGGCGAGATAGGAACAAGAGAAACGTAGAGTTTGAAACGTACTGGAATTTTCTATGAGGTTGACTTGCTGCATCTTCAACAGTCACCAGTAGCGATGCCATCTCGGAGACAATTGTTATGATTGGTTGACTAGCCCTCCACTCTGCTACCATGAAGGAGTTCTGTGAGCCTTTCAAATGGATACGGTCCGTCAAGAATTCCGATCACCACCGTTCAACAGTGACACAGAGGGGGAAACGGTGTGAATGTTCACGTCTTGAGTATTCTTGTCCTGCCTTCCTGGGAGCACACTATCTCCCAGGAAGAGAAAAGCTTATAGGCTAGCCTTCACTCTGAATCTTATCTCTGTTGAGATGGTGAATTTAAAATCAAAAACATTATGGCATTCTGGGCAAGTCTAGCTGCACTTGTACAATTCGAACTTCATTGGGCCTTTTCATAACAATGCCCACAAGTAGGACCATATATTTTGTATGACGGGAAATTGCACCTGAAAAGTGTCCCAGAGCCAAGATATTAGCCTGAGATGGCGGATGAAAGAGCCGAGCCTAAGAGGAAACCAGAGTGCCTGCTCCTCATTAATATATATCATCGGTCTTTGTTGTACATGTAAATCAAAAATAGCCGGGGCAATATCAAAGGAAAACGTCTGCTATCGTGAGCAGAGCCGAACGCCGAAACAGGGAAGATCAGATGGAAGCCGGATTTGACCCCACTCTCATCGTGTCAATCATTGATGAGTGCACTAGCCAGTTCAAGCTCGGCCCAGGAATGCAGGAGACATCAACTGGCAAGTCTTGACTCGCCCCGTGTATGTCTGAACGAGCAGCATTTATACCTCGTTTCAAAGAAACATTCAAAGACATCGATTTAAACCCATTCGAGCAGTTCACAATTGCTCCTTCTGCGGGCTCGCTGGGACTTATCAAAGGGCTCGAACTAATCGACTTCGATGGTGTGGCGCCGTCAAAAGTATGGCAAAAGTATGACGTGGACTGATATATGGTTAGAATTATCAAAATAGATGTAATTCCAGCTGAAGCACGGTATAAATCCACAATGCTTTACTCAGTTTTCACGCCTGTTTCGAAAGAAATTAGGCTTGATTCTGCAGCTCTTGCATGTTTTCCTTGGGGTCAAACATTTTTGCCACTATGCTGATATACTTGAGATCCTTCTCCCCAAACGACTGCAGCGGATTTTGGTTGGGATCCGCGTCGTTGACAAAGATGTATGGGAAAAAAAGACCCTGGGACTTTGCGCTCGAGAGGTGAGACTGGCAAGTAATGAATCTACCATACCCGTCACCACCGATTAGCTGAGTGTCGCTAGGAATTGAGCGAGTATATTCATCCCTGTATAAAATAAACAATGTAGTTAGGGATCCTCAGTAGATAGATATACAGGTATAAGAGGCTACGCATGGAGTTAAGGTATAGCTTCTAGGCCTAGTTAATGACTTTTCCTAGTTCACTAAGTTTAGAATGATACCCTAAGGTACGTAAAATAGTACCGTTAGACCTGGTAGTGACCCGCGGGCGACTGCCAAGTCTGGGTCTAACCATAGGATTGAAAGCTGAGAAGTCAATGCCGAAGGAACTACTGTGTAGGCTGTGTTGAGGCACGGAGTATACCAAAACATATATATACCGTGGATTAGTGATAGTTGACCTTTCAGCTCAGCCGCCCGGCGTTAATAAATTATGTGTGTGTGGTTACATTGCTGAACAGATCATCGCATCTCCTTGACATAAGTCATTCTAAAACGTACTTAGCCATGAGTATAAAACAAGATGTTTTAATATACCACCACACTTTAAGAACACAATTGTCATTGGATGATATGTACCACAACATTTAAGATACAAGGGGAATATGAAATAAATTTAACATGTTATGAAATACCAAGCTCCTAATAAAAGAGCTGAAATCCCGAAGATAATTCCAGACATGATTGTGACCAAGCTGAAAGCAGCCTTTGGAGCTATAGCTATCTTCCTCAGCGCCAGAGCAAATATGGAATCATTGAATAGCTCTTGCTCAGATTGATCAGTGGTTTTCTCGAGATCTTTATCAAGAGGATTGTTCAAGAAATCTCTGAATCGCTCTGACACTAGCCCGGTGAATTGGGTGTTTTGGTCGGGCACATGAGACACCTCAAAGACCTCGTGCTCTTGATTTGGATGCAATTGGCTATGGCAGGGGTATCTTTGTACACAGGAGGAACAAAGATCGATACAGGCGCACAGTCTGCATACAAAGCGAGTCCCGGTGATAACCCGGTGGCACATATTGCAGGAGATCTGCCAGATATCTTTTTTGGAGAAAGCATCCCGGGGCAGATGGAGTTGGAACAGATAGCGCGCGTTGTCCAATTGGCCAAGAAACAAGAAATAGCGGCCTAATTGTTGCAAACGAGGCCATAAAGACTCGGGTTGGGAATATGGAAGCGACTCCGTGAGTTCGAAAATTGATCGATGAACAGTTAGCTGCTGGCTCTCAGGAGGTGTCAATACTAAATCTGAGCAGTGATTATGTATTTCCTGCAGTAAGGTTTCGTGATTGGATACCCAGTCCATTATATGTCGGCCATAACCATCTGGGAGGGAAGGATCAGCACCAGAATCGAGAAGGGCAATCGCAAAACTAATGTGACCATGATAGACCGCCAGGTGTAGAGGAGTTTGTAATAAGTCAGTACGGTTGTTGAGTGCTGACGCTAGTTGTGGGAACCGACGGAATATCTGGAGCATGTTTCTTGAAGCTGCAATATGAAGAGGAGTGCAGCCGAGCTCATCTGCAAGCAGTAGATCAGCTCCAGCGTGTAGAAGAATTTGAACTTCATCAACATAGCCCTCATGGATAGCCGCCAAAAGAGGTGATCCATATTTACCACCCTGGACATTAACATCGGCGCCAGCTCTGAGCAGTATCTGCATTGTCTCAAGATTTCCTCTAAACGCAGCGGCCTGTAGGGCATTGCCGTATTCACCACCCTGGGCGTTGACATCTTCGCCAGCTCTGAGCAGTATCTGTACAGTCTCAGGGCTCCCATTGTATACAGCAGCCTGTAGGGCATTGCCGTATTCACCACCCTGGGCGTTGACATCGGCGCCAGCTCTAAGCAATATCTGTATAGTCTCAAGGCTTCCATTGTATGCAGCAGCCTGTAGGGCATTGCCGTATTCACCACCCTGGGCGTTGACATCGGCGCCAGCTCTGAGCAATATCTGCACAGCCTCAAGGTTTCCATTGTATGCAGCAGCCTGTAGGGCATTGCTGTATTCGCCACCCTGGGCGTTGACATCAGCGCCAGCCCTAAGCAGTATCTGTATAGTCTCAGGCCTTGCATTGAATGTAGCGATAGCGGCCTGTAGGGCATTGCCGTAGTAACCACCCTGGGCGTTGATATCTGCGCCAGCTCTGAGCAGTATTTGCATAGTCTCAAGATTTCCTTGAATTGCAGCGGCCTGTAGGGCATTGCCGAATCTACCACCCTGGGCGCTGATATCGGCGCCAGCTTTGAGCAGTATCTGTATAGTCTCAAGTTTTCCTCTAGATGCAGCGGCCTGTAGGGCATTGCCGTATTCACCACCCTGGGCGTTGACATCGGCGCCAGCTCTGAGCAGTATCTGTATAGTCTCAAGATTTCCTCTAATTGCAGCGGCCTGTAGGGCATTGCCGAATGCACCACCCTGGGCGCTGATATCGGCGCCAGCTTTGAGCAGTATCTGTATAGTCTCAGGCCTTGCATTGAATGTAGCGGCAGCGGCCTGTAGGGCATTGCTGTAGTGACCACCCTGGGCGTTGACATCAGCGCCAGCTCTGAGCAGTATTTGCATAGTCTCAAGATTTCCTTTAATTGCAGCGGCCTGTAGGGCATTGCCGAATCTACCACCCTGGGCGCTGATATCGGCGCCAGCTTTGAGCAGTATCTGTATAGTCTCAAGTTTTCCTCTAGATGCAGCGGCCTGTAGGGCATTGCCGTATTCACCACCCTGGGCGTTGACATCGGCGCCAGCTCTGAGCAATATCTGTATAGTCTCAGGGCTTCTATTGTATGCAGCAGCCTGTAGGGCATTGCCGAATTCACCACCGTGGGCGTTGATATCGGCGCCAGCTCTGAGCAATATCTGCACAGTGTCGGGGCTCCCATTGTATGCAGCAGCCTGTAGAGCATTGCTGTAGTAGCCACCCTGGGCGTTGACATCAGCGCCAGCTCTGAGCAGTATCTGTACAGTCTCAGGGCTTCCATTGTATACAGCAGCCTGTAGGGCATTGCCGTATCCACCACCCTGGGCGTTGACATCAGCGCCAGCTTCGAGCAAAATCTCCACAACACTCTCATAGCTTCCCAAAGAAGCTGCTTGTAGCGCGCCTCTATCTCCTTTCATGTCCAGATTCATGCCCTCATCTAAGAGCCATTCAACAAATTGTATGTGTCCTCCACTGGCTGCCTCGACCAATGGTGTCTTGCTGCTGTAGTTCTTTGTCACTTGGTCTGCTCCCTTCCTCCGGAGTATTTTGCCGGCTGTGACATGACCCCATCGGGCTGCCAAATGTAACGCTGTATCTCCATCTCTATTCCTTATCTCGACATCCTTGATATCCGACACAGCAGGCTCTATGAGATCCATGAGATTGGCAGCAGCAGCCATATGTAACAGTGTTGTGCGTTCTGGGGGGGCATAGTCTACTAAACTCATATAGATTCCTGTAAATCTGGACCCAACGACAAAGCACTCCTTGGAGGACATCCTTCTCGTTCTGAAATATGTCGGATCGAGAGTCAGCAGCCTTTTCCGCATGAATAAAGAGATTCACTGTGGTGTATTCAAGCAACGGATGATCTTGGATAAGGTCGTCTTTATTTCTTTTTAACTCTTGACTTTCTGCCGGAATATGGGCTGTTGCAAGATACACTAAACATGACCGGTAGAGGGCTGCATGGCATTGAGAAAGGATCTTATCCTCGTTCATGGACGAGATGCTCATACCGATATTTTGGCAAAGAATCCTGAGCCCTTTCGTACGCAAGAAATCATTGACCGACTGGTGTACCACTTGTACGGTCTCACTGTTATCCCCGCTTGTGATTACTTCGGCTAGTCCACCAGAAAGAGCATTGATCCTTCGTAGCATTCGTTCGTTGCTTTCAATGAAACCGGAGATCCTTTCCCATTTCTTTGGAGATAGTGGTTCCCGCACATTCTTAGCCACTAGAGCATACCGCATCTCGGTCACAGTGAGGGGTCGCTCAGCCAGACATACCCATTGAAAGAAGACAAATGACTGCTCGCGGTTTCTCTTTTCTATCACGTCATTCAGAATATACGCGTAAACATCTTCCAGGCCAGCTGGGACCTCACGTAACCAGCAATAGATGTCGTCAAACGATTCGCCTTCAGAAACCTTCCGCTCGATGAGGGGGATCATAATATGAACCCATTGAAAGACTCCATTCGCTTGCTGGGTTAATTGCTCGATTAGCATTTCCATCATCTTCTGGTCGGCGCTCTCTTCGGCCTCTGTCTTGGTCAATTTATCCTGAATATAGCTGGAAATGTCTTGCTGATTATGAGCTTCGACCTTTATCTCTATAGCCTGGCCACTTTCCATGATAGGATAGTGTCGACATGAGATACAGACTTGGATGCATAGCTTCCTTTTCTCGGCGCGACCAACAAGTCGATGAAAATATCCTGCCAGCTGCTGAGCAGACGTAGCCCCAGCCTCGTCTAGAGCATCCACAAAAACGACCACGTGCTGTCGGCTGGCTGATGTCAAAATGGCACTTGCTAGTAAGTCCTCTAGCATCATCTGTGACCATTGCCACTGACGTTTGCCATACCCAAACTGTTGACATCGCCGGTCGTATATCTCACGAATCTGAGGGCGTACAGTCGGGTCGCGGTTGAAAATCTGGTTCAGTAAAGACCTCAGCATGCCTAGTGGTGTACGTTGCATTTCTGTACCCCGAGCGGTGAAAAAAAAGTCGAGGCGAATACCGGGACGATCGTCCTGTGATATTTGAAGTTTGTCGTGCAGGAATACCATCAAGGTCGACTTTCCAGCACCTGGCTTCCCCTTAATCCAGAGCAGACCGTGGGACTGGTTCTTCCAGCACTGGTACTCTTCCAGGTCTAAAATCCATTTGCAAGTATTCGTGTGGCATGGCTCGATATTATCCCTCCTGTCAAGCATCTGCGGGAACGCCAGTGACTCAAGTATCTCTGTTACAATTGTGAGTAGAAGTTATGTTTGACTCGTAAGGAACGATGCGAACCATTATCTCTATCCTGCTTTGAGGTCCCCTGTTGGTCTAGGCCGCGAAAGTGGGTTTTAGTCAACTTTGCCTAGCTTGATAAAGGCTTCCCGTTGTCTCTCACCAGATGAGAAATAGTTCTGAGTTATCCGACCATGGTTGATCCCCACCTGAGTTCCTGAGTTTTCGCTACCAAACGATGTGAAATTCATGCTCAATAGCTCGTGTGCGATGGTGTTGTCACAGGCAAAGAAGGTGCCAACGTGGGGGAAGAGAAGCTCAGCCCCACGATCAGGTGACTGTCGGGCGTGGGACCTTGGCGGCTTCTCCTATCAGATCACCCAAGAACATCTAGCAAATGTGGGGAGTCGTGGGTCCGAAACGGAAGATACACCTGGGAGTAGAGTAAAGTATATCTATATTGACCAGCAAATCTCACTATTATAAGTGGTCAATCAATAAGCCTAAGGCTGTGTGACCTTGTATGAGGAACTGAAGAAAGTGACATCTCGTCCACCTCGCAACAACTTTGCTGCTTGAATGATCGTTGGTTAAAGTGATATTATGTAGTATCTGTGCGTGCATTGTCGAATAATTTAATGTACTATTCGATATCAACTCGTTTCCCTATGGTGATTTGCCCGCGGGATAAAATTGACGTTGGCATCCAGATCGAGAAGTAATCAAGTTGCTCGAAACACACGAAGTAGGGTGTTGTCAATTTCGGTCTAGTGGCACTCTCAACAAGGGTAAGAGATAAGAAATGATTGACCGCCTCGATCCGCACCTTAATAAATTCGAAGGTACCAAAGAAGATCTAATTAATCATTTCGAAGAGTTAATCCACGCGGCATGGGCGATGCTAGGTCAGGATTACTTTGATGGGTTGATTTCAAGCATGGGTCGCAGAGTTGAGGCGGTAATTGAGGCAAATGGGTGGTATACTAAATATTAAATGAATCAATTAAATACTACTGTCAATTGCCTATATATCCTATATTTTTATATATTTTTACTATATAAAATGGGTGCGTAATAATTAATTGAAATTGGTGGGTTGGATTTACTGAAGTTGCATGATTGAGATATATATTTGATGGGGGGGCGGGTCGTATGGAAACTTTTGCGGTAGAACTGTATGTCCGCGGGACAGCCCGTAGGGTTATCGAGTAGTACTGCTTCTATCCATACAGTAGGCTTCCGCAAACCCCATTTTGGGTCGAATGTCTCGACCCAAAACCCAGTCATCCCAAAATGTATAACCCAATTCTAGGTATAAAATAACATAAAACCGCAAAGACCTTTCTATCTAGGCCTACTTATATATATTCACGTGGTGGAGCACCTGAATCGTCCTGCACCTCATACATATTAGTTTTGAACGTGTCTATAAAACGGGGCGCCCCGGTTGTTGTATATAATCACTCAAGGTACAACTAGAATATTTGTGGATTCCTTTTTCAAATTGAATTTATATCGAACTCATATGTTTTATATGAAGTGACTACGGAGTAAGAATCAATTTCTCCAAGCCTAGTGTTGTTTGGAAATCATGGTATCCGACATTGTCTCAATCGTAGCGTGTAGTATTGCAAGTGCAACTTTTCCAGTAACTGTCTGAAGAAATCACTGTGATCAGCATACAATGAACATATATACACTTCAACCAACTTCACTGCTGCCCAAGTGTATCTACATGTGTACATCCGTCATGTGACTACGCACTATCTATGGCTCCCTGGCCCCTGGGCCACACTGAAGGCTTAGTCACCGGGCCGCGGGGACACAGGGCTCCGTGGCCCGTGGAAGTGGCAGTATTGACATCAAAGGTAGCCTTGGAAGCTCTCTGACTACAAATTACGGGAGCAATTCCTCTTCCTAGAAGCTATCTGAAAATAATTTCACTCTATCCTCTATACCAGTTATCGAATATATTCACACCATGTCCAAAAGGTATATACCACCATCATCCTTCATAATAGCTCGTGGTCACTTGACCGTCATTCTATTCTAGTGCCCCCGAAGAACAGTTTGCTGCCCTAGTTGCCCAAGGCGGCAAGTTGAATGAAGCGGATATTGAGGCTGTTTACAACAAGCTTTCTGCTCTTCCTATCGATTTTCTTCGTGGAGAATGGAAGGGTGGAAGCTTTGACACCGGTCACCCTGGTCACGCCCAACTCTTGTCAATGAACTGGGTTGGAAAGACCTTCCACTCCACCGAAAACGTCGATCCTGTTATTACATTGAAGGATGGGAAGCGTGTATGCAATGAGGACTGGGGCCATGCTGTCGTAAGTAGACCCAATTTGTGTTGGGAATGAAGCAAGTTCTCACATAGTGCAGCTCCGTGAGATCCGTTTCCGTGGTGTTGTGTCAACTGCTATGATCTATGACAAGTACCCTATCATTGACCACTTCCGCTATGTCAATGACAAGCTCATTGCTGGCGCCATGGATACTAGCAGCTTTGGTGACGCTGGTACCTACTACTTCTACCTTTACAAAGAGGAATAAATCAGTGATGACTTCGGGTATCGGTATCTGGACTCGACTCATGTTAAATTGGACCCATGTATTGAACCGCATTACACCGAGGAAACCTTATAAGTTGGCAATGCCAATGTGTCCCACCTTCCAGGAGATTCCTCTCCATTTTCCATCTTGTGAGAGATGTTTTCTGTCTACCATTTTTTTCATGTTTCATCTTTCCCCTCAAACTTGTTCACTCGACTAAATGTATCCAAACAGTCATCTGAGGTGTTCATATCAAGTCTATGTTTTATCTTTTTTAATCAAGCCTGCCCCACGTTCGCCTTTTCCCTAAACAGGTACTCCGTAGACTAAACGTGTTGCAAGCCCGGCTTTCTGTTGATCTATCGAGCTAAACGACTCCTATATCTCTCCTTTCGACTGATATTGCGACGAGACTGAGGGCGACGTTCACACTTTGCTGCCAGAGTGACCGAAAATCGACTAGCTTCTATGTGTCACAGGCTCCTATACCACAGTGGTAAGCCTAAGGATGCTTTGTTTGTTTCATATTTCCGCTAGTATGAGCATTCTGAGCATTCCATCAATTGGTTCGAACCAAAGACAGTTATATAGAAACCGGTGATCTTTGGTGCTGTTTGCGCTGGGACAAGGGAACATTGAGATTCTTTCATGCGGAACAATTCTGGCACCAGTACAAATTGGATTTGGTATCGAACAAGAGATGGAGCTAAGCTAGTCCAAATATGACATGGATGGGAGTACATAGTATATGGAATCACTTTGTGACAGTTAGAAAGCCTTATGTTATGCACCTCTCCAGACATGTGCTGCGGTAGGCATGGCTCTCCTAGCATGGATATGATCCAGGAACTAGTGCACAATATAGGTATTAGATTCGAGTTGTATAAGTAGGCAAAGAAATCGCGGTATAGGGCAGGTATTTTGAGGAAGTCTTGTTATGGCCTATCTCCTCGTCCAGAGTTCACTCGTAAATAAGGAAAATCCGGGTGTTGATCCCTGCACCCCATTAGTAGTCACGTGATTACAGGGCACACTCTATCAGAATCAATAGGATGAAAGTCACATGACTAGCAACCTCACATATCAGATCTCCCATTGTAATATATCAGATTTATATACAAAAGCCTCAATTTATCCGCATTGGGCAGTTTTTAAACGTATGATTCCTCTCCCCACAGGCCGAGCACCTGCTTGGGGCCTTCTGCCTCTTGGTTGGGCGCTCCTCCTGCCTAAATAGGCAATTTGCATCCCGTTTTGGCTGCGGTATCCTTGGGGGGAGGATTGGGACCACTTGAGTGCCTGGGATCGTGTTGATATACCAAAATGCGTCGATATCGCTGAATCCGATTGGCTCATTTGATCTGATAAGATCAGATAAGTAGTGCTTGCATGGAAGCCCCATAGAGCGAGTGAAATACCCAGAACATAGCCCAAGTTCGCTAGGTTGGAGTGCTAATTCACGTTGGGTATGGATCAATCTGATAGCATGATTAGATATATAACCCCTAACCAAGTCATATAGCTGAAACATAGCTATCTTTGGTATAAGGATCTTATCAGATTCAATCTTGATCTTAATCCCTGCTTGCTGCTGTGTGAATACCTTATCAACTGCATTGAAAACAGTTAAAAGGTCTCCATTTGCACCATTTAGCTCCGCTTTAAGCTGCACATGAAAACCTTCGGAGCGAGAACTTGCTAAATTACCAAAATGGGTAATATCTTTGACTAGAAATCGGATGAATTTCTGTTTATAGGTTAGCCACGTAGTAAATAAATAGTCAATTAGCTCAGGGTAGGCTTGAATCATAGATATAAGGTTAGATAACCTTGAGTTATACTCATCTTCTGTATTTGACTGGCATAAATCCCTCCATTGTGTCATAAAAGCATCGAAATCTATGCTTTCATCTGGTTTTTGACCATTACCTAGCATAATACTCTTAGCTTTTGCTAATACTGCTTTATTGATATGCCAAATACAGAGTAAATGGCTAAAATCAGATAGAACAGTCTCAATTGCCCCGACTAATGCTAAATCACAGTTAGTAATAAATATAGTATTATAGGGTAAACTTAGCCATTCGTGAAATAGGGTTTGTAGTGCCCAAATATAGCTATTTATTTGCTCATTTTGCATAAAGCAAATAGCAAATAAAAAGGTCTGATTAGTAGGAGTAATACCAACCACTTCTAAAAAGGGTAGTTGATATCGATTTGTCTTATATATACAGTCTAGTATAAATACCCTATTATATTGATTAGCCAGTGATATTGCAGCGGGGTGAGATATAGCTAAAAATTCAATTTCATTATCAGATGAAACCTTGATTTTATACTTATATTGCTTCATCTCTAATTGAGATATTAAGAACTCAGTTTTTGACTGAAAGCCTTGCTTTTGACGTTGATATCGCTGTATCTGATTGTATATATCCCGGGGTTTGATTGGCTGCGAGGACTGGTTTTGGATAATTTGCATGATTTTCCGGGGGGGGATAGCTAGATCAGATAGCTCTTTAATCTTATCAGTCTGATCAGATTGAAGCTTTCGGGCTTGAGGGTAAACTATCGGATTATTAGCAGGATGATTATGATCTGAATTCCGGATTTGGAGGTGCCATTTGCTATCTTTAATACTTGCATATAGCCAAAAAGGACAGCCTTTCCTTTTTGAGCTGGTCATCCGAGGTTTTTGACCGATTGTAGGCTTTTGATCCCATCTTGGCTTACCTGATTCGACACATTGTATAGTCACAGATCTACCTGGATTACTCCGCTTAATAGCAGTGCAATAGCCCTGGGATAGGGCATGCTTCTGGACCATTTCGAGTAACTCATCGCGAGTATCATATACCGCTTCAGGGGGGAGAAGCGCTAGTAAAGTCATTGAATTAGTATAAAAGATAGGTAACGTGGAGGTGATACGCTTACCCATAGTGGGGTCCATGGAGGTGGGGTTGATTGCAGCCATTTTTGCAGCGGTTGATTGGATCAGATCAATAGATATCAAATGATTTATATAGAAACTGGAGTGAAGAGAGGGAGAGAGAGAGAGTGGGGGGGGGTGGTATTTATATCATATACAGTGGTTGCTATAGGAGATCTGATATGTGAGATTGCTAGTCATGTGACCTTTATCCTATTTATTCCGATGGGGTGGGTATTATATAATCGCATGATTACTAATGGGGTGCAATTGCTGATTTTTGGGGTGCAGGGATCAACACCCGTGCAAGATTAGTGCTTCGGAGATTCCAAGTAGCAGATAGTTTACACATTGAGAATACATACGCTTACACCTCTTTTGATTGACTCCTTGATTTGTTGTCCTGGTTTGCTTCGTATGTCATGGAAGGTATGAGATTGCATTACGACTGCTGAATCGACCCGTATGCCAAACAGCATACTGCCTTGAATGCTCCCCTCTTCAGTATATATAAGACGCTCTATAGGATTTTATAACTCCTTCGAAACAAAGTAGGCCTGATTCTGCAGCTTTTGCATGATTCCCTTGGGGTCATATCTTTTTGCCACAGTGCTGATATATTTGAGATTCTTCTCCCCAAAGGACTGCAGCGGCTTTTGATTGGGACCTGCGTCGTTGACGAAGATGTACGGGAGCAAAAGACCCTGTGACTTTGCGCTCGAGGTGAGACTGGCAAGCAACGAATCCACCCTACCCGTCACCACCGATTGGCTAATGTTCACTGGGAATTGAGCGAAGATATTCACCCCTGTATGAAGTATGGTGAGAGATTATCACCAGATAGATATAAGCACAACATTATACGTACAAAGTTGAGGTGTGGCCTCCAAGCCCAGTAAATTCCCTTCGTTTTGTGAATTTCCTTGGTTCACTAAATTTGGAATGATACCCTGAGGTACGTAAGATAGTACTGCCCCCGAGGGCAGAGAGGCAGCGGCCTGGAGATAGGTCGAGTACGTGTCCTGCAGAAACGTCGGTCCTGTCACTCTGAATGTGAATGTACCGCCGTAGGATACACCCTCGGAACTCAGTCCGGCAGAGCCAATCGTGAGGAGAAGCTCACTGAGCGAGCCGTTTGTCGGTGGATACAAGGTAGAGGCCACAGGGATGTCAGAGAATGGATCAAAGGCTGCAGGCGTGGATACATGGCCAAGATACCCGTAGAAGACCAAGGTATAGTTGGGGTTTGTCTGGATCTCCACATTGCTGTTTGTGTCCGCATCCAAAAGATACGTCGCGTACGCCGCAAGTACGGCGGGTGTGTTGGCAACGGTGTACGTGTTTATCTCGTAGTAGACATCAATTCCAGTGTTTGTAGCAAGGTCATATTCAGTAACGATGCCTAATCCTGTCAGTAGCGGGAAGAATCTTTGGATATAATTAGTCTTACCGAAGTTATTCAAACCCCCCTTTAGGCCTTTGTATAAATCTGCATGGTCGGTTGGGGTGGCATTGACAATATCTCCATTGGGAAGTACCACCTGGAATCGGGTGACGCTGTCAATAGCCAATCCGTGCGTGTTGTAGAAAGTACTGAGACCACCTGACTTCGATGAATGTCTGATTTTATGATTTCGGCGAGGGCTGATTCACTCACCACCGAGAATATACCCGCCGACACCCACAACCGCTTCACGACCACCCAAGACCGTGACATTATATGGCTGAAGGTACCTGTATACAGACTCCCATCTATTGCCAGGCCCAACGGTGACAGTCCCACGATCCTCGCTTATGGATATGGTGTTCAACTTCTCGAGAGCGATTAGCACTCCGTCGTGACCGATTGAACTGAATCCCGGGTTGATGTTGTGTCCACCCGAGCGAATGGCAAACTTGGTCTTGAGAATACCGAGAATCTGCAACAAGCGCGAGACCTCATGGGCGGAATCAGGCGTCACAACGCAGGACGCATTCAATCGGCAATTTTGTGACCAGGCTTCATCGACCAAAACGTCATAGTAGGGCGAGGTCTCTGTAAATGTCTCATTTTTGGAGAAGACGCGAGTCAAGATGCTACAGGTATATCCAGCATTTCCAACAAGAGCATCGCCACCTGGGAGAGAGACTCCCAGCGACGAGAGAGCAGCAGCAGCCGAGGGTCTAGTTGGGTTGGAGGCTGCGGTAGCTGTGACTGTGGCCAGTATACCTATGAAGCTCACTATCATCGAGAGACTCCTGGCCATGTTGACTGATGTCAATTGTCCGAGTTGCAGGTTGTGCGCGTTGGCGGCCCTTTATGGACCTACGGTCTACCATCTTGGAGGGACCCTGCATGTATTGTACTGTTCTGAACCCATTGCAATGCCGAAAGCCATTCATTTCTTTACTTTTTCTCATGCCCGAGTTCGAAGATGAATTGATCGACAAAGCCTGACTAGGGACATGCCTCTCGGACTACCGATCTGGCTCGGCCGACGGACTGGGATGACCCTCGCTCTGTATTATGTCAAACGCTCGAATGATAACTAGTTATATGGGTAATCAAGAGCAAACAAAACCAAGTCGTCTTGCCCACGAACCCATTTTTCATTCAGCAATCTGAACAAATATGGGCCTTTTTGCCCTCGAGGAGTGGGCAGCCGCCAATCGCGACTACAACGACACCCCGGCGCCCTACTGGCATGCGAAGTCCGTACCCGATGGCTTCACCGCCATCTCAGGAATCCTATGGTCCATCTCATACATCTTGATGGCTAAAAAGGCTTTCAAGGATCGTTCCTACGCCATGCCTCTTCATTGTCTTTGCTTGAACATTACATGGGAAGCAGTTTATGGATTTGTTTACGGCCCGGGTTTGCTAAATCAGGTCGTGTTCGCCCAATGGATGATTGTCGACGTGGTCCTCTTCTACGCAATTCTTCAATCAGCCCCATATGCCTGGAAGCAGTCCCCGCTGGTTGCACAGCATCTTGCAGGTATAATCGTGGTCGGATGCGTGGTTTGCCTGTGGCTGCATCTGGCGATCGCGGCCACGTTTATCCCGAGTATTGGCCGACAGGTTGTGTTCATGACTGCATGGCCCATGCAGGTTCTTATCAATTTCAGCTCAATTGCGCAGCTACTATCTCGTGGAAATACTCTCGGTCATTCTTGGGCAATTTGGTAAGTGGATAGATCTTCGGTGTAGTCACCTGGATTTGGCGCTTACAGCATAAGCAGGTGGACAAGAATGCTGGGCACTCTGGCAGCTGCCTGTTGCTTCTTCTGGCGTGTATACTACTGGCCAGAAAGATTTGGATATGCATGGAGCCCTTACGGACAGTTTTTGCTACTGGGTAGTGTCGGGTCTGACATGGTGTATGCTGTGATCTACATCCATGTACAAAGTTTGGAGACGCTCCTGACTTCGCCGGCTAAGAGCAAGAGAAAAAGGGATAACTGAAAAGGAGTAGAAAGTAGCGCTGTCACAAGGGAGTGGTAGTAACAGGAATTGAGGTTGGGTAAAAGGAAGTCGTATGTCCATCAGTCGGCATAACCACGTATTCCTCTGTATACATTCCAGTCAATTTGTAGAAAAACGTCTATATATCTAGATATTGAAATACCTGCAGTTGCTGCTCCCAATACTTCTATCTAGTGTGACTTCTCCCCCTTGGCTGATGCCTCCTGCTCTAATTGCTCACGAAACCTTTCTCGTGCTAGTTTCTGTGCCTGTGGATCCGCAAATCGACGATGGAACCAGCTTTTTTGCATTGTCTTGCAGGCCCCTTCCCAATCTGTTGTCCACTCTGGATAAAAGGGCGCATATCCCAGCAGCCCACCGATCCACCTACCCACCACAATCCCCAGAAACAGCCCGATCCACGAGCGGAAAGGTACCCACCACAGCGGAGAAAGATACGTGCCTCCGGCATCAAACATCTATGTCTCATTAAATTTTGAATTCCCCCCTAGGGACACAGATCCTTGGCTTACCGAGAGAACCTGCACGAAATCCAATTTCTCCCCCCGTTGAAAAACATCCTCCTGATACCCATACCAATTCTCAAAGAATGGCTGGTCCATCAAAGGCGCACCATCTTCCTCTGCATCTGGATCACTGGCACTCACGACGAACTCTACCTCGTTTATCTCCGTTCCCGGGGTTCCATAAATGACATGATGGGTATAGGGAGGTACTGCGAGTTCGCCATCACTGGGGGTCCGGTGAATGGCACGCCCATTAAATTCGATAGTGAGGTTCCCGCGAAGTACACGGAAGAATTCCCACTGGGAGGGATGAAAGTGTGTGGGAGGCTTTTGGCCGTTGGCAATCAGCTTGGCATAGATGCCGCGGCTTGGCCTCATGATACCTTGGAATTCGAACAAGCGGTCCGGAGGCCGAGGCAGATTACGCACCGAGATGGCTCCATCAAATTTTGTTAGTGGATCCTGACCGGCTGTAAAGGTACGAGGTTTGCAGGGTGCCATCTCTAGTCATGTATGTAAAAGTGGAAGTAGACGTGAGGGAAGAACCTCGAAAAGGATAACTTGCGTACTTTACATACTCGGTGTTCCTTTTGCATCTCCTAGTCGGACTACACAGGAGAATCCATCAAAATGCAAACTTGACTGGGCATCAATTTCAAAGAAGACTGGTGTTCATTCGGGCGAGGTTGTCTCGGTCTTCCCTTTGAACTTCCCTTTTGGGATTTGGCGTCGGCCGAATGCTGAGTCACCCCATCACCTAAGCCGCCGTTTGTCAGCCCAGCTGAACAATCCAACAAAGAAGTACAAACGGGGTACGTTGTGAGAAGAGTAAGTCGAGTACAGAATATGACTGCCTTACTTCTTCTCTATCATCTATTGTGCTCTTCACATTGGTGACCCAAAGTCTCGCATCTTCACTCTCAATCAACATCCATTATGGTCAACATCATCCAACCCAAAATCGATCCCCTGCCTACCGGCATTGACCTGACGGGTAAAACTGTGGTCATTACCGGTGCCAGTGCTGGAATGGGTCTGGAAACCACCAAACAGCTACTACGACTGCGCGCTTCGACGGTGATTCTCGCTGTGCGCAATGTCGCCAAGGGCGAGGCTTGTGCAACGTCCCTTCGACAGGACCGCCGTATCCAAACGCACAATCCCGATGCGATCATCAAGGTCATGGCGCTCGATGTGGATGACTATGCTAGCGTACAGCGGTTTACCAAGCAGCTCCGCAAAGAGATTCCGGTGGTGCATCTCCTCATTCTCAATGCGGGTATCGGTCTGCTGAAGCTGGAACGCAGCCCGAGCGGCCATGACCGCACCACCCAGGTTAATTACTATTCCAACGTTTTGTTGATCGCCGAGCTCCTGCCGTATCTCGAGGCGGGTGCAGAGAAGACCGGTTCTCCTGCACGTATTAGCTGGGTTGGCAGTCGTGCACAGGAGAGCACAAGTCTAGAGAAGAAAGCTCCTATCAAGCCCGGTGAGGGTGTGCTTGCCCACATGGACAAGGAAGAGGCTTTTGTTCCGTTCCAGCGCTATGGGGACACGAAGCTACTTTGTGCGTTGTTCATGTATAGTCTGGCGCCGCGGCTGGATCCCAAGAAAGTTATCCTCAATATGATGTGTCCCGGCATGGTGAATACTAGCATGAGCGATGTTCTTCCAATTCATTTGCGGTTGATCGTGAATGTTGTTAAGTCATTCCGTGCCAGGTCTGTTGAGGTGGGTGGTTGGATCATCTTGCATAGTGCGCTGGTGGCAGGCCCTGAGTCTCATGGCAAGTTTTTGGGTGACAAGGAAATTGTTGAGTAAGTGATCTCTATACGTTTCTTTTCTGAAGAGCGATTTCATCAATAGCTAATCCGTCTTCCCGTATAGGAAAGGAGCGTTCATCCTATCACCGGCAGGCCAGGAGATCCAGAAGAAACTGTGGGAGGAGACAATTGCCGAAATAGGTCAATTGACGACACTTCCTGCTGAGTTCAAATAGACGTTTCGGAGAGTGTTTCTTTTTGTTCCTGACAGGTTGTCGGTCAATGTCTACCTCATTCAAGTCGAAGCCCTTAAGGCTTTAGTATTTAGCACCAATCCATCCTAATTATCTCGTTATATATATATGTGCAGTACATCACCTACTGTCTTCCCTTTTTGCAACAACTTCGTACCACTAATCACCAAATCCACTCCCATCCTCTCGCCACGAAGTTACCTGGTACTGCTTCAGCAGACTGTCGAACGTGTTCCAACGCAGCCAATAGATCCCCTCTCTCATGACGAATCCCCATTCCCAGCGCGACTGGTATCCCCTTCAGCTGGACACGAGTCCAAATATACCAAGACAGTGTGGTCGCATATCCTACCCACAGCCGCATCCCCCAGGCTTTGTTACCCGATCATCAACACCAAGCACCCAACAACCGAAATCCTCAGCTATAATTGCCACTCCCTGAAGCACAAAATATTTTATTTCTCCACCATCTGATAAGGGGAGACCAAGTGCTCGTGTCACTTGGTATGACCCACACGCATGAATCAAGCCCGAAACGAAGAAACTCATCAAGAGAAGGAAGTACCGCCTCCCGAGCCGAACAATCGTCCGTTTAGATGTCCTCACACTGTTCGGTAGCAAGCTGATAAGATATTCACCGGGCGCACCTGCCTGTCGCCGCAGCTGCTGGTGCCAGGTGTATCCCCAGAAGCGGCGAATGCTGTATGCTTCGCTCACACTAGCGAAATTCGGTGGCCAGGACGCGGGATCCCGCCACGAGCGAGGACCGATTTGAAGGCCAACACAGAGAGCCGAGAGCGGAAGCATGAGAAGACCGAAATGGCTATATATTGTCATTGCACAGCCGCCCACTATCAAGGCATAGATCTGCAATTTGTCGACGAGCGAGGGCACGGCATTTTGATTTGATAAAACAAGATGGCCAGTCACATTGACGAGATGGAGACCCGCGTACATGGCAATCCATGTAATTAGTTGGGCTCTCACGAATTGGAATTTGGTTATTGGCGCTGGGGACTTGGGAATGCCGCCGACGCGCCAGTTCCAGCCGATCCCGCGAGTGACGCTAAAAAGCTCCAGGGCCCAGAAAAGGCGCTCGGACCCGGGAAGCGTGGCTGCGTCCTCAGGAGTTTGGTTGACGACGCGATGGAATGTCTTCTCCGGGACGGTTGTATATAGTCGATCAAAGTAGCGTGCTAACATATTCCCCATGAGTACCCCTGAGGAGTAAAGAATAGCCCGGTCTGGTATTGGAGGCGGCGGAGCAATGAAGGCCTGTACTGCGCAGGTGATCTGGAGAAGAAATAGTCCATAGCGAAGTGCAGTTCCATGCGATGTCTGTGGGATACAGATGGCGAGCAAGAAGGCCAGGACTGTATACTGTCCACTGTCGAGTGAGAATTGCCTGGTTTCCAAACCAGCGGGTATCCAGGAAGTATCCATTTCGACCATTTTGAGAAAGAATTTAGAGATTGGAGATCTTCTGCGTGGAACTGGCCGGGTCTCTATGGCTTTTAGGGCTGTCTCGGCGCTTTCGGTCATCGGGGCTGGGCAGCATTCGGCCGATCGGGAGATCAGCAGCGCAGTCAAATATAACTATACACATACAGAAGTTGGAATGATACGACTTGAGTATTATTTCTTGGTCACTACAGTCAAATGGGGTTGGTTTCTATAGTTCCTGTGAGCCTCTGGCTCATTGCGGCGGCTACGTTTGCTGTTTACCATGCCATTCGTGCTGTCTACCTGATCTTCTTCAGTCCATTGGCCGTTTTTCCAGGCTCACCATGGGCAGCTTTGGGGGAATAGTGCGTATCAACCTTGGGATTAAATCTAGTCGTACTAACCATGTACTGCAGTTGGGAGGCCTATTGGAACATCGGCCTCAGACCTGGCCATAAAGGCCAGACGCTGTTCAAACTTGAAGAAATGCACAAGCGTTTAGGACCTGCATTGCGCATGGGCCCCAATGAAGTGCATATCTACGATCCAGCTTTCTACCACGAGCTGTATCGACCAGGTAGTCGGTACTACAAAGATCCATCCATGCACAAGGTCCTAGGAGCCCCGTCGAGCACGCTGGCCGAGAGCGACCCGGTGAGACATAAGCAGCGAAAAGCACCACTAGAGCCACTTTTCTCTAAGAAGAACATTCTCAGTCTGGAGCCAATGCTGATGGAGCATGTTGACTACTGCTCAAAGCGATTTGATGAGCTTTTTGCTCAGGGAAAACCTGTATCGATGGAATGGGCTTTGAAGTCTTTGGCAATGGGTATGTATCAACCTTGTATACTACCCATAACATATTTGAGATTCTAACTGAATGAGTCAGATATGGTGTCTCAGTTTGCCTTTGGTCAATCCCTCAATGCCCTCTCCGATCCGGAGTTCAAGTCACTCCCTGTGCGCGTCTTCCAACAATACCTACCCAGTCTACATGTCATCAAAGCTTTTCCTTTTGTGCGATTGCTCAATTCATTACCACTGTGGATTGCCAAACGCATTTCACATTCCGTTGAGATGGGCCACGAGTTGGAACAGGTGATTTTGGCCTACACATCTCCCTAGCCAACCCGTTTTTACTAATTTATTCTATCCAGTTCGCCGCCCGTCGCATCGATGAGTATATCAACGCGGCAGCAGCAGGAAAAACCCCTAAATTCCCTACCCTCATGGAGCGTTTACTCATCCCGATTCCTGAGAAAGGCTATGCAGTCCCGGACAAACAGGGTCTCCGTGATGAGCTTCTCACAGTGATCTCCGCCGGAGATGACACCACTGGAATTGCCAATACAGTGACACTTTTCAATATCTACAATGACCGTGAAATCCATGACCATCTCCTGGCAGAGCTGAAAACTGTGATGCCTACACCAGATTCCCATGTCTCATATCTTCAGCTCGAAGCGCTGCCATATCTGGTTCGTATTCTCTTCCCTTTGTCACCCCAAAGAGGGCATGTTATGCAAATCACTCCAACTTACATCGACACGACACGAACAGACAGCAGTGATCAAAGAAGGTCTCAGATACTCCTCTCCCGCAGCCTCCCGCACCCCCAGGCTCGTTCCGCCAGGTGGTGTTCGTCTTCCAGACGGCCGATTCATCCCTGCAGGAACTAGGGTCGGAATGGCCATTTACCATATCCACTACAACGAAACGCTATTTGAGAATCCTCGCGTGTTTGATCCAGAGCGTTGGCTGCAAGGATCGGAGGTGACGGCTGAGCGAGCTAAGTTCCTGGTGCCGTTTTCGCGAGGTAGTCGATCTTGTCTAGGAATCAAGTATGCGCTTGTGCTGATTCGAGAAAGAAATCTGGCTAACCGGTGTTTGATGTAGTCTGGCATATATGGAAATGTATATGGCTATCGCATATATTGTGCGACGATTCGATTTGGACCTAGTTGGGACAACCGTGGAGGACATGAACTGGGATGATATGGTCGTGCCGCAGTTCCATGGAGAGTTCCTGGCGTTGACAAAACGGCGGGGGGATTAGGCACAGATGAAGGTGTCTCTATTTGTTCATATAGTTGGAGATACCATTCTTCACAGGTATAGATCGATAGGTGTTGATGAGGTCATGTGTCTTTATAGTTGATGATATGGTTCATGCAAGATTTGAAGAAGTTGATATGTCTATATACATATCTCCGACAACACAATATCCGAGCTATTCTTCCAACACCTGACAGAAATATTCAACGAGATGATGGACCGTAGGGTACTTCCACACCAACGTTGGCCCAACACTCACAGTAAGCGTCTGCTGCAGACTCATGCGGAATTTCACCGTCATGACAGAGTCCATTCCCATCTCCGGCAGCGCCACTGTCTCATCTACCTCGTCTTCCGGGATCGATAATGTCGTCGACACACACTTTCTCACAGCAACGCGCAGATATTCTACTAATTCTTTGCCAGTCAGCTTCTTCATTTCTCCTCCCTTCTCCCCATCGCTCTCATCTCTAACTCGCTCTTTCCCCGTCGCAATATCCCTCAGAATCGGATGTGGCAACGGCTCCCTCGATTCAAGCGGCCGGGCACGAAGAACGACTCCATGATCGGCACCCTCAACCGCCGAGATATAACTCCAAGCCCGAAACGCCTCGTCAGCAGTCACATCTGTAATCCCACGAGCGTACAGTTCCGCCTCCAGGGCTCCATTGGAACTAGCTCCCATACCCATACCTCGCCAGGAGGTCCAAAGGAGCGAGATGGAATTATCGCCGTCTCTCCTGCGTGACCGCGCCAGAGCATCCAAAAAAGAATTCCCACTCGCGTACGACGCCTGGCCGGGGAATCCCAGGAGTTGGCCGCAAGAAGAGAAGAGGACGAAGAAGTCCAGGCCTGGGGAATTGGGAGGAAAAACGGTGTGGAGCGCCAGGGCACCTGCGATCTTCGGCGCAAGAACAGCATCAAAGACATCCGGGGTAATTTGCCGAATCAGCTGGTCGCGGGTGATACCAGCGGCGTGAACTACGCCGGCCACGGGTGGGAGGCTAAGTGTGGTGAGGGCCGAGCGAAGATTGGTCGCCCCGGAGGGATGGGAAATATCGATGGCCAGAAAGTGGATAGTGGCACCGAGGCGTTCAAGAGAAAGAACGTTTTGGATGATCGACAGGGTCTCGGGTTTATGCGAGGCGGTCCAAGTAGATCTTGGGGGTAGAGAGCGACGAGAGAGCAGCAAAATGCGTCTCGCGCCTTGGGTGGCCATCCACTGAGCGACAGAGAGACCGAGACAGCCAAGTCCACCGGTGATCAGATATGTGGATGCTGGGGAGAATGTGAGAACAGCGGGTCCGGCGGTGGGGTGGAGCGGGGCGGAGCGGAGCGGGCGAAGGCGAGCAATCCGTGGGACCCCATCTTGGACCTTGATAATGTCAGCGTTACGCACATAGCGCATTGCCATAAGAGGAAAGGCCGAGGGGTCTTCGAGGTCAATCAGACCACCCCATATCTCGGGGTGTTCGGTGTGCAGAATCCGACCGAGGCCTGTGAGCGCACTGTGGCCTATATTGGTTTCGGAGGTGAGAGCGAAGAGGCGCATGTTGGGTTTTTCCGAGACGGAGAGAATCACCTGCACTGCTGACACGAGGCTATTGCAGGTGCTGGTGGCGGTCTCGAAGATTTGATCGGTGTCTTGAGGGAGATAGACGACCGCCAGAGATGAATGATTTGTCAAGGGCAAGTCTGAGGCATGCTCATGGACAGAGGTGGAGATACCTTTCCTCTCGAGCTGTCTTTGGTACGTTTCTACGTGAGTCTTGGTGGCTTCTGGTGCCAGAAAGGCGATGTGGCCAAATTCCAGAGGTTCCTCAACCAGCACCGCGGGTGGCCAGCTGATTTGATGCACCAGACCGGAGATAGTCTTTCGCGACAGCGACTCGCCCTCAACACCAGCGAAAGCCATACCCTGGATCTCCACAAGAACGGTCCCGTCCTCTGCGCTGATGACCACGTCGGCTGTGTCGACGGAGGATTGCGTCTTCCTGCAGTGGATGTATACGACTTGCGGTGTGGCCACGTCAACGGCAAGCACGCGTCTAACGGCCGTGGGCATGCGAAGTCGAGGTGCGCAGTGCCAGAGTGTTGACGCAATGGAGGTTGCTGCATCCATGACGGACGTTAAAAGATCGTCCATGCCGGGCAGGTTGTCCGGATTGGCGTTTACCCTGGCTAGCATCTCGTTGTCGCTGGCCAGATGCTGGGATACCCGCCATGGAAACCCCATAGCAGACACACCCACAGAGGCAAGGTAATCCATCGAGAAGTTTGCCGGCAGCTGCTGTGGCAGTCTTTTCCCGATCTCCGCTATGTTGACACAGCTGACGGATGGGTTTGAGTCAACCGCGCCCACAGTTGCGGTAGTATTGACAAGCCACGACCCATCTTCATTGCTCATGGACTCCTCCATACGAGATGTGATGGTGATGCTACGCGTATTATGTCGGATCTGGATCTCGCGGGCAGGTGACACCACTACAGGCACTTGAAGCGACACATTCTCCACGCTCCTGGGAGAGAGTGCGCGAAGAAATGTATGCAATAGCACAGCGGCGGGCACGATCTCGGACCCATGGAGTGGGTGACGTCCAGGAAAAGGCCGATTGTGTTCCTCAAGGCGAGTTTGATAAAGCACCTCGTCCGTTCCCCAAAGAGCGGTGCGAGTACCCAGCAGGTCATTGGCTGCAGGATTGTGTGTCGGCGCCAGCTGAGCAGCTGTCATTCCAGTGACAGCGCGATAGAATGACTGATGATGCCAGATTGTCCCAGGCACTGATGAGCTCCATGGCGCAGTAGGGTCAAGATCTGTGCATTTCACAGTGCAGCCGAAGCAATGCAAACGTCCCACGGCAGCTAGGATGCTCTTGAGCACCGGCTGCTTACGCACCATCGTGGGTGTCACCATAAACCGGTCGAACGTCCGCTCGGTGATAGTCTCGACGATCGAGTGCGTTATGATGGGATGACTGGCCAGCTCCACAAATGCGCGGAATCCGTCGTCTACCAGTGCGGCGACGGTCGACTGCAGTCGGACTGGCTGGACCATGTTCATTACCCAGTACTCGGCATCGCGTGGTGCTTCTGACCGTGGATCCAACAGCGAAGTCGAATAGAGCGCCCGATGCGGCACTTGAGGGTGTAGCTCGCCTTTCAGCGCGTCGCGAAGGGGACCAGCTAATTCCGCGAGCAGCGGTGTGTGAAAAGGCACATCTGTAGCGACGGCATGCACCTCTATACCTTTTTCACGCCATTGTTGGGATAATTGCTGAACCGCAAGAGCAGTGCCAGATACTACACACGCGGTCGGCGATGCCTCAATTGCGACCGACGCGCCGGGGTGCGTGGCGATACGCGCACGGACTTCGGACGCCGGCAGCCGGACCAAGGCCATCGCACCTTGGCCGATGAACTCACGGTAAAGACGCGCTCGTCGACATACTACCAGGGCTGCTTCATGCCAGGTCAGAGCCCCAGATATGACTGCCGCGGCGGCCTCACCCAGTGAATGGCCCACAACAGCGGCAGGAGGACCAGACTCCGCCTCGAGCACCGCGGCGATGCCCAGATGCATGAGGAATGTCATCGCCTGGATAACATCGGTGCGATCCGGACAGCCAGCTTGCAAAGATTCAATTGCAGAGAACCCCAGTTCGGTTTGAATAATTGGTTCCAGATTGCGCACCACTTCTCCGAACGCTGGACTGGAGTGAAATAACTCGCGACCCATGTCGGGCCACTGCGCACCATGGCCTGAGAACACCCAGACTGGACCCTTTGCTACCTCGGTTCCAATTCGGTCACTGATAACCCAGCGATTTGGAACATTTTTGGCCACATCATCAAGGGCAGCGATGGCATTTGCGATTGAATCAACGACAATAGCGTGGCGGAAGCGATGATGCGCACGGCGCTGCGATAGCGTCGACGCAAGTGTTGCCAGGGATACCGCTGGGCCAGTGTCGCGCAACCACTGGCTCAGACCGCTAGCCGTTGTTGAGATGCGGTTCGCTTGAGGCACGGACAACAGAAGGAGGACTGGCGCAGCATCATCATCTGGAGTCTGGGTCAGTCGATCGGCGAACAAGGATTGTCCTGCGAAAGCCTCGATAACCGCATGCGACACTGTACCACTGTACCCGTACGATGCTACAGCTGCCCGTAATGGTCGCGATGAGTTGCCATGGGGCAGTATTACCAGCTCGCGGGCCGGACATAGTAAGCTCTCCTTCCATGCGATCTTACTGTTCAACTTCTGCAGGTTTGCCTGCGGAGGCACTTGGCCATTTTGAAGCACAAGAACCGCCTTGATGAGGCCCATCACACCAGCACCAGCCTCCAAATGTCCGATATTCGGTTTGATGGAACCGATGTAGCACGGGTTGGATGGATGCCGTCCAGATCCCACACCATATATCTCAGCCAAGGCGCTTGTTTCTGTGGGGTCGCCCAGTGATGTGGAAGTGGCATGTGCCTCAATATAGTTGATTGAGTCAGACCTCACCTTCGCCTCTTTGAGCGCCTTTCGGGCAACAAGCAGTTGCGCCTGCGCGTTGGGGGCCATGATTCCCAACGTCTTTCCATCCGAGGCTACTGCACTGCCCTTGAGTACAGCTAAAACCTGGTCGCCGTCTGCCAGGGCTTTATCCAAACGCTTTAGAATGACAACACCTGCTCCTTCGCCTCGGCCATACCCGCTCGCAGAGTCGTCGAAGGAACGGCACTTTCCGTCTGCGGAGATCGCTCCCGCCTCGTCCAGTACCCGGGTCAGTCCGGGTCCTAGGAGCGCGTTGACACCACCTGCAATGGCTAGATCAGTCTCGCCGGCACGGATAGCCTGTCGGGCATGGTGTACCGCGACCAGGGATGATGCACAAGCCGCGTCCAGTGCAACGCTGGGACCCATCAGATCCAGCAAATATGATATACGGCTGGGGATTCCGCAATAGGCTGTGCCAACACCCATATGTGCACCCACGTCGGGGAGGTCTTCCAGGACCAGCTTGGCGTAGTCATCGGAATTGACACCCATATATACTGAAGTGTTCGAGCCTGCAAGGCCGAAAGGAGAGATGCCTGCATCCTCCAATGCCTCCCAGGCAACCTCGAGCGCAATGCGCTGCTGGGGATCCATCTGCTCCGCCTCGCGCGGGGAGATGGCAAAAAAGGCAGCATCGAATTGATCAATATCGTTAAGGAAGTAGCCCCTGGCGGTGGTTTTGGCCAGTACGGCCGCATTGCGAGGATGGCGCTGTCGATAGGGGTCCCAGCGCCAGGAGGGTATGTCCCCTGAAGCATCACCTTTCTGAAGAAGGAACTGCCACAGCGCGGAGGGGGACTTGACATCTCCTGGGACACGACATGCCATGCCTATTATGGCAATTTCATCATTGGTGTCATTGTTGAGAATATCATCCTGCATCTCAGCGTCTTCGGTGCTGGTTGCGGGAGTCGTCGTGCCTTTGCTATCGTTGGAACCCCCCGCGGGCATGAGGGCCTCTGTGCTGCTGGTTGAAGCAATCATTATGCTGTGTAATGTTGACTCTATGATCAAACAGATAATTAATAAGGTTGTTTGAAGATTTTCAATCTTCCTTGCAGTCAGTTCAAACTAATAAATCACACTCTTTATGTATTAATATGAAGTTTCTGCGATGTCGATATGCATATACTTCGTCTAGCACCAATAGGAGTCCATTTCAGGATTCAATATGATTCACTAGATCCCTATCGGCCGGTGTGCCTCTCTGGTGACTTGGCATAGATTCGAGTAATCGGCTTGTCGGCCGAGGTGAAAGTTCTCTTTGGCCTAATGCGATTCCTGGCGCGACTCGGCTCAGCAACGAGACCGACCCCAAGGGCACTGTGTTATACAGAAAGTCGATGCTTTGAAATGTGTTTTTTGACAAGCCGGGATATGAGCTTTTGCTTTTTCTAATCTTCGTCTTTTATAAGGGTCTTTATTATACGTAACTGCTTGAGGCAGTCGTCCGAGTAGCATTATCAGTATGGCTGCGTCTACCACCATAAAGTACCCGCGCAATTTGCCTCGCGGTGTATGGGAACTGGCCCGGTTACACACTCGTGAAGCCTGGCTGTGCTGGTATCCTGCCATCTGGGGGGCATGTGTGGCCGCGGGCATGCGAGATGTGTCGCTGGAACTCGCTCCATTTCTCCGTTTACTATTTGGCATCTGGGCCAGCGTGACAGCTACACATTGTACATTTTGTACATTTAAGTACGTTCCGAAAGAAACCATGTGCCCATCTCCTACTGACGAGAGTACTAGCGATATCTGTGACCAAAAGCTTGACGAACATGTCGAGCGATGCAAGGTTCGCCCTCTGCCAGCTGGAATGCTCAGTACTACTGAGGCTGTCGTGGCTTTTTCATGTTGGCTGCCTGCCACACTCGCCGTTACTTGGGGCACACTAGGTTCGACCGTCACCGTGGGCTTCATCCCCGTATGGATGCTCAGCACTATCTACCCGTTCATGAAGCGCATCATTCCATTCCCACAAGTTGTGCTGGGGGCAATAATTGGTGGTGCCGTGTTCCCGGGATGGGTGGGAATTACTGGAGATCTGAAGAATCTAGATCAAGCACTTCCTCTATTTTTCGCCACAGCCGCGTGGGTTGTCTACTTTGATATCTTCTATGCGACACAAGACCGCCCAGACGACGAGAAGATTGGCGTGAAGTCACTCGCTGTACTGATGGGAAGGAACGTCCAGACTCTTCTGGCGGTGCTTGGCGCTTTGCAGGTACTGCTGTTCGCTGTCACCGCGCTGCGCGCGGACATGTCGCTCATCTTCTGGGTGCTGGGACTCGGTGTGTGGATGGTGAGCATGCCGTGGCATATTGTGTCGTTGGATCTCAAGGATCGACACTCGGGAGGGCGAATTTTCAAGTCAAATATCAAGTTGGGCTTATATTTGACCGGAGTGTCTTTGCTCGAGCTGTTTGTGGTGCGGGTATTTGATATTTCCCTGGGAACCATGAAGATGGAGCTGCGCTGAAAGGTGTAGTATTAAATAGGAAAGCATGTCGCTTAGTCTGGGAGTCTGCAGCCATTGCCATGCTGGCCAGCGTTCAGCCCTAGGCTGCTAGGTCTTTATCTGCTTGTATGCCCTCCGGCCGAGTATGATCGGTCTTGTTCTTGCTCGGCTGCACGGTTTCTAGCTTATGCCAGTATGAAGTTATGATGAGTCTATATTTTGCAAGTTATTCCCACTTTCATTGTCCATACAAATTTACGGAGTTCAGTAAAACAGCTGCTAATCACCATGAACCGCATCGACGTGCACCATCACTTCATTCCCCCTGCCTATGTCAATGGTATATTGATCCAATCCTCAAACCCTTCCCGGAGACTCAAATGACCAAGAAAATAGCCTTCAACTCAACGCCTGGTGATCCTTCTGGCTGGCACCTCCCCAAATGGACCCCAGAATTGACTCTCTCCCTCATGGCCTCTCACGCCACCCGCACGGCCATTCTCTCCTTGACTGCACCAGGCACCTCTATATTCTACAACTCCCCAGTAGCATCAGCCAACCTTGCTCGGGAGGTAAACATCTATGGCTTCCAACTTCAACAGGAAAACCCCAGTCGCTTCGGTTTCTTTGCCAGTCTCCCGCATCTAACGCCCGAAACTATCCCCTCGGCCATGGAAGAAATATCCTATGCTTTAGATGTCCTCCAGGCTGACGGCATCACTCTTTACACTCGTTACAGTGGAACTGGGTACCTCGGCCATGCTGCCTTTGCACCGCTCTGGGAGGAACTGAATCGCCGCAAGGCAGTAGTCTTCATCCATCCGACGAACACTGCCTCGGACAGACAGATTAAGTCTGATATGGTTAATTCAAAACTGCCACAGCCGATCATTGGTTACCCGCACGAGACATGTCGAGCGGCAGTCGATCTGATCACCTCGGGGACGATCTCCAAGAGCCCCGATGTGAAGATTATTCTTTCGCACGGAGGCGGGACACTGCCTATTCTCGCTACTCGGGCAGCAAATTTGCTCTATGACGCAGGTCTGACTGATATTACTCCAGAGATATTTTTAGAACAGGCTAGGGGCTTCTATTTCGATCTCGCGCTATCTGGGAACCCGAGGAATTTGGAGTTACTGGTGGGCAAGACTGGGTTTGCAAAGGCAGGACATGTGTTATATGGCAGTGACTTCCCCTATGCTCCTGTCGAGACTATCAACAAGTATGTTGAGATGATAGAGGGTTGTCTTTTGCCAGAAGAGGAGAAGGAAGAGATTGCCCGGGGTGCGGCAGTAGAGCTATTTCCGCGTTTTCGGATTGAGGAAGATAACAAGCAGATGTTTCGGCAAGCTAAGATATAAAATTTATGTAATTCTATTGATATGAGCAGGAAAGGCATCATTATTCGAGGATATTCGAAATATGGTGTATCTAAGTTTTGTGTTAGGGCTTACTGGAGCTCCAGGCCGAAAGCAGTCAAATCTGACAAGACTAGTAGACTCCATCAATATCCACTAGGAGTTATAGCTTATAGAAAATACATCATCTCGCTTAATAGAGTCTTTCGTCCGGAACACCCCGTCTGACTGACACGGCTGACTAGTGTACGATGATCAAATCGTATTCTCAAAGTATTTAATATATTCTCGTATCCCGATAGTGTTTCTTTACGTCTCTCTCACCTTCAGTCTATCTTGTGCGAGCGGAATTGAAAGTGCTAACTAACCTCATGGCGCTTCTTTATATAGCGAGTCTGGCTACGGCGGGCCTGGTGTTGCTTGTCCTCCGATCTGTTTTGTATAGCTGGAGAATCCAGCGGAAACTGCCTCCTGGTATTTACCCCATTGATCTTTCTACCTTTATTACACAAGAGAATATCAAACTAATGATATCCAGGCCCCCTTGGTCTCCCTCTCATTGGCAACATTCATCAAATCCCATCAGTGCGCGCGCATCAACGGTTCGTTCTTTGTCTGTCTAATCAAATGCGCACTCTAACATCACTAGATTTACAGAATGGGCCAAAGTCTATGGTGGTCTCTACATGTTCCGCATTGGCCCAGCCACCGCTGCTGTGATCACGGACCGAAGTCTAGTCAAGGAACTGCTCGATAGGCGCAGCGCTCTGTACAGCTCACGGCCAATCTCCTATGTCGGGCAGAGTCTTATAACAGGCGGCGATCACCTCCTCGTCATGGAAAACAACGAAACTTGGCGGCTATTCCGCAAAACAGTGCACCAGCACTTCAAGGCGAACATGTGCGAGAAAGAGCATGTCAAGCTACTCGAAGCCGAGCACACACAGATGATGCGTGACTTCCTGCTGTATCCAGAGAAGCACATGCTACATACGAAACGAACGACCAACAGTATAATCATGAGTCTACTGTATGGGATTCGTACCCCGTCATGGGATACACCACATATGCAGGACCTCTATGATATCATGGAGAAATGGTCCAAGATCATGGAGACGGGCGCCACGCCCCCCATCGATATCTTCCCGTGGCTGAAATGGATCCCACAGAAGTGGCTGGGAAATTGGATCGATCGCTCGGTCGACGTGGGCAGCGGTATGAAAGCTTTGTACGGATCCTTCCGCCGACGGGCGATAAAAGCGCGACGAAAGGCCGAGCAGGGCTCACAAGTCCGAGCTCGCACTTTCATTGACCACGTACTAGACCTACAGGAGAAGAAAAATCTCACTGACAATCAAGTCGACTTCCTTGGTGGCGTGATGATGGAGGGTGGATCTGACACCGGGTCCACGATGCTCCTCGTGATGATCCAGGCGCTGGTGCAGCATCCGGAAGTCCAAGAACGGGCGCGCGTCGAGATCGACGCTGTCTGTGGTGAAGACCGATCCCCTACATGGGCGGATTTCAGCCGTCTGCCGTATATCAACATGATTGTCAAAGAGACGATGCGCTGGCGGCCAGTGGCGCCATTGTCATTCCCGCATGCACTCACTCAAGATGATTGGGTCAATGGATATCTGCTACCAAAGGGGACGACGGTGTTTCTAAACGTGTGGGGCCTCCACCATGACGATCGCGTATTCCCCAATCCCGACCAGTTCGATCCCAGTCGTTACGAGGGGCGAAATAAGCTTGCCTCGGACTACGCCGTCTCGCCGGATTGTATGCAGCGGGACCACTTTATCTATGGAGCTGGACGTAGGCTCTGCCCGGGGATCCATCTGTCAGAACGCAGCATGTTCCTCGGGGCTGCGAAGCTCCTCTGGGCATTCCAATTCGAGCCCGAACTCGATGAATCAGGAAAGCCGGTCGCGATCGACACCGACCCGATAACGGGATACACCGAGGGATTTCTTGTGTGTCCAAAGGCGTTCAAGTGCCGAGTTTCTCCTCGCTCTGCTGTGAGGGCCGAGACGATTCTCCGTGAGTTTGCGCGAGCTGAGTCCGAGATATTTTGCCAGTATGCGACGCCCTAAGACCCGAAGCCGGTGAAGAGCACAGGGCTGCTGGCACAAGGCTGACTGCAGATTATTCGGCCGAGGGCGGGACAGATTTATTTATATATATATATATTGGATATAATATACTTTAGCTGGCGCTGACAAGGGAAATGTGGACCGGGGAGGTGATTGCGTGTAAGCCATACAGGGTTACTGAGGGATGTGATTCGGTCAATCTGACAGGCGGCACGTTGAAGAAAATGGCTGTACTCCGTACCGAGACGCTTTGATACCCCTTCATGCAAGTGAGATCACGAAGAATGTTTGTTCGTCGCGGTGCAGTAGTGCAGTCCGTAAATGGAAAATAATGTATCGTGCATTGGAGGCTTAGGTGAGATTTGAAAACCTTGTAAAATCAGGTCAAATCATGTCATTGGAGGGAACAGGGTCTCTCAAGATAGCTCGAAGGATCTATATATATTGTATTGATTTTTGGCTTACGGTACTGAAAAGAGAGAAAGTAAAAAGAAGACGTATGATAGCGCTGTTACGCCGGGAAATCGAGTGATTCATGCAGGTCACGGCGACCGGATGCTGTACTGTGCGCGCTTAACCCTGAGATTACAGCATTATCGGGTGTTATATTATCAGGATGGGCCAAAAGGTTGTCGGGTTCCATAATCAATGACGAGGACCAGGCCTCTAGATCCGAAATTGTAGCAAGGAAATCCATATCTAAGCCCGAGTCACTTCCTGCCACCAGGACGCTGTTTGGAGGGCCTGGTTTGGTACCAGCAACCACGGGAGGATGTCCTGTAGTCATAGATGGGGTTTCACAATTGCGGTTCGTACGAGTGGTAGAGGAGGATGCATCGGAAGAGGGTCGAATGGATGTCGTGCATAGCTCGGACGCCTTGGTAGCAAGACCCGACATATGAAAGTGGGCTTGACACTCGAGTAGCTCCAAGGGTAGTGGGAGCCGCTCTTCAGCTCCGAGGGACGAGTCGAGGCGTTTATGGAGGTCAGCGAGAACCTGAATGACCAATGGCATCCGTGTCTTGCTGTTGTTGGAATCAGTATCGTCAGGGCTGGTATTTGTCGAGGAGCTATCTGGAGCTTGGTACTGAGCCACACAGTGATGTATAACTTCATCAACACAATATCGCGCCAGCAAGGTATCCTCAGAGTCTTCAAAGGAATGGAGATATATAAGGGTGATGAATACGCATTGAAGAGGCCCATAGTAGCTGCAGAAGAACCACGCGTATGGGGAGAACGCAGGAGCTTGATACAGCTGCAAATAGATACGCAAGTAATTCACGCAAAGCTGCGCCATGCTGGACAATCAAATTGTGTGTTAATAAGTCTTTCAAACCAATAGAGTGATGAAGGATCAATGTTAATGGATGAATTCTCAGGACAGGATTCGCGCTGTGCGAAGAGGGTATGCAACGGGATATGCACTAGATTACGCAGGACAAATTGACATGCAGGAAGAAAGGAACCCATACCTGGTCCATGACTTGCGTGATTGCGCATTCGTCCTATCTGGGGATGGCAGAAATGGTTTCTGCAATAAGATGGCTACTTCTGATTTCAGCAAGGTTAACATGATTCGCGTCCATGCTGCAAAGACGGTTGGCTGTCGTGCATCATCTTTGTACAACGAGGGATGTGTGGATGGAGATGCATTGGCCAGGCGGGATGGGATGTACCCCCTTTCAGGGATCCCCTGTGTAGGAACGCGCGCAATGATAGTGTCGATATTCTGCAGAAGCTCCTTTGCCTCGGTGATAAGCCCCCCAAATTGCCCTTGAGTTGGACCCCGCGCGCTTTGTAGGTGCGCCACGATCCTCGCTTGTAGATTAGCCGTCTGGAAGCGTCCGATAGCGTATAGCATGGCCACCGACTTTCCACCTGTCACAGAGTCGTTGCATTGAGAAAGTCCAGCAGGGACCTCGCCAGGCTCTTCATGGTGGTCAACCATGCTCACGGTCTCTAAGGCCTCCTTCCCGCAGCAGGGGGTCAGCCCCGTGGAGAGGCTCGACTGCACATCGAGCCAAACAATGTGCCACCAGATGCGACGGCGGATTTCTTTATCAAGCCAACTCATCGCAGACCACGTTCGTTCTCGATGTAAACCCATAGTCTGAGCAATGCGCACCGTGGTGCTCACATGGACCAGACTACGCATAGGCTCAAATGGTCGGTCCAGGAACGGCTCTGTCAGCAAAGTTGAAACTAATGTATGTAATGTCGGATGCTCCAGATGCTGACATAAAGAGAGACTAGTTGTAAATGCCGACTTGAGATGGCTCACTGTCGTTTCCTTCTGTAGACCCTGGAGCTTCGTATACATCCAGCTGGCTGCTGGTGCGGCAGATGCGCCACAATATAGGACCGCGAAGAGAAGGCATATAAAGGTAGGGTCATCGCGTAGTTTTTCCGAGGGCAAAGCACTCTCACTGTTCCGACACCAATCCCAGAACTCATTGTATTCTGTCTGGAGAGAAGGCGGGTGTAGGAGAGGAACAAGTGGCCACACGGCGACGAAGAAGATCTCGAGCAGGGCATCACTCACGGGCTTGGTGGGTAGCGACCGCAGGAGATTAAACATGCCCACAGATGAAATATGTGGGAGGGGCAGATCGGGGTGAGTATGCTGGTTTTCGTCAAAGAAATCATCGCTCAGGTTTTCCTATAGCAAGATCAATTTAGGTCAGTCATGGTCCTGCTAGGCGACACATCTCGTCGCAAATTGCAGTTCCCTTGTTTGCTTTTTGTCTTGTTTTGTTTTTGTGCCTGAGCCAGACAGACTCACTTTTCCAGCAACGAGACCCCAGAAATTCCGACCGATATATCGCACGCGGCCACCCCGTCGTATACTCAAATAGTCGCGACAGAGTGGGTCGCTCAGGGTGGGAAAGGAGTTTGTTGATGGCACAGGGGAGGCATCCCGGGTAGTCGAGCTCCCTCTAAGTTGAGGACCGCTCGCATCCCGATCACGGGGAAGCTGAATGGCCTCTTCCCATGAAGGGACTGTTGGATAGAGCTCCTGTCGATGTGGGGAAGGACTGGCATTGGATAATTGAGGAGAAGGAGGTCTCGACGGTTTCTCCAGATACGGCGCATTGGCGTCTTGGCCCCAACAGGGCCAAGGAAGATCTGGGCGAGCATCGGAGTCCCTGCCATCTCTGGGGGATACTGGTCGTACACGGCCGGTGGACTCGTCACGGACCATTGCCCTGTAGACACAATTCTCTTTCATGCGTACGCAGTTGGCACATTCTGGCTGTTCGCGACCGCAACGAACCTTGCGCCGTCGACAGACAATGCAACTGAGCGATAATCGGGGTTTTTTAATGTGACGTGGTTCTGATAAGGGCATTGTTTCACAACATACGAAGTAAGGACTCAATCGTTCGACTTATGCGAGAGAAATGTGCCTTTGTTATAAGGAAAAAACAGAAGGGAAGCTCCCCGGGCTGGTCGCAATTTAGCCCCAACTGAGATAGCCAGTTCAGCCAATAATCTCCATTCCACCTGATATTGGGAGCATTAGTGTTAAGAAAAGAAAATATTCAAATGGAGAAAAATCCATGACCATGTCATGGTACCTTGGGTATATTTCAAAAGGCTTCATCATCTTGTATGCATGTCTATATATATTGCGTAAAGCTAGTTGATTCCTTTACTACTACCTCTTAACGGGAGTAGATCGTATAGAGCACTACTAGAACTTCGGCGCAAACACCTATCCAACCCTCGTCCTGGAACAAATGCCTGCTAGACTAAATCACTAACACGCACGATGCTATAAATACAAGTAGGCTCCCTCTGCACGACACGAGTTGACACTGATACTGCATATCCTCAATACAGCCTAAATAGGTGACTTCAGTGCTGAAATCCAAATAGACACGGAGATTCAGGAACCGCGTTGTAGTTAAAAAAATAGAAAGAAAATCATAGGGAATATATCCAGGCCCGTGTCGGTTACATGTAAAATCCAGTTACGAGATGAGATGCATGATACATGATGATTGAACTTGAACAATTCGAATCGGTTGCAGACACATGAAGATCGTCGCAAAGAATGAAGACAGGAGCTTTGTCTACTGGCTACAAAGGTCCATCAAAAGCAATTATCAAAGTAAGATAGCTAGGTACACAATGACTGGCCCAAGTAACCAATCTGACAGCACACTGTACCTGATTGCGCTTCGTCGCTCCTATACAGCCTGCATTGGCCACTGGCCTGTCGAATTCGTAGATCTAGAACTGTCTACGGAGTAGAGTCTTGAATGCTTGGCTGAGCTGAGACTCGGAGATGCTCGGTTGCTGTAGCAGACGTTCCCATCCTCTGATCGTCCGATAAAAGCGCATGTCGAAAAGAATCTTGGAGACCTTGGCCATTTGCCAATGGCTATTTCAACTGCCTTTGCACGTTTGGACTTTGTCTGAGCTGTCTAGGCATAGTCAGATGACCTATAGGTGCCTGATTTGACAACCTGTCCCTTCCTCTCTCTCCCATACACGCTTTTTACCGTTTCTTCTCATTGTCTATGGGTAGTATAACAACTCACAGCGATAGCCAACATACCATATGTCTGTAGTCAATGAGTCATAAGTGTAGCGATCACTCATGCACATTCACCATCGCTGTCTGCTTCTATGGCCATAGCTCCCACCGGCTCAAACTAAGTGGAGACCTTCAACATGACCGCTTTT
This sequence comes from Penicillium coprophilum, assembly GCF_028826855.1. NCBI lineage: Eukaryota > Fungi > Ascomycota > Eurotiomycetes > Eurotiales > Aspergillaceae > Penicillium > Penicillium coprophilum. The sequence continues at coordinate 3,756,696 of NW_026622724.1, read as the reverse complement.
CGGCAACTGGCAATGGCCGGCATATAAAGATTCTCCTCTTTACAAAAGCAATACGACGTATATCATCGGAAGGATTTGTCCTGTCTGCATGTTCTCAAAGTTGAATGACACCAGAGGCTCCTTATTATCTCAATCCCACCAGGACACCCACTGCCATGTATAGTGCTCAGACCCATGATCCCCCAGCAATTCGTGAACCCCTGCCCCCTAAATGCCATTTAGAATATATGTTGTACTGACGATTCCTGACTTATTTTGTTCTGCTACCAAGCACAGGGGTTCTGATTGATTTTGCTGCTCATCCCTGCTCCACGTTTAACAATGATCGCCCCAGCTGATCCACTTGGGGTTGACACTTCACTAGCGATTCATTCAAAAACAAAATTCTCATCCGCAGATCCAGTCAGCCAGATTTGCAGATCTCTGAAAGCGTCGAGGTCATTTTTCTCGACCGAAATCTCAACAGCAGGGTCGTGCCAGTGGTGGGTTCTTTTCGTTTCGGTGTTGCGTAACGACTCCCCGATATATCGACAGCTATCGAAATCGATCAGAATGAATGTCCCATCATCATCAAGCATAATGTTTGCAGGATTGATATCGTTATGGACAAGTCCGAAAGAATGAAGATGTTTGATAGCAGCCAAAATTCCATCGAGGCCACTTTTCATCTTCGCTGTCACCAATTCGCGCGTACTTGAAAGGAAAGCGACCTTGCCTAGGCGTTGAGGATTGACTGCTTCAAGTAGTGTAGACGTATATCGTCTCAAGCAAAGTCCCGACACTCGACCGTGAGTATCTATACAACCATAGTAGGTCGCGAGGTTCGGATGGGAGTTCCTCCGAAGAAACTCATATGTTTCGATTTCGCGAGCGATTCGCTCCTCAAGATTCCCATCGGTATACGCAAGCAGACTTGGTGTTTTCACATAGATCGCTGACCAAGCGGTTTTCACTTTTGGGCCCCTATCCTGGGTGGGAATTTGCTTGAGTTCCTGGAGATCGTCCAGCACCTTTGGCGGATTGAATCGATTTGTCCGTTTTCCGAAATATAATTTGCCATCTTGCCGAACAAAAACCTGGACATAGGAAAATTTCATTTTGCCATCAATTCTTCTGAATGCCTCATTCTTCTGGATAACTTCCATATGAGAGATATCAGGTCTATTCGCCTGTGCTGGGAAAAGCAGTGAGTTGGCAGAAGAAATGGTGGCCTTGATTGTTTTGGTGGAAATAGCACACGACTTGATGCGAGCCTGCTGTGGCCCCGAAGGGATATTCAGGGCTAATGTGTAACTAGAACGGTGTAGGAAGGGGTAGTTATGGGACCGGGTATTCCGGTGCACGAGTTATCTGGCGCTGAAAGGTTTACAATCCACTCTGTATCGTAGGATTCGAAAGCTATTCAGACTTAAGGATATATCAGGGCAAATGAAGGCCCGAAGACCTTACTGCAGTGCATTAAAGCCGAAAGGGACCCTGACCACTATGCCCCTACGTAGATATTATTCACGTCTACTTGGCTATTTAGGCCAAACATAAACCACCCCTACATTGCAGTTAGAATGGATCAATCACATGCTAATTAGTAGCAATGGGGTAACCATCAATTGGTCAAAAAAAACTTGGATTTCCAACCGCGGTGGCGTAATGGGCGAAGGCGCAGGAGGGACTGAATGCGATAGCGCGGGTGTGAATCTGTGCACATTGATTTCAGGCGCTTATGCGTGTGGTAGCTTATCAGGCCTTACGTGTCAGGTTTATTCCTGTACTACTTCAATCTTGAAGAAAAGGATTGTTCTAAGATTCTTCGCCTCCGACTCTTTGGATTTGAGACCCAAAGTATCAAGAGAGTTAATCAACTCCTCGATTTTTTCAGACTCTATACGACTCCGGCGATAATAGTCAAGTGGGCACGTGGATGAGATAAGTCGGAAGACAGAGGAGAAAATGTGAGAGCAAATGAGAACGATGATATTTATAGAGAGAGGCGCGTAGACACGGTGTGTGATTTGTCGATACTATACCGTGCGGCTGATGAGAGGAGGGCTGGATGAAAACGGGATGCTCAGACCTCCCCCGGAAACTCGAGCTTGTGTTGATTTGATTGCAATGGCAGCGCAATGACCTGAGAACCGTGCATTTAAGTTGTCGAACTTAGGCGCCGTTATCAAACACCTTGACTAGCCAATATGTGGCGTCTCATCTGTTTCAACCACTTAGAGAAGCTATGGATCAAACCGGAAAGGTGAACGCCATGTCGAGCTTTTGCTGGAGGAGTATTTAAAGGTGGATGGTGTTCAAGTCAAAGTCTCAAACACCATCACTAGGTCCAGAATATCCAGTTTTCAGCCGGAGTTGCCGATTCTCAGATCCTGTGAGTATGGATGATTACCGTATTCGTTTCAATCGCTCACATAGTTATACCCTTCATTTAGATATACATTATTCTTGAAAGCGGAGCTCCTTCTCATACAACTCTCGTTTCTCGGACTCGATCGAGAAGCCACCACTCGGGATAACTGTTTGGCGAAACATATTTTGGCAAATATAAAAACCAGTCGTCTTCCTCATATGGACTTAGGCAGTTTGTGCACCGGACACATTCATAATAGTCAGGATAAAATCCACTGTATTCCCAGTCAAGGATTCCAGAAATCGTATACTTGTTATTTTCGGTCATTTGGACCATAACATTGTCCGGTCTTATATCTCCATGTGTGAAAACGATGCGAGGCCCCGGTCGGGTTAGGAATGATGATGATAATCGGCGAAGAAACTTGACGAACACGTCCCCACCCGGATGCGAGCTAGAAAACAAAAATGTTTCAAAATCGTCAAGGCTAGTGATAGGTGTCTCGCTCGTGCGAACATGCCTCCTGAGGTCTGTACATCCTTCGCCTCCAATTCCTCCAAGAGGAGTCCCTTCTAGATAAGGAAGGGTTCTGAGATCGGCAAGTATTGTGTTGAGTTGGTTGCTAAGCGAGGTCTTTTGAGAAGGGATAAGTGTTCGCCAGACTTCCCCCAGCGGTACAGATTGCATGTGGCTCATGAATATCAGAGAAATTCCACTCATACGCACTAACCCAAGGGGTTTCGGTGCTGGGATACTTGGCTTATGACGGTCAAGATATTGTAATGTGGTGTATTCAGTGTAGTGCTTCAAGTTACGGACTGCTTTCACAACTACTCCGAGGGAGCATTTAAACACCCCTTTCTGTCGGGCGAAGGGAGCTTTCCAAATGATCTCACTTCTCTGTAGGAGTTCAGACAGCTGCTGAGAGAGTCCGACCACTGGCGAACACTCCGCGGTTCGGGGCACAGTCTCAAGTAATTTTGCGACCACATCTGAAAGAGGGAAAATAACTTCAACCGGATCCAATGGGCAGAGGGATTGACGAATGTCTTCGTCGGCCTTGGGAAGATCCTGAGGGTTCGGTTTAGTTTTCTCTGTAACATTTTTTATTAGTGATGGAAACGAGGAAATACACATTGGTATTCCTTACTAGGGAGACGATGGCTTGTTTTTTGCATCTCCAGGAGACGTTTCGCATATTCGGTTGGGAATTGCTCGGTCAAGTTGATCTCGGGATCCTCAGTAACAGCGGCTTGTAGCTTTTTCAATACATGGGCATTGAATCCCGCAGCTTTAGAGGTGCTAAGCGGTGGAGAGTCCTCCAAGTCGAAACCCCTTTTTCCCGCCATTTTTCGTACTGGAAATTGGACAGTACACAACTCAGAGTATTGTATATCGAAGATGAAACGCGTGACTTGATGTTGGTGAGAGTAAACAAGGGAGGTAGAAGGAAGAACAGGGTGATTGTCCGACAAATGAAGATTTTCAATACCCAAGTGACAATACGAGGTCTCATACTTACTACGTGAGCTGGTTCTGTAACTTTTGTAACAGAATGTACGGAGTAAGGGCCGGTTAATTGGCCGGTTAATTGGCGCGGAACCAGACAGTTAAATTACGTGAATTACCATTACAGGGGCCTTGGTATATCTTGCCCAGGTGCCCAAGCCCAGGTAGGACCTGGTAGGCAATTGAAAGGTTGACCGCTGCCTCTAGATGGAGAGGAAAGGAATGTTTTGGTATGCATATCTTTTGCTGTTCTACTAGGCTTCGAATATCTTTCTACTTTATACTTAGGTAGATACGACCTACAGGTATGACAGACCAAAACTTGATATATCTATGTATGTAAATGCGCATTATCAGCGAACTATTGAGAAAGGATGTCCTAGTTCCTAGGTGAACAATTATTCTAACGAGTTACATAAAAGAGCCAAGTTGTACAGAGTCGAATCTGTCAAGTCGATACTCTTCTCACCTCAAGTGGAGGGTCCATGGCCCATACTCTCACACAAAACAAAATCGACGATATACGTCAACGTCGGCGCAGGCCTTGCACTTTATCCAGCTTAGCCAGAATTCCCGCCGCGCCTGCAGCCCCATATCCACCCTCCCTCCAACAGGTCTCGATGATATCCTGGGCCCAGATTCGTTGGTCCAGCATAGGGAGATTATTCCGAGGTGGAAATATTGCGACCGAGTCATTCCTACCACTGCTATAGAGACTGATACAAGTCTGTCTCCCCGTGACGATCTCATAGAACACGAGGCCCAGCTGGCAGATATCCGTCCAGATGGAGCAATTGTAATCATCCACCGCATTGACCATGACAGTATTAATAGGCATAATAGTCGAGGCACCGAGGTCAGTAATCACAACATTCAACGAACCATCTAACAGAATATTGCGGCTGAGGATATCACTGTGGATGACGCGACGTCGGTGCAAGTTGTGGAGGCCGATGGCAAGCTGGCGGAACCAGCGCTTCTGGAGCTCTATGCTGGGTCGTACTCTATGCTTCAGCCACTTTGACAACGTACCCCCGGACATGTATCTCATCTCGATGGTGTCTCCAGGAAGGTCGAGGCACTGAACGATGCCTTCCACCGGGCTTTCGAAGCTGGGTTGGATGCGTCGCCAGACCTCTTGCTCTCGTCGGATCTTTTGACGATTTCCTTCCACCTTCTCCATCGTGTAATATTTGTACACGATGGCCATTTTGATTGCCATATCGTCTCGTTGAACAACAACTGCTGCGTCACCACTTGCGATGACTGTATGAGCCTTGATATAGTGACCCTCATCGTCGATGAGACAATGAACGCCGCTCATTTCTGGAAAGAGAGGAGATTATGGGTACCTGCTACCGATTATCTTCTTTGACAGGGGGCAATATTATGGGCGATTGTCTTTTCGGCAAGTTTCCAAGGATGACTCAGTTAGTTTGTGTAATTCGGGTGGGAAAGGAGGATACTCTACCTGCAGAGAACGTGTTCATCTGAATTTAAGCATCGAGAAAGCGGCCACTGACCTTGTGTCCGGTAGAGTTGTGGAGTAGGGATTCGGAGGTGACGGAGTGTGCGGTTGAAAAGCTGGGATTCGAGACTGTTGAAGATGGTTAGAGGATCGTTGAAGGGTCGCTGGGAAATGTATAGGAAATCTGAGAGACTCCAGAGGTTGAGTGTCTTGATGGGGTCCGGGGGAGGTCATAAAGAAAGCGCGATGAAAGAACGGTCAAAGGACGATTAGAACTTTTCTTGGAAGAGTCGAAAAGGCCATTGCTTTTCCGAAAACACCTTCACCTCTTGTCACCTCTTGGACAGATCAATCTGTCCATGTCTTTTTCCAATTTGGGAAAGATCGAAGTTCGAACCACCTTGTCCGAACAGTGTATACATTGTCGCCCATACAGATTGTCTGTTTGATTTCTTTGGTCTCGTTTTTCAAGTTGTCTAGTTGTGAAGTTTTGAGTAGCGTCCTAGTTAGTTGACTGGATATGCGGTCAATTGAAAAGCCACACGGAGTCCATTTTACACGAGTGCCCAGCCAACCTGCCATCAGTATGTATACACAATGAGCAAATACCGCTGGTGGATGAGACGTTGACTTGGGCTTGGTAAAATACCTTGAGAAGGATGTAAAGAAATTAGTCCGAGGGTATCCAGCAGAATGTGGGTGTGAGAGAGATGCGATTTTGTCAAGAAGGGAGCTCAACCTAGAGAGGTAGAGTTCAAACAAGTTGATGACATCGTGTCAATGCGTCGAGATTGCCGCCAGACATCGATAAAGTCCTAGTTTGAGAATGCTCAAGACCTTTCAACTGCTCTACGACTTAATCAAGGCCCAAAATTCATTGAACAAATGTGTTTTGGTATTCTAATCTCGTTCTAGTTCTAAAAGTGACTTCTATATACCGCCTCAAAAAGCTCATCGCTTGACATAATCTTGCACTATACATCACTCGGGAGTGATTGTTGATTTACTGCTCGTTCGTGAGAACATAGCGGTAACGAGCATCCCCGTTCTCCATGTCCACAATGGCCTGGTTGGCATCAGCCATTGGGCGCTCCTGAATCCAAGGCTTGACACCCTTGGCAGCAGCCAACTCCAACATCTCCCGAATCTCACTGGGGCTACCGATCAATGAGCCACCAAGCTTGATACCCTTGAGGAGAAGCACGAAGGCTGGGATCTCGAGACCGCCATCCTCGGGGGCACCGAGCTGAATGAAGGTACCGCGAACACGCAGAAGTCCACAGTATTGGGCAATCGGCATCTTGGAGGAGGAGGCAGTGGAGATGATCAAGTCGAGAGAGCTAGCGTGGCGGGTAGCCCAGTCCTCATCTTCACCGGTGGCGATGAAATCATCCGCACCAAGCTTGAGCGCATCGGCCTTCTTATCGGACTTGCGGGAAATAGCGACGACGCGGTCAGCACCGAGTGCCTTGGCGAACAAGATAGCGAAGTGACCAAGACCACCAACGCCAACAACACCAACGGTCTTGCCGGGGCCGCAGCCATTCCGCTTGAGAGGTGAGTAGGTTGTGATACCACCGCAGAGCATAGGCGCCGCATCGGCAGAAGGAATGGCGTCGGGGATCTTGATAACAAAGTGCGAAGGAGAACGGTTGTAGGTGGAGTAACCACCATACGACTTGCCTCCGTTGGCATAAACACCGTTGTAGGTGCCGACCATCTTGGTGCAGTGCTGTTCGATGCCAGACGCACAGGCGTCACAGTCGCCATCCTTGTTCTGGCACGAGCCGCTCTGCGCTCCAACACCGACCCGGTCACCGACCTTGATATCTCCCTCAACTTGTGATCCGACGCGGACAGCTGTTCCGACAATTTCGTGGCCGACGCAGCAGGGGTAGTTGGTGGGGCCCTAGACTGGTATTAGCAACTGTTCAATTCCGATGTCTAAGAGGTATGTGCCATACCCAGCCACTGCGCAGGGTGTGAATATCCGAGCCACAGATACCACAGTGAGTGACCTTGATATCGACATCGGTCTCCTCCCATGGTTTAGGCTCGAACTCCTGCCAGACCATCTTTCCCTCGGCAGCGTCTGGGCCGAGGGCTACCCAGCCTTCGAACTTGTAATTGGTGGTAGACATGATGTATAAGATTGTATAAAAGTGGGATTCAATTAGTACGATCTACAAGATATTCCTGCAGGGTCCTCCCTTTAAACTATCCACGCGGCGAGATTCGAGCTCCGTCTCGGAGGGTTCTTGTGAATCTTGGTTTCCGGTGCCGTGGTCATCGTGAAGAAAAAGGTCCACTTGACCCATATTGAGTGGATTCTTCATCGAGTGGGTTGTCATCGGGTGGATTGTCATCACGGTCTTAATTTATGTTATGTCCGGCGAAGAGATTTCAGAGACAAATCAACTAGTCGCCACTGGTAAGCGCGGAACAATGATTATAATATCAAAGACACAGTATTTGATAAAATAGACTTCATGTTCATCTCTCCGGCATTCAACTCGGCAAGGTGCCTCCATGACGTCGGAGTTAAGAATGCCAAGCCCCCTGCTTTATGCTGGTTTTATGCTCAACAAGCTTGTTTTATATTGGTCAGAATGGGTAGATAGAATCTTGGAAGGTCTCAGAACATTGAAGAGAGTGGAAATGCTTTTGATTTGACCATATATAGTGGAGCATCGTCATAGTTATTAATGTCCGTCATTTGTCGCTAATTTTGTCAAGCTTTCGCCTCTGGCCCATCATCCGAAGGAACCGCTTTTTGCCGCCGGAAATAATATTGAATACAAAGCACAGCAGTGAGAGCCCATGAGACACCAGCAAGGGATGTGATTGCGGTAAGACCATGCAGGTACTTTGGGGCATCGGAAGTGCGGAAGATTTGTGAGCCAGCGATACCAGCACAGTTGGCAGCCATGACCACCAAAGCCATGGCAACGCTTCGTTCTTGGGGTGTGCGGCAGGAGAATGATAACCAACCGACATTTAAAATACTGTTACTTCGTTAGACCGCGCTACAACCACCAGGATAAAGAACTTACTGCATGCTGCAATAGGAGATATTAGCAACGGCAATAACTCCATACCGGTGCCATTGCGAAGCGTGGGGGTTACTTGTGCGGAGGCAAGCGTAGGAAATCACATTCCAAGTGATAGCCAAGAGTACAAAAGGTCCACGATGTCTCGTTTTGTCCCTGCCAAGAGTTAGAATCGGTTTTATCATAATAATCATAGGCACTCACGCAGCAAAAGATAGTACTATCAGCCAAATCATACTACAGTAGACGGGAACCGAAGCCAATGCGTTTGCCTTCACGGCACCAAAGCCTAGTCCTTTGATCATACTAGGTGTGTATTGAGTCAACCCCGAGAAACCAGACATGGACACCAGAGTCACGAAAACGTGTTGCAGGATGCGCGGCTGCTTGACGGTCTGCCAGATATCAGAGCCTGAAATCTGGATATGGCCTTTAGCTTTCCGGGGGTCATCTAACAGAACGCGATTGCGGATGATGTGCGACTCGCGCTCGGTGAAGTAGCTCCAGCGACCAAAGGCAAGCAATGGACGGCCATCTCCAGCCGATGCGGGCACGAGGAGAGTGAATACGATTGCGATAAACAGGGTTATCAGTCCCTCGACTAAAGTGTGGATTAGCGGGGCTCGGGCCGGTGGGATGTATATGATGCAGATCTGTACTCACCCAGGAAAATCCACCTCCATCCTTCCATGCCATGGGTGTCATGCAGCTGAAGCAGACCGGCGGATATCAAGCTTGATGTTGCCGATGCAAACATCTGCCCATAGAAGAACAAACTGGTGCGGAGACTAGTCTCGTCTTTCTTATACCAAGTGGATAGGTAGTACAATGCGCCTTTAGGGAGTCAGTCGATTCTCCCAGCACCTTGTATTGATTGACTTACCAGGAATAAAACCACCCTCGCAGAGTCCTAACAAAATCCTCGTCACCAGGTACGCAGGATAGGACTTCACAAAGGCCTGGAAGGTTGCAACTAGCCCCCATGCGAACAGCTGACCCGATAACCAGACACGGGGTCCAATTCGCTGCATAATGATATTGGACGGGATCTCCGAGAGAACAATACCGGCGGAGAGGAGTTGTGATCCGACATTAATTTGATTGGTTGTGATCTTGAGGTCTTTGGTGATTGTCGATGTTAAGACGGCGCTGATATTGCCGCGATCCATTTGCAAGGCGAAGAAGGCGACTGCAAGAATGGGAAGTAGAATGAAGTCGACTCTAAAAAGAACATGTTAGGAAAATGCTTACAGTTGATGCGTGATCAGAAAGATGTATATACTCACTTCCGTCGAACAGCTGATTCTTCCTTATCCCAGTCTTTAACGATACCATGGTCCAGTTCACTTGATGGTGAGTCAACGACCTGCTCGTCTAGTTTATATTTTTCATTGAAGATGCCCGACATCTTGTATTTCGCAGTTTGAACAAAGAATCAACGAAAAGGCAAGTATGTGGAGATTCGTGTCTACGGACCGAGGGCTGATTGACCATTCTTATAGAAAAACGGAAAACACACAGCCGACAATTAACCTAAAAGACCAGCACTGTCCAGCTCCAGACTGCGCGCCAATGCGATGCTGATGTCGCGACACCAGGAGATATGGCGCAATCACGGCCAACGAGATCTGCCGAAAGATGATCTGATTGGTCTAGATGGAGTATATGGAGATGAGACTTTCCAATTTGATATTGAACTTTTATCCGATACGATTGACCGTCTCTGTGTCTTGTGCGGGACGGAGATTGAGCTGAGTATTGAAGAGATGTGGCTATGTATAGTTTCCATTATTTACTTAAATCTCGATACATCTACACCCATACGTCCCAAGACACGCCGTGTCGACTAGTCAGCGGCACCTGGGGACCTTCAGCTTCAACGATATATCCCGCATCACACCAATCAAAGGAAACCCGAGGCTGTGCACCATAGAACCCATCATACTCCTCATTGAGAGCATCCTGGAGAGTACTAACTGGGTCCACCGGTTGGAGCACATCCCAGGGCCGGATGCAAGTTACACCCTGGCAAGACTTCAGGACCAGCAAAATAGCGTCGAGTCGATTGATAGCCTGTGTCAAGCTGCGACCGAGAATTTGAGGCTGATCAGCATCAGCTTGAGAGCTTGTCGGGTATAGGTTATTCAGCTGGTACGGATCGGTCTAGAAAAAGGTCAGTCGTTGCGATCAAGAACCAAGCTACTGTTTACTCACCGACAGATCGTACAGCTCATGTTCGTTGTTGCACCAAACCGAGTAGTACAAACTGTAGCCCTCTCCCAGTAAGCGGACGGATTTGTAGGTGTTGTTCGGGATGAAGGTTGATCCTCCAGGGCCTGCCTGGAAATTAGGATGTATCCACGGCAAATCGGATCTGCACTTACCAATCCCGCTATAAACACCTTCCACAACGGCAGAACCCCAGTATTCCACTGTAACATGTTCATGCCGCTGACCGTCAAACTCAGGCGTCACCGGAATCGCAGTGCCATCAAAATCGTCCCTGGCCGGGATCCCCGCAAGATGGAAAAAGGTCGGCGCCAAGTCCACATGAGTGGTCACAGCATCCTGCACATATCCCTTGGCAACACCAGGTCCCCGAATAAACAAGGGAACGCGAATATCTTCCTCAAACCCGCAAGTCTTCCCGGGCGGGAGTCGGTGCTGGCCAATATGGAATCCATTATCTGAGGTATAGATGATATACGTATTGTCCAGCTGCCCACTCTCCTCCAGCCGAGTGACAAGCCCGTCTACCAATTCATCCACACCCTGCAAAGCGCGCAGACGCGACCGATAAAAGTGATCGTTATAATCGACCACTGACTGATTCTGCAGGGGTAGATCGTGAATCCAGCTGACTCCACTGGGCTGCATCATCCAATCCGATCAGTCAAAATGGGTCACAAACACGTTCATTCCAATCAGGGCCGCGCTTACCTGGTCCGGATTGAAGTTGGCCGTGCGAGGCACCGTGACATCCTGGAACAAATGTTCGTGTCGTTCGAGGGGAATGGGAGCAGACATGTAAATCTTGCCTGCAGCCACATCCCCCAGATCGATATTCGAGTGCGGTGCGACGGGCGACACAGCCAAAAAGAACGGTCTTTCCCCCGCCAATGCATCGTCCAGGAACCCCAGAGCTTTTCCCGTGATCACATCGATGGTGTGTTCACCTTCATGGCTGACCGGCGGTTCATGGTTCCGCTGGTAAGTCGAATTGAGGTAGGAATAAGTATACGGATCGAGAAGGAAATCCGATCCGTTAAATCCATTGATGTGGGGGCTGTGATAGTTGTTCACGGTATGGGCATTGAACATTTTGCCAGTGTAATATGTATCGTAGCCTGCATCTTGGAGCCACAGCGGGAGGAAATCATCATTGAACCCGCGCTCGACAAATTTGGGATATCCACCGTAGGGCGGACTGACATCTGTTACATTCGTGTTATGTGCTTGGCGACCGGTCCATAGGCTGACGCGCGATGGACAACATAGGGCCGTGGTGACAAAATGATTCCGGAAAAAGGTACCCTGGTCGCGAATGTGTTTTGAGATCAGGGGGGTGTAAGAGATGGAATCCAGTTGCAGATCTTGATCGTCGGTGATGACGAAGAGGATATTTGGTTTGCGCGATACTTCATGTTTGAGTACCGATTGGAGAGCTGACTGAAGATTGGACTGGAAATCAAGGGCAATCACCCCATTGGCGATGAGGCCGATCAGAGTGGTTAATTTCATGGTGAGGTCGGAATTCGTTCAAGTTCATCGAGAGTATATATTGAAGTCTTGGCACAGGTGATGATGCCATAGATGGGTCCAATGGCGATCGGAAGTTATCCAACGGAGATAGAACGGTATCGTATATAGGTAGATATATATATATACATATATATCCATATATAGTGCTATAGATTGACCATTATATCTACTATCATACATACTATAGTTCAATATATAGGGTAGTGTTGCACGTCGGAGAGTTTTCACTCCCTTTGTACGTCTTATAAGGAGTACTCCGTAGACAATATCAACATAGGACATATATGGCGTGCTTTACGCAATAAGCACCTAAAATATTGCTCCGAGACGTATATCCGAACCGGCAGTCTACATCGGTATTTCCTTTTCCTCTTTGTGTTCCCTATTAATTCATCCACCTTCACAAGTATAGGGCTATGGGCCTTCACAGTCCTTGAATCGACATGGGAGAGATTAAATAGTTTCTTATATCTGAGGGAGAGAAGTCAAGATATGTAGGTTTTCCTACGTTGATTATTTGAGTAGACAGCGGGAGCAAGATATATATTGAGGTACAACCCACCGAGTCGGCTGAAGAGATGCTTGACCCTGGACATGGAGAAAATCGATTCTAGAGCCCGTGAGCTAGCCCTGGATTATGTCAACCTCAGTTGCTACCGAAGATCTCGAAATGCGGACTGATATTGTTGAGTTTTTCGTACAGATTATCCAACTCAACTTTCCTCTCTTCCCAAGTGATCGCATATTGTGATCCAGATCCTTCATTACAGCCCTGGAGCCCGCCCTGGAGAACCTCGTCGATTCCAAAAGCACGGCCCTCTCCCGAGGTTTTCCCGAGGTTCTTCCATCACCGAGGCTCTTCGACTCTTGTCACTTCATTCCACCTCGATATGATTTTGATGCCATACAGCATGTCTGGGGGAAAACAAAACTGCCAAGCACTCGGGCGCTGGGATCCTTAGCCCTCCCCCAATCAAATCTCCCCGACAGGATCCCGAGGTCACATTTTCTACTAGTCTGCACGTGTATTGGATTGGACCTATGAGCCAAGGCAGTCCGGGGGTGGCGCCTGTGCTTTCATTTGGTTTTCTCTTTCAGGGGGTTGAGGATTTTCATGGCGATGCGCCCCACAGCTTAGAACTCCGATCTACGATTTCAGGATCTAATATGTCCAATAAACTCAGTTGGTCCCATGCAGTGATCGCAGCACTAGTCGTGCTATGCTGCTCTGGTGAGTCAAATGTTGCTACAAGCCCCTTCCCCGCTACTCTGCACCTGGGCTTACGTTGCTAGATGTCTTCGCTGCCAATTGCAGCTCCACCTGGATCACCTCCGTGGCTGAGGCAGATACCCTTCGTCAGAACTGTCGCGTGGTCATGGGCCACGTTGGGATTGGCCCATTTGCCGGCAATGACACGGTCCACATCAATCTCGACGGCGTCGAAGTGATCGCAGGCACTCTCGGGGAATATCCATATACCCGGCGCGACTATCTCACCCAGCCGTCGTATACTCTCTCCAGCGCTTCTTTGAAGAAAGCTGACGCATTGGAATTCGGAAGATATGACACTCGCATAGTGAACCTCACACTTCCTAGTCTCACATCCGTCAATGACTACGTTTATATAGGGAGAGATGCTTTTGATATTGGCTACTTGGATATCACAAGTTTGCATTCTGCGGGTAAAATTACCCTGGACTCCCCCAATCTCCATACGCTTCACCACACAAAATTACGCAATGTGACGAGCCTAAGTATTAGCTCTATGCAGATCAACTCGCTGGATAGTTTGTCTGACAATGAACTCAATCTGGATGATCTTTACATTGAAGGTCCATTCCCGAACATCAAAAACATTCCTCTTGGATTCACGTCTGCCAACTACATCCAAATCTCAGATAACTCGTCCATCACCCTAGGAGGGTCTTCGACAAAGAAAATGATCATCAAAAAACTCAACCTTGACGATATCACGGGTTTGAAGCGTAGCGCAGAGCTCAAGACAATCGAGGTTGATTCTATGAAGCTTTCAGGTCCCTTTCATATTACGCATCTAGAGATCCCGTTCGATAATCTGCGCCAACTTCAAGTCTTACAACGAGAGAACAGCCCTCTGAAGTCTATCACTCTTCCTCCCAAGGCCGTGAATTGGACAGGCGGCTTTGAACTCGTCCTCAGCGCTGGCGGCGATCTGAATTTAACCTCGATGTACGGCGCAGACGACCAAGGCAAACAAATTCAGACTTGGTACTGGCCGAAGAATATCTCGTGGATTGAGATTTCCGGCGCCACGGTGGGAAATGACTTCTTGTTTGTATCTCTCCCTCGCAATGGCCACAAAAGCTGACCTGTGAGAACAGCGATCCCTTTGTCACCCAGCAAATGGGCCTGGACAAAGATTTCCCTCCTTCGGACTTGAGTTTCTTCAAAGTCTCTCCATCCGAGAACTCTACAAGTTTCAATTGCACGACCTTCCGCGAGCTCAGGGGCGCGGGTCGCTTGCCGAGAGGTGGTAACAAGTTCAGTTGCTACGATCCTTACCTGACCAACGGTGCTATTCGTGTTCATATACCGATTATCCTTAGCATTGTCAGTGCCGTGCTTGGAATGTGTACCTGGATGCTATGAATTCCCCCGGATCTAGGGTAGTACTGTACAATACATTGAGTAGCAAAGCCAACCTGTATTCTATAAATATGCAGGAGAGTTCAACAGCAGAGAAGGTAGAACAGAATCCCGAAATATAGACGATACTCCTAGTTCTCTAATTTATGTACATAAAGAAAAGTTGAAGTATCAAAGTGGATAGATTGCGTGCTTTATAACTCCGATGAGCATTGAGCTCTGTGCTTAGATGATTTATCGTCGGGATATTTGCCGCTATATAAGCTCTCTTTCAATGGTCTTGATTACTTTTTTTTACTCTGAATCTCTTCATTTCGCAACATGGCCCAAATAGAAAGTGACGCGGTTGAATCGATACCTCCGGGTATCATCGGGACCGAGGGCACCGATGCAAATGGCCACGCAGATGAAGAAAGTCCATTAATCCCGCGCTCTGACACAGAACCTAAGCTCAAGACCTTAACTGGTGTTGGAACCATTATCGCGGTGCTTCTGCTCGGTAGGATAATTGGCTCGACACGAAGACACAAGATCTAATCAAAGATAGGCGAATTCATTTCCAACGCCGATGCGACACTAGTGATGGCGGCGGCAGGCCGCATCTCGTCGGAGTTTAACCGTCTACGCGATGCTAGTTGGCTCTCAACGGGGTATACATTAGGTGTCTGTGCTGCACAACCAATGGTGAGCATAGCCCACACTGGAGATATCCCAGGGTCTAATTGTCGTCCAGTATGGAAAATTGAGTGATATTTACGGTCGCAAGCCAATGTTACTACTTTCATATCTGCTATTCGCAGTGGGATGTATAACTAGGTAGGTAGATATTCATCCAGCAGTTGAGGTACAGTTTTAACCGTCTATAGTGGCATTGGATCCCAGATGTGGGTGGTAATCTTTGGTCGCGCAACCAGCGGAATGGGCGGTGCAGGAATCATGACTATCAGCTCTATTATCATCACAGATATTGTTCCTAAGCGCGAGGTCGCCACTTGGAGAGCATATGTGAACATCGCCATGACACTTGGACGCAGTCTCGGAGGTCCGCTGGGCGGTTGGCTGAGCGATACTATCGGATGGAGATGGTGGGCTTCCGCACATTCTCATAGCTGTAAATATCTTCTAACAACATTGCAGGTTGTTCCTCTTACAAGCCCCGTGCCTCGCTCTGGCTGCAGCTCTCGTGATTGTGAAACTGAACGTCGAAGAGAAGATAGACTCCACCTCCAAAGGTAACAGACTCGCCAAGGTCGATTTCCTCGGAACGGCACTACTAGGCTCATCTATTGTCGCGATGATCACCCTGCTCGACCAAGGTGGGAAGTCCTTCCCATGGAGGTCGCTGTGGACACTCTTCCTAGCAAGCGGTGGATTATCACTTCTAGTCGTCTTCGTGCTCGTCGAAGCCTACGTAGCTCGCGACCCAATCTTCAACCTCCGCATTCTCCGACGCACAAATGTCTCCACGGCATACATTATCGGTGCACTGCAGATCGCCGCGCAGCTGGGCATGATGTTCTCGGTCCCACTGTATTTCCAAGTAACACAGCGCGCATCAACGACAGCAGCGGGGATGCATCTCATTCCTGCAGTGATTGGAAATACTCTTGGCGGACTGCTGGCAGGAATCTTCATCAAACGCACAGGACAATTCAAGATTCTCCTCGTTCTGGCCGGCCTGGTTGCTGGCATTTCCTACCTCCTTCTCTACCTCCGCTGGGACGGACACAGCGGCTTCTGGGAATCGCTGTTTATCTTCCCCGGCGGACTTGGCACCGGAATTGCATCGGCATCATCATTCATTGCCATGTCTTCTATGCTCCCGGGCGAAGAAATCGCCATGGCAACAGCGGGATATATGCTGGTTGTGGGATTCTCCATCACGGCTGGTGTAACTACATCAAACTCCGTTCTGGGGATGGAGTTCCAGCGGCAGCTGAGGCTCAACCTTCACGGGACTGGTTCGGAGAAGGTACGTACTTTTTTGGTGAGGATATTTTGTCATGATACTAATTCAGCTAGGTTATTCAACGTGCGATGGCTGATACGAATTATATCGCGCATTTGACTGGACACCTGCGGGAGGTTGTGGTGGCATGTTACGTCTCCGGACTTAAGCATACATATCGTGAGTTGATGAACTCTTTTATATTGAGTATCTTGCACTAACCCGGTATAGTTCTTTCCCTTGGTTGTTCGCTTTTGGCGTCCTTCAGCGGGTTGTTTATTGCACGCCATCAAATATAGACTTCGTCTATCGACATTGACTTGCTATATAGGATTAAAGATAGATAATGCTGGAAGAGGATATGAAAATGACAATTCTCATGGTAAAACCAGGAAGTGCGCTGGCTTCTAGAGCCCGAACAGCTCGATCTTCATTGAGATTTGAGCCAGAAACTTTACAAGACTGATTCAAGCTACAGCCTTCAGCGTGTTACATCTGTTCCAAGGAGCAAATTGAGCAAGGATCATCTCTTTACCTTTCTCTATGAACACTGAGCTTCGCTATGACTTTCAATTCATGGAAAATGACCGAAGTCGCGCATACTAGGATGTGGATATACTTTGAAAGATTTGATGCTAGTAGTACATTGTATCGCTTTCCCATTCATCACTATTATACTTCGAATGTGATGTGTTCCAAGGTCGGCGATAGCGTAGCTCAACTTTTGAGTCCCCAGATTGCACATTCATATTGACAAACTCAGCCCGAGCAGCTTCAGGAATGGTGTCACTTTCCTTCACTCCTCGGGATTCTATAGATATCAGTCTTTTCAAAGCCAGAGTGGTCGCAGATACCCAATAGTCATCTCCTGTCCACTTTTGTAATATAGAACATATATCACGACGGACTCGCCAATCACGACATTTGGCCCCAGACCATAAGAGCGAAGGCAGAACAGAGAACCTGTAGACAAATGGTGACAATGGGACGTCATTCGAGCCTGACCCCGCTAGCACTTGCGCCATTTTCGTAGTATGCTGAAAACGCCCCAAGTAATCGTCATATGACATCTCATCTGGCTGTTTACTAGTGGCAACAGCTAGCTTGATGTCGATGATCCCACTCCATAGTTCGACGAGTCTAAGCGCATCGCAATCATCGGGGGCAAGACTGTTTGCTTCGACGAGAAATGCCATCAGGCGTCTTCCCCAAAGTCGAAGCTTCGTTAGTGCTAGTGCTGCATCACGCCGGATGGAGCTTGCTGGACCAATGTCAAATCCATAAGGAGTGATATCTAATATCACATCTCCAACGACCACCACAAATCTTTCGACGAGATGCATTTGATCAATGCCTGTAAAGGTAGGAGTACCAAGTCTTGATCGAACGGCTAGATACTTGTCATCAAAAGGTTCGGTAATATCCGCAAATAGTTCGGGATAGGTAGAAATAGACCAGTGGACGTGAATTTGGGCAAATAACTGCCTCAGTGCCAGTCCAGTAGACCCTTCATCTTTCCGGACATCCCATTCTTTGAAAAGTCGATATCCAGACACGAGGTGGTGGCGAGAGGTGGAGAGATCCCCTTGGAACAGGCTGAGGATAGTCAGGATAACGCACGTTACCAAGACCACTTGTTTGTGAATGCTGCTTGGGCTATCCTGAAGTATAATTTCCCGGGCGAGACTTTCTCGGAGGTACGTAATCGCTTTTGTAGAATGGTAGAGAGTCAGAAAGGATTCTTGATTCTGTTTGCAGTCTCCTTGGACCTGTTCGAGCTGAAAATAATGTGCACCTATCGCAATCGCGGCATGCCGGACCGCAGGGTGCTGTTCGCATATTTGGAGAACCAATCCATCCCAGAATGTGTTTTGAAAGTATCGCGAATATCGTTTCGCCGTGACATTTCGATAGAAATCCAGATACCATCGCTCATCCCAGGTAAGCTCGGTCCGGCCGGCACTGCCCAAAGACAGAGGAATAGTAGCAACAGGTGGCCTGACTTTGGAGTCATACCGGATCTCCAGAGCTACACTGTTCTGACCATTGGTGGAGTCCCTGGCTTCGACGTCACGCCACTGGCGCGTCCTCTTATCGATGTCTTGTTCATAGCCGTCGCATACCCTGCCTACGGCTGTACATTTGAGACAAGCTGGATGGGTTTCGTCACATTTCTTATGTCGTCTCCTTTCCAACGCTCAGTTGATGTATTTTTAAGTGTGTCTGGATGACTCACTTGCATGTTCTACACCCTGAGCGCGAATTCGTATGCTCTGATCTTCGCCTTGGGTATTCGCTATACATGTTTCTCGCAGATGATGGGAGGATACATCAAATACAATATCTAACTCCGTGAAACCGCCCAAACTGGTCCAGGGTTTTGAGTAACGAGGAAAGGTTCGAGATTGGGAAAAGAGAAGTCCACAGTTGAGCAGAGCCCTTCGATCTCTATGGGATCCCGCACAATTCCCTCTCTTTTGTAAGCAATTGAGAACTGTGTCGTTCTGCCTAGAAAGTGGACCGTTGATCGCCACGTGATATAAATATCACGTGTGTCATCGTCCTTCGGCAGCTCCCGAGGTTCCGTCGGGAGGCCGGCCTCTCTTCATTGAAGTCGAGGGAACTACTCTTTACCTCTTATTATCATGAGTGAACAACTCTCGTTCAACACTTATTACAACCCGAATCATTCCAACTAATCTCCAACTAAAACCATGTCGGCGCTTAAGGCGATACGGATTATAAACCGCGCCGAGAGCTGGTACCCCTAACTGCGATCTAGTTGTACAAATGTTGTGTAAAATACACAGGCCACTTTGGTGACACTGAGTTGATGATCCTCTGGACCAAGTATGTTCACTCAATATGTGCCTCCTAAGCTTGGGTTGGGAACACTACGAATCGGCCAGAAAAGCGAAGGTACCAGTTGATCGTTCATCGTAGACATCCATGTCTCAATAATAGGGTGAATTCAATCAACTCATTCTATTCGTAAAGATAATATTTGAACCATTGAATGCTATGTTGCCATTTGCTATTCTCTGGAAATAGAACGACCAAAGCACGATCTGCGTATCCCAAATTTGGTTACAAAAAGGCATAACTTGAAAATCGAGACTCAAGCTTCTGATTCCAGGTTCCTTTCCATAAAAATCATCACCTCCAGTTATCATTAATTGTGACAGCATTGGTGTCACACTGGGCAGGAACAGTGTACGACAGGTTGGGGTCACTCTCCCACTTCACAGTACCATCACTCCCCACATTGATATACTTGTAGGAAAAACTAGTACCTGCTGGAAGTGTCACAGTTACAAACCACAGGTGGTTGCTCGAAGTGTATGAGGAAGCGCTTAGCGCAATGGCACTGCTTGGGGACCAGGAGCCAAGCTGAGAGATAGATCCAGCAAGCTTGATATTCTGACCGTATACGGTAGTAGCGATCACATTGAATGTCACGGCAACAGCGGTCGGAGTGGTGCATGAGGTTGTAGTCGTAGTCGTAGCCTTAGTTGTAGTAGCAGTACCACCACCCGATCCAGTGGTAGTTATACCGCCTGATTTACTAGTCAAGGTGTTAGGCCAGGCGGTGTTTGTTGCACTGCTGAAAGTACCAATAGCCGAAGTATATTGACACTGGCCAGGGACACTACTGGCAGAGGTCTCACCCCAAGGTGCAGGAACTATGGCGTTTCGACGCTCGTTGGCGGTAAGTAAGGCTGCGTAAGACCAAGTCAGGTCGCTGGCTGAAAGTGGCGAGCCATTTGACCTGGAGAATTGCTCGGCTAAGGAGCCGCTGGACGGGGCATATTTTTGCTGCGATAGATTGTTAATCAAGTCAGTCAGCTCTCTGTGATGGCTTGAAACTTACCACAACGCTGACATATCCATCTGCATACGCCTTGACAGCGCTCACGATCGCGGAGTATGTAGCGCTGGACGAGGAGTAGGTACCGGTTGCAGCAGAACCGTAGAGATCCTTGAAGAAGTTTAAAGATACAGAGGTGATTGTCAAAGATCCAATACGGTTCCATGTGTAGATAGCATCATACAGCTGCTCGGCAGCGGCCAAGGTACAGAGGTACCAAGGGTTACCATTGTAATATGAGTCCTCTGCGTATCGACCAACGGCCACAGCCTTACCCGCAGCGATACCCGAGTTGATAGAGTAGATTGAGCGGAACGAATCAGTCACAGCTTTATGATTTGCGAGGGCTCTAGCCGAGCAAGGCTGGAATGTGGTGTCATCACATCCTGCCTCCGGATCGAAGGTTTGAATGCTACCGAGCAGGGTGTTGGCGTCTTTGCCAGAACGTCCACCACCGAAATTGGCCAAGATGTACGATCCAGTCCAGAAAGACTGTAGGAAGCATAAGACCTGCGGAGCCTGAGAGTCACAGTACGAGCATGACGAACCGACTTGTTTCGCGAACGTGCTTCCCTCCACCAAGGCGCGGTGCTGCGCCGCGATGGTAAAGAATGATGAGCCAGAAACTTCCTCCCAGAGATCTGCAAGATGTCAGCAATTTCTACAACCATACTTTGAGGTACACTTACCAAATCCGGTCTGATTCCAGTACTGGGCAACATAGGAGAGATCGTTGCGCACAACGGGCCAGACAATGTTGGTCGCATAGTTGGTGTACCCATTATCCTGAATTGGTTAGCAATGCAATCATAAGCAGGATCAACATTCATACAATAAGCCATTGGCCGAACGAAATCAACGCCGTGGCTCTCAAGGCTGGTCCATCACGCTGAGGGCGACCCCAAGAGCCAGTGAAAGCCGTCTCATCGGCGTTAAACTTGGGCTCTGCCAATCCACCGCTGTAAAGATTCCCAGATGGGTTTGAAACTGTCTGGATATAGGCCTGCGCACTGATATATTCTTCGATCACGGTCAACAACGCGCTGTCGCCCTTCTTGAACATATCGACCAAAGTTTTGAACACCAAGGCTGAGTCGCGAGTCCACGTATAATAGTCTATAAGTTAAGTCAGTCATCACTTGAAGGAATTTCTTGGTAGGAGTGACTTACAGTTGGGGTTGGAGGTGCTCGGGCTGGCTACTACAATGCCGGGCTTTGCATTCGCAGCATGGGCACCATCCGATCCGATGTTATCCAGGATACCCTGTCTTGCCACTGTAGTCTCAGATGCCAGCCAGGTATCCAAACTACCTGTCGCACGAGGAGCCAACAATATGTTTGGGGCGGCGATGGCAGCATGGCCAAGAGTAAGCGCCCAGAGCGCAGTCCAAAAGCGAGGAGCCATCATATATAGTCAGAAGGAGGGCTTGTTAGGGAATCATCGTGGGGGCCAAACGTGCTTTTTATAGGAGGTGGGATTCAATTCCATTCGGTCGCCATTCTGCTGATACATTTACATGCGCATCGCATTGCATGATGATTGCAGGAAATTTGCATCATCGCACACTTTCTTAAGGGCAATGGGCTCCGGGGCGACGGAGAAATGCCATCAGGCAAAGATCGCCACTCCTTTCTGCATGATCGCTCGCTAGGAATCTACTTCCAGCACTAGTCAAGAGCTTCATTTTTGATTCTGCAAGTTTCGGGTCTATCATTACTCTCTTCAGTAGGCGGATCGAATATCTCCCGAGACATAGGCGATATCTTAGTGTCCGAGATCTCCATTCCAATCGCTTAGATCAACCACTTTTGAATCAAGCATTAATTTCCCGTTAGACAGATGCCGCGTCATTTGAGCCAGTATTTGATCCCGCTGAATCTCCGTCCCCTGTCATCTTCAGCGGATAATCCGGGGTGGTGGCCACCAATCAGTCGGTTGGATTGTCGCCCTCACCAGTACGCTAGACCTACCTAGGAACTAGCGCTTTGGTGAGAAATGCCATGCATGGGAGTTTGATGCGACATTCCTTGACTTGAACAGTATTATGAGGATGTGGAACCTTGAAGAATCCCGGAGATGGGCTAAGCCCCGGACAAATGGACTTCTTCAAGACTGGCGCAGGGGCCTAAGTGCCATTAGCATCCAGCAAATAGTGAAACTACTCGACTTTGGAGGGTAATCTCAGCTTTCCCCTCATTGTAATGACTCTCTATCTCGGCCCGAAGGCGCACATTTGAAGCAACTTAAAAGTTCTCCGTCGTGTGTTTTTAACCGATTGGATTAGAATGCAAAGCTTATCCTATGAGTGTATATTCCCGTGACCGAAAGTCCATCTTGTGCGAAATTGAATGAAGTGACTTCAACTCGAAGGATGCAAGTCAAATATATAAATTGGGGCTGACTGCTGTTCTCGTCGGTTTCTGTGAACACACAACCATCGCTAAACCATCGAGTCCGATCTTCCTCAGGGGGCAAACATGAAAAAGCTCATATTCACAGCAACCATATTGCTATGGCAGATGGTAATGGGATTGACTCCCGCCGAGTGGCGGAGTCAATCGATCTATTTCCTGTTGACGGATCGTTTTGGACGCACTGACAATTCGGTCACTGCTAACTGTAACGTTAATGACAGAGTATGCATATGGTTTTGTCCTCAGATCTCAATGTATAAGCTAATCATAGGCATATTAGGTGTATTGTGGTGGCACTTGGCAGGGAATTATCAACCAGGTATGCGTCAAATGCTTGTGTTGTCAATTCACATACTGACTTGACTACCAGTTGGACTATATCCAGGGAATGGGCTTCACTGCCATCTGGATTACACCAGTGACAAAACAGCTCTCCCAAAACACTGGCGATGGCACATCCTATCATGGGTACTGGCAGCAAGATATGTAAGGTTATTCGACTGCTGACGCTGGGGTTATGCTCACAAAATTCAATAGCTACAATGTCAATCCAAACCACGGTACATCCGATGATCTGTTAGCACTCTCGAAGGCATTGCACGCCCGAGGCATGTACCTCATGGTTGATGTCGTGGCAAATCATATGGTGCGTCATGGTCGATATTGGGATGGCAGCCTTTCTAATAGCATCATAGGGCTATGCCGGGGCCGGAAACAATGTGGATTACAGTGTTTTCACGCCCTTCAACTCTGCTTCTTACTTCCACTCTTACTGTTTGATCAGTAATTACAATGACCAGTCTAATGTCGAGAACTGTTGGCTTGGCGACACTACTGTCTCGTTGCCAGATCTTGATACAACGCAGAGTTCAGTCCAGACCCTTTGGAACAACTGGATCTCCGACCTAGTGTCCAAATACTCCAGTAAGTTGAATGCTTTATACTAAAAACTGGCCTAACGTTATTAGTTGATGGACTGCGTGTCGATACCGTGAAGCATGTTCAGAAGTCCTTCTGGCCTGCCTTTAACCGTGCGGCAGGTGTCTATAGCGTTGGAGAGGTCTTTGATGGAAGTCCATCGTACACTTGCGATTATCAGAAATATATGGATGGTGTCTTGAATTATCCAATGTGAGATGACTGCAAGCCAGTTTCCTGGGGAAAAGCTGACCATTCATCCAGGTATTACCCATTGCTACGTGCGTTCCAAAGCACCAGCGGCAGTATTAGCGATCTGTATAACATGATCGGTACCTTGTCGTCAACTTGTGCCGATTCAACCCTATTGGGCAATTTCATCGAGAATCACGACAATCCACGTTTCCCAAGGTGAGACGGTTGAAGTCCTTCGGGTTATCCGATACTAACCACCATCATCATAGCTACACAAGTGACTACTCACAAGCAAAGAATGTTCTTTCGTTCCTCTTCTTATCGGATGGTATTCCGATTGTGTATTCTGGCCAGGAACAGCACTATAGTGGAGGAAGTGACCCAGCCAACCGCGAGGCTCTCTGGCTGTCGAAGTACTCCACCACAGCAGAGTTATACAAATATATTGCGACTACAAACAAAATCCGCAAAGCGGCCGTCGCGGCAGATTCCAGCTATATCACGAGCAAGGTACGTTTTTTCAGGACGGTGCTGCTGACAGCCCACTAACGAGCTATCAGAATGTCGCCTTCTATCAAGACAGCCATACATTAGCCATGAAGAAGGGATCGGGCAGTTCGCCAGTCATCACAGTCCTTTCCAACGCCGGGTCATCTGGATCTTCCTACACTTTGTATCTGAGTGGAAGCGGGTATTCATCCGGCACCCAGCTTATGGAATTGTACACCTGTACATCTGTAACGGTGGATTCTAGCAACAAAATCGCAGTGCCAATGGCATCTGGATTACCACGAGTGTTTGTTCTCGCATCATCCGTGAGCAACAGCGGGCTTTGCGGCTCATCTACCCCAACTACCACAGCCACCACAGCCACCACGGCGACTCAAACCACTACAGCAACCACTACAGCGGGAGGTTGCACCCAAGCCACTGCCCTGCCGGTCTTATTCAAGGAGCTTGTGACTACTTCTTATGGCCAGGATATCTACATTTCAGGCTCCATCAGCCAACTCGGTACCTGGGACACCAGTAAAGCCGTTGCACTGTCTGCAGATAGCTACACTTCTTCCAATCCCTTATGGCAGGCAACAATCACACTCCCCGTCGGCACCACGTTCCAGTATAAATTCATCAAGAAGGCAAACGGAGCTATCACTTGGGAAAGCGATCCTAATCGATCATATACGGTGCCAACTGGGTGTTCTGGAAGTACAGCCACTGTGACGGCGAGCTGGAAATGAACTGGGGGTCGGTGGTGACGACGGATTCGAAGATGGGTCCGTCTCTGGAATGTGCAAATATCATTGACAGCTACCTACTTTCTACGAGCACAGCCCTGCAGAGCAAATCTGAGAACTTTGTGCCAGCTAAATTATATTTCATGGCATGTCATTCATCTAAACGCATATGTGAAGTTTCCAATCGTCCACACTCGCATTCCCACTACATATAAGACACAGCGAAATTCGCTCATCATAAAGTCGTAGGTATCCTGACGAAGGCCATCTGACCAAAGGGCAGCATGATCCAGGAACAGATTCACTAGCAAGAGTCTTGCTCATATACAAATGACCAGGAGTATGGATGTGTGTAAACTTGGATTCATAGTTTGACACGATCCCAAAGAGCACCTGAATAGCATCGAATACGATAAATATCCCTAGAAATAAAATTCCACGGCCATGAGGTGAAAGATAGCACCAGGGCAAAAAACATCCAGGTTTCGTTTCTGCGTCATGAAGACGACGATGTGTCCTCTGATCTCGTTCGTTCGTAAGATTGATTTTATCTTGAGAGCTCTATTCTGAGGTCGTTACGCCCATATAGCGCGTGCTTGATATTATCTCTCGACTCGATAAAAATTGAAAACGCTCGATTCGTCCATCACGAAATCTCAGCTTGATGTTCAACCTCTCGATCTCTTGCCACAATGTCTGAAAAGATGCTCGCGGCGCAGGAGGATTGATCATGCCTTCACCTTAGGTATCACTATGAAGGCCACTAGTAATTCGATTGACGGACTAATGTAATCGAAAAGTGTGTGGCGAAAGGCACCCGCGAGCTGCTTGAATTTTGTTGCCTTACCGTTTTCAAAGTTGGTGAACTTGACATGGGCATCATGGAGGCATGGGTCCCTGACTGACGTAAAATCTACTTGATTTATCATGTATCAATCAAGCAACAAAATGGGCCTTGAAAGCGGAAATAAACGTCAGTCGAAGTCAAAGGCGTCACTCGCGAAAAGGAGTCGAGTTTTGAAGTAAGTGGTGATAATCCCCTATCATTCTTGGGATAAAAGTCAACTCATCGAGATAGCCCTCGGTCAGATTTTGTTAGATCTGGGGAGTTCTTGTCCAAGAAATCGCCTTGTATAGATCCAGCAAAGCGGCCAAGGTGAGTGATCTAGACTAGGATCAAGGCTACTCATTTGAGATCCGTTGTAGAAAGATCAAGCGATCTAAAAAAGGCATTGAGTTAGGTCAACTGGGATCCTTTTTCGAGTGATACCGTCAACGCGATCGAGTGGAATCAGTGTAGGGATCTTGATCTGGTCAACTTGATTTCTTTCCAAGACGACTCCATTTTAGAATTGCCGACGTCATCTAGGATTAAACTGGGTTGGGTTGGAAGTTCGGTCAGATTGACCCGGATTGGAGGAAGACCTCCAAACCGGATGTTGAAGAGAAGTAGAGCCCAGGTCTTGGTCAGATTAAGGCGCTTCTCGTGCAGAACAGGACTTTGAAAGCATCTCTCAATGCGATTGGGGTAGAATCTGAGCTCGGGTGAGCCAGTTTGATTTGGCTTTCTTCGAAATGGGGTCATTTATGTCAGAGTGATCGGTATGATCTGGATCAAGTTGCTCTCGAAATCGCCAAAGGCTAGATTCTGTCACGCTTCAACCACGGCTCTAACAGAGGAACCCCCCCCAAGGCAAGTCAGATCGATCTGACTGACATCCTTTACCACGATCCCACCCCAGATCGTAGTGACTTACACTTGGGAGGAACCCGGGTTGATTTGACCAAAGGCCTGGTATTGTACACCCTGTTGCAACAAAATTTAGGCTGACCGGCAAGAAAAGCAGGAAGAGACCGCCAATATCAACTAAGGTGCGCTTAGAGTAGAAATCCCAATTAGATATAAGGCTCAAGGTTCCTTGTAGGAACCCCCAATGCCAATATAAACTCCGCTTAAGTCCTCTTTGCTAGGGGTCACCAAGGTCATGTTGGATAAATGCCGAGGTCTTGATCGGATTTGCGTAAGCCTGCTTCCTGATACGGGTGTGTCATTTGACGTGGTATCGGGCTAGCTGAGATAATTCTGTCGAGAATCTGACGATGAATTCTGTAGGGACAATGTGGGATGATGTGCCAGTCGACCAGTAATCATGATACGCCTCGGGTGATTTGGAGAGGCAGGTGAACCGAAGGTATGGAGGATATGCCGAGAGCTGATGGGATTGTAGAGGGCCTTGGAAGCTCTCTTATTTCCTTCGCAGGCGAACACATGTCAACGGTTGGGACTTACTCAACCGTTGACTTTGAGAACTTCTCAGTTGAATAGGCCATGGAGATATTCAGACGGATTACAAATATGTGAGGAATGTGTAAATCCAGGGTAGACCGAGGTATATTAGAGGGAAAATATCTGTTCCATTGCCTTTCACGTCGTGCAGTGCGTGTACATTCCGGTTGAAAATCAAAAAGAACATGGAAGGTACCAAATATGTCTCACACACCACCCTGTCCAAAATGTCACGTCTGGTATCTCATGGGGCCAAATATAATTTGATAGTGTAATACATGCAGGCATTTGATCACGCGATCGGACATGCACTCAAAACAAGGCAGGCTAAGCCAAGTCAACTTGGTACTTTAGATATTCAAACCATACTATTCAATGTTATCGCCCAATGAACAGGTCAAGGGAATGCGCAAGGATTACAACGGTCAATGCGAAACAAGAGAGGGTCTAGCCCCAAGCAGTGGATATATCTGCCGGACAGGGGTGAGCTTGATGGCGCGAACATGAGCACGGCGCTAGCAACGACGAACGTGCTACTCTACACTCCGCACTCCGTACTCCGTAGTAGTTCCAGAATTAAGCATGATATTCCAGAGTATCACTCCACAATACGGTCTCCTGGCAATCCACCGATGGACATACGGTGGGTGTGGTGAGTGACGATCACCCGGCCGATCGTATCGAAGACGAGCGGAATGGCAAACTAGATACTGGTAAAATTCAAAATGGTTGCGCCGAGTAGTACAGTGGGGAGTCGCAAGAGACGCTCGAATGTGTATTTTCTGGACTGACAGTGCGAAGCGACATCAGGCGGCCTAATCGCGTGAGAAAGGGGGCGAAATCCGATAACTTCCAAGAAACAGTCAACTTTAACAGTCATGAGTTGATACGAGGCCGATTCCGGGAGACCGACGGACCAAGCCAGTGCCAATACGAAGGAGCGCTTTGTCAAGTCGGGTAATAAGATGGCAAGATCACATGGCCTCATGGTCCAACCAGATTATGTCTCACTACCCCAGGGGGCGGATAGTGGCAATTTTACCTTGAGCCTAATTAGTCGTGCAATTCTGATCAAGCGAGGGGTGTGAACGACTCTCATTGGACCAAGGCCATGCGATTATACACAGATATCAGTTTATCTCACCTCGGTTATTCTCTTGACTGTGATAGGAGCAAAAGGAGGTAGCCAAGCAGACAGGGTTACAGTGCAACTTACCAGCCAAGCGGCATGGCGCGGGGGAAAGATACTCGGCTTGGCCGTGCCAAGCTGCGCCAAGCGGCGCTAATGCACGCCAATATACGCTAAGGTCGGCCCTAAGTGGGTCATGTAACCAAAGGGGAGAGGGTCTAAGCCCACAAGAGCTGATTGATTGGTCGAACCAAGGCTTGGCGATTATTAACATTTCGGGATCCCAATTATCTTCTTTGGATCAATTTGGTTGACCTTTTCCTTTCTTATCAGAAACTGAGACCCGGATGATACCGAAGCTGGACGATTGGAGCCAAGGCAGGCTTAATCTAGAAGGAAATTTACTACCGGAGTAGATGCAGGGTCTATTTTCCGGCTATTGACGGTTTTTGTACCTTCCGCCACGTCCCAATGTAGATAATCCCCCGGGACTTCTCCAATGGGAAATGCAATTAAGTGAGAATCCTGGGAGATATATCCAGCTGAGTGGCTACGCTAAGTCACGCCATGTCCATATAATTGCTTCATCGCACCCTCCCATCAACTTTCTTTTCTTCTTTTTTTCTTCTTTCTGTGTGTCTCATCTCCCATATCTTTTGGATCCCCCCCTCCAGAACAGCCACCATGAATGCCAGCGACCCTGTCGATGTGGCCGAGATTGCCAAATCAAGGGCAGCTGCACACGATGTCGGTGTGGATGAGAAAGCCATAGTAGTTGATGAGATGACCATCGACACTGCGCCTCCCCTACGAGAGGTGTCAATCCAGGGTGATTCTATGGACAAGACCACTCCCACCACGGAAGAGCTAGCCACTTTGCGTCGTGTTGCCGGCAAGCTACCTGTTGCAGCATACAGTGTTGCCTTTGTGGAACTGTGCGAGCGTTTCTCGTACTACGGTACCACTGCTGTTTGTATGGAACTATCAAATCGTCGAGGGAGGATAGATCGGCTGACTCTCGATTAGTTGTCAACTTCATTCAGCGACCTTTGCCCGATGGATCCTCTACCGGTGCCCTTGTTCCAGGTGTCTCTGATTGGAGCAACGAGTCCCCCGGAGCTCTGGGTATGGGTCAACAGGCCTCCACCGGATTGACATTGTGTAAGTGATAGGTGATATCTAGAAGGTTCCGTTCATTTTGGTTAACTGATCTTGACTGGCACAGTCAATTCTTTCTGGTCCTACATCATGCCCCTCTTCGGTGCCATGATTGCTGATCAATATTGGGGTCGTTACCGTACCATCATGTCCGCCATTGCCTGCGCCCTTGTTGGACACATCATCCTCATCATTTCCGCTATTCCCCAGGTTATTTCACACCCTAACGGTGCTATTGGATGCTTCTCTATCGGTCTTATTATCATGGGTGTCGGAACTGGTGGTTTCAAGGCCAACATCGCCCCCTGATCGCTGAACAATATCGTGAGGACAAGCCCTATGTCATGACACTGGAGTCCGGTGAGCGTGTCATCGTGGACCCTTCTGCCACCGTTGCGCGTATCTATCTGTACTTCTACATGATGGTCAACATCGGTTCTTTTGTCGGCCAGATCGCCATGGTCTACGCCGAGCGATATGTTGGTTTCTGGCTCTCTTACCTGCTCCCCACAGCCATGTTCTGTCTGTGTCCTCTAGTATTGCTCATTTGCAGGAAGCAGTACATTCTCACTCCCCCCAGTGGCTCGATTTACGGCAAGGCTTTCAAGCTGTGGATGTTGGCGATGAAGGGCCACTGGTCCCTGAACCCCGTGCGATGGTACGCTACATCCTGTCCACCCTGAATAGGTACACCCTTACTAACCTTCATTTGTAGGTTCAAGTCCTCTGGTACCGATCATTGGGCCGTCGCCAAGCCCAGCTACCTCGGAGCCAGCAAGCCCGCATGGATGGACTTTGACGATGCCTGGGTTGATGAAGTTCGACGTGGACTGATGGCCTGCAGAGTGTTTTTGTGGTACCCTCTTTACTGTACGTGACCAAGGAATCATTCTCTCTCAAATTTCGCACATGCTGACCACCTCTAGGGCTCGCCTACAATCAGATGTTGAACAACCTGACATCTCAAGCGGCTACCATGAAACTTGGCGGTGTTCCCAACGACATCATCAACAATCTCAACCCTATTGCATTGATCATCTTCATTCCCATCTTTGATCACATTGTCTACCCCATGATTCGCAAGATGGGCTTCAACTTCACCCCCTTGAAGCGTATCACAGCCGGTTTCGTCATGGCCGCTCTCAGTATGGTCGTCGCCGCCGTCACCCAACACTACATCTACAAGTTGGGACCCTGCGGTAAGGAGGCCAACTACTGTCTTGAGGTAAAGCACGAGCACACCAACATCTCGGTCTGGATTCAGGCCCTGACCTACATCATGGGTGGTATTTCCGAGATCCTCGCCTCCGTGACTTCCCTCGAGTATGCCTACACCAAGGCCCCCAAGAACATGCGATCTCTCGTCCAGGCTGTGTCCCTTCTGATGAACGCCTTCTCGTCTGCCATCGGTCAGGCTTTCATTGGTCTGGCTGATGATCCTCTCTTGGTTTGGAATTACACTGTGGTTGCTATTCTAGCATTCGTCGGTGCTATTGGCTTCTGGGCCACCAATTACAAGTTGGACGCACAGGAGGACGCTATGAACATGTTGCCCGACAGTGAATTCACTCCCCATGCGGCTGTAGATGAGGAGCGGAAGTGAGTATCGAACGAGATATGTCCGGATGAAGTAATGGTACATATGGATGGTTATGGGTTAATATCTTGGCATGATTGGCTAAAGCTGGGCTTTTAAGACCATGGATACCCATTGAAATGATATTTCATTTTAATAAATTGCTTTCTGTCGTAGATTTGGTATCCACTGCCTACTCGTTTGTGTTCTGTTACCTCCTTAAATATTTTACCCAAGGTAATCCAGGAGCTACGTAGCATCTTCGTTGAAGTTTGTTTGATCATCATTTTCTCTACGCATTACCCTTCACATTCCATTGTGGATACTTGTGGATACCTGTCCCTCCCTAGTCATCGACTATACTTGGCTAGGTTCCTTTTATAGTTCCGCTCTTGTCAACAACGTCCTTAGTAGGCCCATTTGGAAGAGTACACCAAGCTCGAACACATCACAGTATCATGTTACCATCGTGCAATTGTGTTGATGTGAAAATCATCTGAGTATTACTTTTGCATGTGTGCAGACATTTGCCCTCGATGAGCCCCAAATCAAAATCACGCTCTCTTTCGCAGACTTTGCATCCTGGCACTGTCCTTCTGTTTCTTATTTGGTGATGCATCCTGTTTCGCACTGCGCTTGGTTCCCGTGCCGCTTTCCTTGTCGTCGGTTTTCTCCTCGGTCTTCGTCGTGCCCTTATGACCAGCCTCGCCAGTCTCTCGAGCCTTCTTCGAATCTTTCTGGCCTTTCTGGCCTTTCTGGCCCTCCTCCCCAGCCTCAGCACCAGCCTCATCGTCCTCCACCTCATCACCCTCCCCAGCATCACCCTTCCTAGCATCACCCTCCCCAGCATCATCTTCCCCAGCATCACCCTCCCCAGCATCATCTTCCCCAGCATCACCCTCCCCAGCATCATCTTCCCCAGCATCACCCTCCCCAGCATCACCCTCCCCAGCATCATCCTCCCCAGCATCATCTTCCCCAGCATCATCCTCCCCAGCATCATCATCCCCAACATCACCATCATCCCTAACATCAGAACTGACCTTCCGCCTCGCCTCCTTTGCCTTGGTTGTATTGCCAACAAACTGCTTCCCGCCTTGTGACTCCTCAACCTTCTTCTCATCCGTCTCCTCCTTTTCCTTCTCACTCAGCTGATCCCACGCTTTCTTAGGCAAGTACCGTTTGCGCGAGTCGTCATCCTGTCTTGCCGTCCCAGAACCCTCCTTGGTCTGCCATTCCTCTTTTGTCCAGTTTTCGAGATGCTTCTGAGGCTCCGTTTGGCCTTCTTCCTTTGTGGTGTTGTAGCCACCGCCGCGCTTTTTGTATTCAGACGCCATCATTTGGGCCTGCACCATTGTCAGAAACCAGGGATATCATGGAATTGGGATTGGAGCGATGGTGATGGATACCTTCCGTGCAGACCATTGGCCCGGTTTCCCGCCCTTGTCACTGTTGTGGACTTCCTTTTTGACTTCATCGCGAAGTTTGGGGTCGGTATACTTGTCAGACATTAGAAAGTATATAAAGGATATTTAGGGTGTAGATTGAAAGGAGGAAAGTGGGTGAACAATCTTGGAAGTTGGAAGGGATCAATGTCGAATTACATCATGCCGGGATGGATTAAAAGCCACCCGTGCAGCCTCAAACCTTGGAATTTCCCCAAGTTTAAGTTTAACCTTAAATGTTGCCTCGAAAGTTAAATTTCGATCTTTATTTCTAAGACCCGTATCGATCAATTTATCTCACAGTGGAACTTGCCTCAGTTGGCGAGGATATCAAGTAGGCATCTCATCTCCCTAGTTCTCTCATACTCTCCATTCTTTCGGAAATACACTCCCGCAAATCCCCAGGTAGCGAGTTGGTGTCCACCTTGTATTAGCACCTCTGCCCCGCCAAAATCAGCCCGACAGTGATCTCACTCCCAAGTAGAACAGCCACGTAGGCTTCGGCGGCAAAATAGTTGTGGATATTCTCTCATTGGAGTGAGCGGAAGTCGAAAAGGTCTTCAGATCTGTCGATATGGCCATGGGCCCGGTAGTCGAGGCGGTGGATATTGGCTAATTAAGAGCCGTGGGAGGGCAAATAATGATGGACTCCCATGTAGTCTAGCGACAAGACGGAGTCTGCGGGGGCTCTCCGTCACAGCGGGCATGCTAAAGTGATATTTGCCCAGGGTCATGTTGGCCGATTTCCACTCT
The DNA here is from genome assembly GCF_028826855.1 of Penicillium coprophilum. NCBI lineage: Eukaryota > Fungi > Ascomycota > Eurotiomycetes > Eurotiales > Aspergillaceae > Penicillium > Penicillium coprophilum. Next base: position 3,722,998 of record NW_026622724.1, on the reverse strand, counting down.
GTAGTGTTTCGGATGTGATACCATCAAGTCTTCTGGGGTGCATAGCACTAGGTCTACTTGTCAGAATATCAAGATTCTTCCTTCAGATTTTTCATGAGGTATTTGAAGATATCCATCACTTAAATTATCCAAGACAAACGGTGTTCAGCCACTCAGGAAAATGAGCCTTTCTAGGAAGTGTCGAGGTGAAAGTCCAAATGGCATTGTTGTTGCTGATTTTAACATAATCGAATATTGTGAGAAGAGCTAGCCTTGATCGCAATATAGAAAAAGACCTGCATGGAAAGAAGAGCTAGTTCTCCTGTGGTTTCTTCATCTTTCTCAAATTTCAGATTAGTAAGAAGTTTGCAGTCCAACAAACCAGGCAGATGAATAAAAGTTCGCGGTTTTATAGAAGACGAAAGAATCAAGGGATGGCCATACTAAGAAATTTTGCCTCAATTCCGCAGCTTCCAGTGTCACAAGTTGAGAACGATTTAGATGCTTAGGAACCTTCCCCTCAGCTGGAAAATACAGAAAAAGCAATCATCGACGATCACGCACATTACCAATAGAACTAGCGAACATAGGGAGGATTACCAGGCTATAAGTAACTGTACTCCATATCCATGCATAGAGATGTGATGATATGCATGCAAGATTCAATCGAAACCAATGATTGCACGAAGATTAGAGGAAACTTGCTAATTGAACGCAGACTTCATCACACGAACCCAAGACGAGGCTGCGTGTCCTCAAATATTGACATGATTTGCATCAAACTGTTCTAGTACATACCTGGTAGCCGCCCGTGCAAGTATGTCCAGCTATGCCATGCTCAAGGATGAAAGGTCGCACGACTTGAAAATGCAAGGGGTACCGTTAATCACAATACATCTCCTATAGCTATGAACGATGCGTGTAGATGTATGAGAATGCAGTGTAACCTTGCCCGGTGCTACTCCACAGCATTCTCGGTGCATCAAGGAGTCGGGATGGTCCAGTAGTCCTCTCAGGTTGTTCCTCCTTAAAAGCGAGTTATCCTCCGGATACAAGATGGATCAACGCTGCCAATGTAGTCAGCTGGCGATTTTACAGTCAGCTCCACATAAATTGTATCACGGTGCATAGTCTCGAGCTAGTGAACTCTGCAGCCTTCACCCCTCAAATTATCATTTAATGGGCAGACTGGCATTGCCAATGGAAAAGGAAGTCTATAAGTATGCGCTCATTTCTTAGAAGAGAATAGACAAGGTACCGCATTTGCAGGATTTCTCAGTTCAACACGAGCTGTACATATCGTCCATCTGTATTGCCAACTTATCCAACATGGTTGGATCAAAGAGATATGTACTAGCAATGATATCACTCAGTGTGATGACCATTGCATCTCCTATCCAATTAGCGCGCCGGGGTAAGTTCCGTACATAACAAAGCCCAATCTTCAACCTAACGATGGAAATGTACCAGCAATCACAACCGAGCTGCTGGAACGATTCACCCTATTCTCCCAATTTGCTAGCCTATCGGCCTGTGATCAAAATATCAATCAAACGGGCCAAAGGCTGACCTGCGACTATGGCACTTGTGGACTCGTAGAAGCCGATAACACGACGGTAATCAACACATTCCACAGTGTCAACGGGCCAACAGGTTACATCGCCCTAGACCACACGCGGGAACTGATCCTTTTGACATTCCGCGGAACGGTATCTGAAAGCGACGGCAACACAGATCTTGACATCGTTCTCACCCCAATTGATGAGGTTTGCACTGGATGCACAGCCCATCACGGTTTCTGGGTATACTGGACTGCTATAGCGAGCCAGGCAACGACCCAGCTTCGAGATGCAACCAGCTCATATCCGGGGTATAAGTTGACCGTAGTCGGGCACAGTCTGGGTGGGGGGATTGCGACGTTGGCAGCGACTGTTCTTCGAACACAGGGGTTCAGTCTGGATGCTGTAAGTCAAGTTGTCGAACAAGAGAGGATGTAGATGTCAGCTAATGTTGAACAATCAGTGGACCTTCGGCGCCCCCAAACCAGGGAATATGAAGCTGGCCGAATTCATCACAAACCAGCAATCACCAAACAGTATTTATCGAGCCACGCATACTACAGACCCCGTGCCGAAAGTGCCGATCAATTTGCCGTTCTTGGATTGGAGCCAGCCCTCGCCTGAATACTGGATTACCCAGGAGACTGGTGTACAAGCCACCGCTGATGGGGTGCAGCATGTTGAAGGGATCAATAGCAGGGCGGGGAATGCTGGGTCGGATCGGGATTTGAGGTGGCCGAATCCTGAACATGGGTGGTATTTTGGTAACATGAGCGTCTGCGCAACTCCGATAGATGCATCATCGTAAGCTGATTAGGCGATGCCGTGGGGGAAAGCCTTGTCTTTGTTTCCTTTCGCAGATAGCGTATCAGTGTTGGACTGAGATCAAGGGAAATTGCACAAAGAATAGGAATAAATATATTGTGTACTGAATACTAAGCCTACTTAAACGCCATATACTGGATCAGAAAGCCCAAGCAAGAGCGAGGGCGGTATCATATCGTAAACATGCATCATCACGACATCTTAGGGCGTAGACGCAGACTTGGCCCTGGCATAAACTCGAGTCCAGTGTCAATATCACCACTTTGAGCAAACTTCATGTCTTTCAGGTAGTGATCCCGCGGCTGCCACGGACCACGATCAGCAGCTTTGGGTAAGACGCTCTCGGCAAGAGACACATAAGTCGACTTGAGGTTCAAGAGGGGACGATTTTGAAGTGTCGCGGCATCCTTCTCCTTCAGACGGGGAACAGCAGCGATCAACTTTCGCGACTCCAGCTCCTTGAGCAACCGACAGACAAACTGCGCCGTTGCATCCGAGCCGAGAGTCCACGAGGCATTGGTATATCCAATTACGAAAGCGGCATTGGGCACATCCTGGAGCATGACCCCATTCCACAGATACTTATCACCGGCATCAATCTTCTTCCCATCCACAGACAGCGCCGAGCCACCTGCAATCTGCAAGCGTAAGCCCGTCGCGGTAACAATAATATCCGCATCAAGCTGCTCGCCCGAATTCAGGATAATGCCATTCTTCGTCACCTCCCGAATCGTATCAGTCTTGACATCCGCCTTACCCTGTCGGAGACTGCGGAACAGATCCCCATCGGGACAGAGACACATCCGTTGATCCCAGGGATTGTACGTGGGCTTGAAATGCGGGTCGTATGGAATATGGCTGGGCAATTGCTTGCGCACATTCAACTTGAGCAGCCAGCGGGAGAAATTCGGGAAGCGCTGGCAGAAGAGGAAGAAGATGCGATTGGTGTAGATATAGATCATGCGCTGCAGCCGAGTATACAGGGCATTTGGGAGAATATAGGAGAGCCAGCGGCTGCTCGAGCGGTTTGGGAGGGAGATAATATAGGTTGGGCTGCGCTGGAGCATTGTGACACGGGCGGCATGGTCGGCGAGATTGGGGAGGAGAGTGACGGCGGTCGCGCCAGATCCGATGATAACGATCTTCTTGTCCTTGTATTGTAAGTCCTCGGGCCAGAACTGTGGATGGACAATCTGGCCCTGGAAGGCATCCAGGCCAGGAATGTCGGGATTCAGGGGGTCCTTGTAGTTGTAGTAGCCCGTGCCGAAGATCACGTAGCGGGCGGTGTAGGTTTGTTCAGAGTCATTGTGGTCGACAGTGAGCGACCAGGTGTTTTCATCGGAGGACCAGTCTGCTGATGACACACGATGGTTATAGCGGATGTGCTCGTCGATGCCATACTTGGTCGCCGTGTCACGAACGTAGTCCTTAATGGCAGCGCCCTCGGCAATAGGTTGGTCACGGGACCAGGGGTTGAATTGGAAGCCAAAGGTGAAAAGATCAGAGTCAGAACGAATCCCAGGATATTTGAAGAGATCCCAGGTCCCTCCTAGATCGTTGCGACCCTCAAGGATGGTGTAGGTGTAACCGGGAAGTTGTGTTTGGATGCGATAGGCAGCGTTGATGCCGGAGATACCAGCACCGATGATGATGACATCGAATTGTTTTTCATTTCCATTTGTTCTGTCCATGATGAATGCAATCTGAGTACAACTTCAACGGCATCAAGCGGTGATATAAACAGAAGTTGCAACGCCTCGGCTTCACGTTGTGATCAGCGGATCACACCTACTTGGGGTAAACAGTACGTCGCACTTTGACCTCTTCACGGAGAGATCGGAAAGAGATCTTGATCATATATTTTGGTAGTAAACAGATTCTGTATACGTAGAAAGATATATAGGTACAACATTGAAGGTGATAGTTAAAGATATCTGTATCTAAGAAAACATTTGTACATCTATATAATATCGCTATACACCCATGTACCTATACACCTATACACCTATACATCCATACATCCATACATCATATCGTACGGAATATAGAGATCAACGCCATGAAATGCATGATCGAACCTCGGTAATTTCCCAAATGGGACATCTTTGCGAAAGGATCGACAGTTCCCACTCTATATACCCATGTCTGACCCAACTCATGGACAGGTCCAACCATGTCTCTCACAGCAACCAAAGTGAAGCTCTCCCTCAAGGAGAAGTTGGACTTCCTTCCAGCCGTGGGATCCATCATAGTAGCCTACATCTATGCCCTTCTAACCGGTCTCCGGCGCACCGAGCGCCAAGCCAAAACTTTGTCGCTTCATTTGGGATATGCGCTATTCCGCAAGGCGACCATGCGGATGACGGCCCGTCAGATGCAATACATCCTACCTCCAGACCTCGTCATCTATGAAAAATACTCTAAATCGACAGGCGCTGTACCCGAGTCTGTACAATTGGGTGATGGCGCCTTAGGCCACTGGGTGGGCGATCGAAATGCCGACAATGTGATAATCTGGTTTCATGGTATGTATACAATCACAAAGAAAGATGAATTCACTGACCAGGTCATTTAGGTGGTGGCTTCGGACTCCCGGCCAATATGGGCTATTTCAAATTCTATGCGCAGCTCGTGCGCGATCTCAAAGCATCAGACAAAAGCGTCGCGGTCTTCAGTCTAACTTACACGTTAGCCCCAATCGCAGTCTACCCGACGCAACTGCGACAGGCCGTAAACTGTCTACGATACATTCTCTCGCAGCCAAACCGCGACCCGTCTACAGTTTTCCTGGGCGGCGACTCTGCGGGCGGGAACCTGCTTGGTGGAGTCCTCTCTCATCTGGCCCACCCACATGCAGAGATTGATGCCTTGCCGTTGCACAAAAACCTGGCCGGCGCAGTAATGATCGCCCCTTGGACACTTCTTGAGGAAGAATTCCCGGGTGTTCAGGTCTACGACGGCGGCGATATCATTAGTCAGGTAGTCGCGGGACCCTGGGCTTCAGCCTATATTGGATCTGGTAAGCGGGACTATTACACGGACTTGTCGACTGCGCCCACGGATTGGTTTACGACTTTCCCCGTGAACTCGGTTCTGATTACAGGAGGCGGGAATGAGATCATGTTGCCTTTGATCCAGGACCTTGCGGAGAAGTTTAAGAAGGGCTTTGAGAATGTGGAGTTTTTTATTGGACAAGGGGAGTGTCATGTTGCGCCTGTTTTTCATTTGGAGTTGAGGGATAATACCAAGACGAAGCAGGGGAAGAAGGTTGAGGAATTCTTGACCCAGTTGATGTGATTGTATATGGACAGTAGCTGTAGATACTATGTTGAAGACATAATACAGGCATGGCACGGATCAGCTATGCAGTCGTAGACAATATTACATCCACAAGCATCACTATTGCTCAAAAACACTATAATGTCATGGACCAGCCTGTGATATTTCCTCGATTCTCAAATTTATGTGTATTAAGCCCGTATACAAATTCAAAATAGGTACAGCATAAACATATCGTGTGGAATTTCCATAAAGAGAAGAAGAGAAAATCTACTACGCCTTCTGCACTTGCTGCGCAGCGCGCATCTTAACAAACGCACTCGACGCAAAAGTGCGCACACCCTCCTGCATCCAGGTCGGCATAGCACGCACCAAACTAGCGCCCGACTGACTAGCAGGCAAGATAATCTGGCCACTACTCTGAGTCAAGATCTGTTTGCAGATAGCATCCGACACGACCTGGGGGGGTCATGATAGGCTGCTTGAAATGCTCCTCGTTATCAGTGAGTACCTTGATCATGGGTGTACGCACCCACATGGGGTGAATAACACTACAGCAACAAGTTAGCAAGATGCCCACCGAGATACGACCATAGGATAACTCAGTAACTCACCTGGTGCGCACATTCGGCGCATTGTACCAATACTTCAATTCCTGACGCAGTCCCTCGTGGAACGCAAGCGCACTAACTTTGGAGCAACAATAATCCACCATCTCGCCGAGTGCCACAAAGCTTGCCATACTAGCAATTGTAATGATATGACCATGGTTTGCCTTCACCATAGCTGGCACGAACTCCTTCACCATCAGGAAATGGGAGAGGGTATTGACCTCGAATGTCTGCCGGATCTTCTCCTCAGGCTCATCTAAGATAGTCCCCTCGTGGCCCACACCGGCATTGTTAATCAAGACCGTGGGCTCGCCATGATTGTCCCGGATTGTGCGCGCAACTTCCGCGATATCAGCCGAGGAAGTGATATTCGCCTTATAGAAAGAGACGTTGGCGGGAAGGGTGAAAGTCGGCTCATTGATGTCGAGGATGACTACACGCACGCCTGTGCGCGCTAGATCTTCCATAACTTGCTTGCCGATCCCACTGCAGCCGCCGGTAAGCAAGATGAGCTCATGGGCTGGGATCCATGGTTGGTTGGAGGTCCAGTTTTGCAAGGAGCGTTTTGAAAGGAAGCGGTTTGTGGCGCGGAGGAGGACAAGGCCGGCGAGAACACCGAGAGCCTTTTGGGTTGTTGGGTTGCGGAACAGATGTTGGGTAGGCTCTGGGAGATGGGATAGAGCTGTTTCAGCGTATTTGGTGATAAGATCGAGGGTAGACATTTTTGCTGTTTGATTATAGATGAAGTGAGGTTGGGGTTGAGGTCATCGGAAGGTAAATGATCGGATTATATTGATAGTCAGGGTAACAAGGATCATAAGGACCTTTAGGATCATTGCCATACAACCTCGAGTATATCCAGCCGAGGCTTCACATAAAGCTTTCCCAGTCAGGAAATCGATGCGAGAGTCGCGAGACGGGTCCACAATAGATCGACAGTTATGACATCTTCCAATTAGACTTGAATTTGTTGAATGCTCTGTATCGCCTGTTTTCTCTTTCTTCTCTTTGACTTCTCTTGACGCCGTATATCCCGTAACATGTCCTTTCACATGTCTCTTGGCATCCCCCGCATTATCCCAGCCCTAATCCCGGGGGATCTTTTGGAGTCCAGTCGGTGATATATTGGCTACACTGGTTTCAATGGTATGATGGTATGACTCGACGTTTTCTCAATATACTAAAATACTGAGTCTAGCTTGACAAGCTGACATAGTGCACATGTCTCAGAACTCCCCACTGCTGCAATGTGAAAAGCGCTAACGCGCAGATCCAAATAATGGCGGTTCATAGAGCCGAGGTCTCGCATTGGTCGCCCCTACAGGAGTGTCGATCTCTGTGGGGTATGTTCAATGGAGGAAATGACTAGTACGGGGTATATGAGCCTCGACTGAATCCGAGGCTCTTGTCTCTTTCAACACCATTCAGAGAAACCAAAAATGGCCCTTGGTGACAGTATCCCAGCAATAGGGGCATTCACCCTTGCCGAGGCGTATTTCCTCCAACGAACTATCTTGACCAACAATACCTTCCAAAGAATCTGTCTCATCGCACTTGTAGTAAACATCCTCCTAAAAGCCTTCTACAGCGTAATAATATGGCCCTTCTTACTAAATCCGATGCGGCATCTACCAAAAGTCCAGGTAGGAACAAAAACAAGAATAAAAATACATATACACAAAATACTAACCTTACACGGAGTACAGGGCTCACATATAGAACTCATCTTCGACTCGCCACGAGGAACAAAACCCCTCCAGTGGATGAAAACCGTCCCAAATGAAGGGCTGATTCATATGCGTGACACATTCAACCAAAGTTATGTGATCCCAACCAACCATCAGGCCTTGTTAGATGTGATGAGCACAAACACATACGATTTCGAGAAGCCATGGCGCATGCGTAACTTCCTCGCCCGGATCATCGGATTCGGGATGATTACCTCGGAAGGTGCAATGCACAAGAAGCAGCGTAAAGCACTCACGCCCGCCTTTAATATTAAGAATATCCGCTCGATGTATTCACTCATGTGGAGCAAGACCGGACAGTTATTGGATGAACTGGAGAAGGAGATCAAGATGAGCCCAATGGATGGAACGAGCCCAGAGGACCAGGAGGGTAAAATTGAGATGGCTGAATGGGCGAGGTACGTTTGACAAGTATCGGATCAGATTCCCGAAACATAGTAGACTAACAGGTATGTATGTAGCCGTCTCACACTCGATATAATAGGGCCTATAGCAATGGGGCGTGACTTTGGCTCCTTGCATAACAAACGAAACAAAGTGGCCGACAGCTTCGCAAAGATCCTCGAGCCAACCAAGGAGAAGATGGCGTTCCTAGTAATGAATTTTGCATTGCCGCAGTGGATGGCGAGGCGTGTGCCGTGGCGGATGAACGATGTACTGAATACTGAGACGGCGTATCTGCGCAGTACATGTGATGAGATTGTGCGCGAGAAGCGAGCTAGTCTTGCTGATTCCAAGATTTCAGCTCAGGACCTGGAGGCTGATATCCTGGGGACGATGATGCTTGGCGGGGATTTTTCGGATACGGAGTTGGTGGATCAGATGTTGACATTTTTGGCTGCTGGAGTGAGTCTTTCAGTGCAATTGCATTGCTACTTGAGCGAATAACTAATCCCCACAGCACGAAACCACCGCCAGCGCCTTAACCTGGGCTTGCTACCTCCTCCATCTCCATCCAGAATACCAAACCCGCCTCCGCGATGAAATCCGCTCCAAAATCCCATCAGGAAACAGCCCGATCACTTACCAAGACCTCGAATCCCTCCCTTTGCTAAACGGCGTCTGTCAAGAAGTCCTCCGCCTCTACCCAACAGTCCCAACAACAATACGTGAATCGGTCCGCAACACCGTTGTGGCAGGAAAGTACATCCCGAAGGGTACCCGGGTCGTGTTATGTCCGTGGGCAATTAATCGGAGCCCACTTTTCTGGGGCGAGAATGGGGAAGAATTCTTTCCTGAGCGTTGGATCGATACGGACAAGAACGAACACTGTATCCCGAACAATAATGGTGGAGCATCGACAAATTTTGCGCAGATTACGTTCCTGCACGGACAGAGATCGTGTATTGGGAAGGACTTTGCGCGTGCGGAGTTGCGGTGTGCAGTTGCTGGCGTTGTTGGACGGTTTGTGTTTGAGATGCAGGACCCCAAGCAGGTGATTCATGTTGCAGGGGCTGTTACTATTAAGCCAGTTGAGGGAATGCATTTGAGGATGCGGAGGGTTGATGAGTGGTAGTGATATGGGTTGATGATTGACGATTTGTTATTTTATGTATATTGTATCTATGTTAACAGCTTACAGATGTAAATTGGTAGGAAGAATGCATATCGACAAGGACTTGTTGCAAGATCCCTGGTAGTTGATCCATATGACAAGTTGGATATGAGACACAAGTAGTTCAGGGGGATTATAGAGCATAGCGGTCAACGGCGATGTCCTCTGTTCCATTATGGTCTACTCATCCAGGCCAGCCCAGGCTATGCAGCACATTGGACACTGGGCGGCGTAATGTATAGCGCATGTTTCGGCTTCCTCTCAGCGGCTTGTAATTTGCTTATTCCCGACTTAGCCCCGAAGCAGAAGAGTGGGAAATAGTACAAAGTCGACAGTCATTGCCAAGCTGTTCCCCGGTATAGAAGGATTCCCGTGTTGATAATAGTTGGGAAACCAGGATCTGACATGTAGTATACCTGATTCAAGTAAGATTGTATCAATATAGCATTGCACGGTAGTACCACGGGTATATTGTACTCCATATCTCAATACTATCAAGTAGATTAGAATGCTATGTGAACATCTACATTCCCTTTTTAGTTGATAAAAAGAGCATTTATATGTCCTCGGCAATTAACGCCATGAAGCTCCTCGCCACTGCACCAAGATAGTTGGAACAATGCTAACACCAACCATGAGGGCAACGGCAATACCGGCACCACCAGCCCAGCCAACAATCTCGAACATTTGAGGGAACCAGAAAGGACCAATGAAGCCCCAGATCTGCCGAACAAAGGTGATAAAGACACCCACACTGGCAGCATCCGCACGGTAACAATCAACCGCATAAGTAATGTCGATCGTAGTGACAATCTGATTACCACCAGCAGCGATTGCGGCGCCAATAATGGGAGCGATAGTCCATGCGCCGCCCGAGTCCCGGATCTCGATGGCAAAAACCACAATACCACAGATCGTCAAGGCATGGCCAATATAACTCAACCACAACCGGTATTCTGGCGGGGAAGGCTCTCCAGTCCGCTTCTGACGCAGAAGCATCCAGCGGTCGGAAATAAATCCGCCAATCTGTTCCCCGATGACAGACCCGATGATAATAGCGAGAAATTGTAGACCGACCTGCTGGGTATTTAAGCCAAACTTGGAAGGATAGATTTGGGAAATCTCGATTGTGAGCGCAATACTGCCCCAAAGGAAGATCATTGCATAGGCGGCGGCTGGGATGATCACACATGGTTTCATCACGTAGCTCAGGGGCTGAACAAAATCCCAAAGTGTCAACGGTGTAGGATCAACGCGGCTGAATCGGAAGAGACTCTGCTTGGCGGCAGTAACATTGCCGGAGGGGACATTGCTGCGGACGTAGAGGGATTCCGATCCGAATAGGAAGTAGGTGACGAATTGAATTGCGTTGACCTATTTGAAGCGAATGGTTAGACTGGGCTATCTACCAGAGGCTGGGGTCGAGGAATGCTCACAATTGCCAAAATATAATAAATCCAGCGATAACCCACACGCAAAGCAACGAATCCAAAGATAAATGGAGCAGCGGGGACACCCAGGGTAACCATCAGTGTCCACGCACCCATGCAGCGAGCACGATCTTGTCGGAAGAAAGACTCCGCAACAACAGCGCTACCAATAGCAGCTGCAGGGCTGATAAAAAAGGCAGTGATAGCACGGCACAGACCCATGGTTGCATAGGAAGGACTCTTTGCACATCCAATATTCCCAATCAGGCTGCAAATCAGTGAGATCAGAAAGATGGGCCGGCGACCATAGCGATTACACAGCGGGCGCCAAAAGAGAGGCGCGCCACCTAGCACGGCGATAAATAAGGAGACGAGGTAGCTGGTTCGCTGCATACTGATGTCGAGATCTTCGGAGATATTCTCGAATGCAGATTGGATTGAGGAGGCAGTGAATGTGCCCATCATGGCGTGGAAGGCGACTAGGGTCAAGTTCAAGTTTTTCTATTCAATCATCATGTTAGATTTAAGATCGCAAAATGAATTGGTGATAGACGTTGAGTGGTCTCTCACCCTCCATCTCGGCCAATTGTATGGATCGGCATCGGTCATGTCAGGGATAGGGTCCAGATCCAGTGTTCCATGCTTCGCAAGAAGATACTGGCGATGTTCCTCGGACAAATGAGCGACTCGATCTTCGACGTAAAAATCGCATTGCTTTGCAGACTCCATCATTTGACTAGCATTTGCACCCTCAACGTGCTGATGCTGACTATTTATCTTCTCCATGTTGAATATAAAGGCTAGGATCTGTGGGAAGATAATAGCACAGACGAAGAGAAGAAGAAAGAAGAAAAAGTCGAGAAACTATCCGTCGTTCTTATAGCAGAGACCCGGTAAGATCGGGGATCCCGTCCTTTCCCCGTAATCCGCCTTTTCCGGGGATCTGGGGGTGGGGGAAAGGGGGGAGAGTGTGGATACGTCCCCAGATTGGAGAGATTTGCCAGTGTTCCAGGCATTGAACGAGGGATACTAGGATATTGAATCCTAGGCCATTCCTAACAAATCACCATACATCTGACCAAGGACAGGGGGCGGATATAGTCTCAGCCGGTATACCACTCCGATTGTGGGAGTGTGGGGAGAGAGAGAATAAGCCAGTATGAGGTTGATCCTGTTCATCATGATGAGACGGTATGCAGCATGAGATGTCATCGAGGAGGACCGCTTGGTTTTTGAATCTTCCCCATTGCTGTTTTTTGGGAACGTCGGCCCGGTCGGATATCAACATCTATTTTCTCTCGGGGAAGAGACTGGACAATGCTTGGTCTCGGTTTAATTGGCTGGGAGTCTCAGATGGAGCTGCTAAGAGTCTTGACTCTCCACATCCGCAGCTTTGTTGTGATGTCGGGGCCGAGAGTGTTGGGTCAAAGCTCCTATCACCATATTGTGCAGAATAAGTGCAGTCAAAGTACGAAGCAGGATGAGTAGAATAAGTGACTGGCTGAGACCTGCAGTGAGCCTGGTAATTCAATGGCCTGATAGTTGAATGCCATCCGGTTGGATGTTGAGGTTCGGAGATCACCACTCCGTCGGACATACCTGTCGGATGTATGTCGGATCACACTTCCTAATCAGAACATGGGATTTGTCTTTCATTCGTACTTTTGATTCACTATTTGACTATTTGACTATTTACTAGTATCTCCAAAATCATTATTCTCTCTAAGCCGAGCTTGACTGGCACTCCACGCCAATATCTCCAGAGATACCATCACAGGTAATGACAGGAGGACCGCCAGCCGGGCTGGTAATATCGATCTCAGAGAGCTGAATACCCGAGCACACGGCATTGGGTGAGCAAGTCAAGTCGCCAATCACCTTGCCATTCTTGCCCGAGGAAGTGCCATGAATATTTTCGAAGACAACGTTGGTGAAATTGACGGATGACGGATACTTGGCACATGTGGCCTCGTCGACGTTGAAATAGCACTGATCCAACACAATAGGGGCGTCGGTGTTTTCGATACGAACATCCTTGTAGGTGATGTTGTTGATGCGACCGAAGCCGACGTTCTCTCCAGCCCAGGCCTTGAGACGGACACCGTTCTTGAGGTGACGATTAGGATCAATTGCTCAAAGATGAGTGTGTTGGGGATCTTACCTGGCCGTTCAACAGAGTCACGTTCTCAATCCAGGCATTTTCGATGATGTCCTCGACTCCCGAGTACTGTCCGATACTTCCCATGCTGACACCGTGGGTGTTGTTGCACCACAGGTTCTGCACAAAAATGTTGGTGGTGTTGGGCTTGGGCGAGAAACAGTCATCGCCAATATCGACACGAGTGTTGGTCACACTGAGGCCGTCCACATTGAAGGAGTCAAATCCGTCGGTGTTCTTAGGCAAAGCCTACCAGAGGATGATTAGATTTGGCTGGTCATGGTATCAGATCATCAACTTACAGATATGTTGGTGGAATAGGCGTTGATAAAGACATCATCGAAAGAGACATCCTTGGTACGGACGAAGAAGTTGGTCCAGCAGGGGGAGTTGAGTTGAGTGATACCCTCAACGGACACACGCGTAGCATTGTCGGTCACAAAGAGAATAGGACGGTAGAAAGTGTTGTTGGGGTCCTGAAATTCTCCATCAGCACCTCTTTCCAACTCTTTTGGAATTCATGCTCACCAGAACTTCCAGACCAGCAAAGGCATTGTACCATTCCTGGCCATTACCATTCAGAGTACCCTTTCCGAAGATCTTGATATCCTGACCACCCCAGACCCAGAAAGTGATAGATTTCTGGAATGAGTAGTAGAAGTTGTTTGCTTGCCAGTAGTCAATATCATCAGTGAACTATTTCATGTCAGAGCGGTTCAATTCTACCGTATTGGGGTGATGTACCTTAATTTCACCCTCCAGCTGCACTTCAATATCATTCAAGAAGCTAAGATCAAGCTTCTTACCAATGACATACTTCTTTCCCTTCTTCAAGAGAAGTCTGCCACCGTGATTGGCAGCCTTAATACCCCAGAGGAAATCTTCCGAGATATCATCGGTGTCGCTTCTGGATGACCGAATAGTCACTGTTCGACGGTCGTGGTGTTTGTGATGTCCATGAGCACCGATCTTCTTCAACGCCGACGTATCGCTGGCTGGGATGATCTGGGCCCCTTTGATAATATGCTCTGTGGCAAGAGCACTGACTGTGCTGAGCAGGAGTGCACCAATAGCGAGAAACTTCATTATAGCGAGATAGGCTCGGTTGATACTTGATCCATGGGAGAGGGCATCCCTGACAATTTATAAGACTACCCCGGAATGTCGGCTCAGGAAAATGGAGCTCATATCCTTCCCCAGATTAACGATATCTGGGGAACGGCACGGGAGGAAAGAGATTTCTCCGCCTGTTAAAAGCAATTTCACCAATTTGGGGTAATTGGCAGGGCCTGTGGCCGGTTGTGGAAGAGCGAGTTGGCTCATTTGTATAGACCCAGTGAATGGAGTCATTTTCTCCGCATTTCGCCAAGGGCTTAGGGCTTTGCGGGGACTCCGGAGAAGCTTGCGCGAGAGGCGTCAGGTTGTTGGACATTTTGGAATTGCTGCAGTTCATCGTAAGGACGGGGATTCATTCTCCCGTCTGGTGAATATGCGCCTTAAGGCAGTGAGGGTTCTTCCACCAATCAGAATATATGCAACATTGACCTGTGTATTTTTCTTTTTAGACGTCCGAGACCTTCTTTCTCTCGAGTGTTTATTTTACGTTGAATACAGTCTCCCTAAACAGTCTTGGATGAAGTGAATTGGCGAGGAGACCTCCGGCCTAAGTGTTTTCCCAGCTTGAGTAGACTCGGAAACTCCAGAAAATAATGTCTTTTTCCATGCGAAGGATAGAAAATCAAAGAAGCGAGCGAGATGGAAAGATTGGTCATGAGTAAATATCTCACTGAAAGCTATCTATATAAGGTACTCCCGAATATACAGGGCTACAAGTACTAGTCAACATTCTATCAATTGCACTACAATTTTTTGAATATCTGCCTACCCTCCTTGTTTTATAGGAGTTTGAAATCCAAACAAAGGTATCAAATTGTTCACATAATATGAAATCCCGTCGACCGTTTAGACTACATTTCTGGCAGATATAGTCTGTTCTAGTTCGCGCGACGAACCTTTCGTCGATGCCCTTTCCAACGAGCTCCTATGGCTAGTTTCCCCGCTGCGACGTAGGACCATAGTGTCTGTTCCATTGCGGTGTGGATTACCATGACCAGAATGAGCATGCTGCTTTGAGGAACGAGAAAATCGGTTGTTGAGTATGACAGAGTAGCCACAGTGATCCACCACACTGTTGTTAGGAACAGGCTCTTTTTCAGATAGCAGAATGATTTCTACCGGGTGGTCTCGGACAGGAGGGACCTTGAACCACTTATAGAGACAGTTCAGGACTGGTATAGATAAACCGTGGATGACAATGGAAAAGAAGACCAGCCAGTATACCACTAAAATCATCAGTATACGCTGTTGGAAGGTATAAGAGTATCGTACCTGGAATCATAGCGGCAGTCAAGTTGTTAATCTCCGTATCGCTCTCTCCAGGATCCGGCAACAATCGTCGCGCATACTCGACATACGAAATGGCGCCAACTCCTGAACCCTGTAAGCACTGCACTTGGATAACTCATCTGTATAACATACCAATCGGGGCAAAGTACCCCATGAACAAGGCCTCTCTCCAGTTGTCGCAGATCTTGGTCATGAATCGATATCCCATCATAATTGCTGGCATCCGACGGAAGATTAGAATCAAAAATCCGAGCCCGACTAGTCGAGCGACGGTGATTCCAGTCTGGCTCGGCATGTGAAGTTGATTCCATGGCATAATAGCTCCGAGGAACATAAAAGTTCCAATGTTCAAGAGGTTTTCGATTGTGAAATTGAAGGAGTCATGTCTCTCTTCAACTTCGAAGTGATAAGACCCATCCCAGTTTAATGCACAGCCGGCAACAAAGCAGGCGAGAGTTTCATCGGAGCCAAAGCAGCCGCAGGTACCGACGATGAACAACTGCAAGTCATTTTAGCGTCTGTTCTACCACTTTCCAAGGATGACTTACACCTATCGCAACAGGATATGAGAAGAAGCCCTCCTTGTCAACCCAATGTCTGCATACATCATTAGCCATTTTGTGGAATTCAAAAATGTTTCAGCCCACACAATGTATACACGTACCTTTTTGAGGCCAGTTTCAAGGCTTTCCGGCTTAAGAACCCGACCAGCACACCATATCCAGCACCCATGACCAGCATGTACAGCACTCCCTCAACGGCCCAATGTGCCAAAGCCCGGCCTACATCTCCCCCCAATCGACCGGTATCCGGCTCACCAATCCAATCCCGACTGTCTTCTCCAGTACCAGCTTTTACGGTCTCCATACCCGGGGCATCGGCATAACGAAGAAGGGCAATGGAGAGAAGCAGAAATGGAAAGCCGAACCCGTCATTCCCGCCGGCCTCGGCAGAAATAAATTCGCGCAGATGTCGTCGGACATATTGATCTGCGAAGGGGCCCTTGGCGACAGCCTGTGAGAGAACCGGGTCGATGCATATAACACACGATCCGATGATGAGAGCAGTCAACTGCATGAGGATTAGTGAGGGGTCCTCAGATCTAAGAAGATGAACACACAAAGGATAGACCAGGGATCATTAGTTTGATACATGCCGACGTCGTCAGCCACTGGATCGTCATCAACGGCAGTAGGCAAATGGTGAGTTCGACCAGATGAAGCCGCAGATATCGTTTGGGTAGCTCATAACCGACTTTGACCATCGCGATTCCGATCACCAATCGAGTCAGCCCCTGGAAAATTAGTTTGGTGTTTTCCTTTGCGGCCAAAAGCCTGACCTACATAGACGATGTCACCACTGTCGCTGTCGCCTCCTCCCCACTGACTAACATTGATCAACTTCGCACCAAATGGTCCTATGACAGTCCCGACTATAAAAGAGGGTACTGAATAGCATCAGCGACCAATATTCAATGGACTTGAAGGATATCATACAAGCTTCACCGAGATACCATCTCTGCTTGATTTTCACGGCGATGAACCCAAAAATCAGGATATATATTCCTAGAACCATTAATCAAAAGCAATACTAGGTATAGCAGTCCAGGTCTTACCCAATAAGGAAAGGACCACATTGACTCTACTCAGATCCAGAATTGGGTGCAGCATCCTATTCTCGCAAGCGAAGAACTGATTTTGGTAAGAACAAGACACAGCATGGTACGGGTCTATCTAAATCGCGCAAATGCATGACAGTTTCATTCAAGAATGCTCCCTTCTCTGTGTGTAATTGCACTATGCAATAATTTGCTCTGTTGTTGACCTTTCCGCGACTTGCCTAAATTCCGGAGTAAGGGATGTGCTCTGTTTACGTGTCATATATATCAAGGGCAGCTACTAGGCTCAGGAACGTCAAACCGCGTGAAGTAGATATTCCAAGCCTCATACTACGTAGTACTTATAAAAAAGATAACAACAAGAGAATACCGGGGGATGCCAGGGTATTCGAATCCTATACTCCGTACAATGAAAGCCACAGTAAGCTGTAAATAGATCCAGCCCTGTGGCCTCGCCACAATTTAATATCTTGCTGCCTGTCTTGCTGCCTGACCTAAATGATGAGAAAAGCATTCGATCTGTGCTGCGCCCCCTATTCTCGGCCTTTCGGGCCGGATGCGCCCGAGAAGGGGCTGAACATCTCCCGAATCAGGGGCCGATCAAGGGAAACCTGCTTGCCTTGATGTGGCAAAGAGTAAATTGCACGGTATTTGCATTATCTTTACGGGGGACGGAGTCCTCCGTTTCGAATGAACATTAACTCGATCCAGGGCTAGAATGTTCCAATTTCAAAAGAATAACAAGGGGCATTCCTCATTCGACCAGTTGAGAAGGGGGTTCAAAACGGTTGTGAATAGACTATACTACCGTTTTCGAGAAGGTCTTGGCTGTTCTCAAGTGGAGTCCGATTTCTTTGAAACTCATAGATAGTGTATCGAGTATAGTATCAAATGGGTGCGGTGATGTCCATCACGTTGTCATCTATATACCTCGAACTAGACAAAAGAACCCAAATGCCCAACTGGCCCAACGTGAAACGGCATGGAAGCCCCCTTTTTCTTTTACCATAGCGCTGATCATGATGTCTCTGTCAATAAATGCCTCAGAACTCTATCACACGATTTAGCTATGAGAGATTTTTTTAAACTGTGAGAAACAATATAAATTCAAGGGAGTAGAGCTGGGGCATCAGTATCACGATTATTACAATTTGAATCTCAATCCGAATATCAATTTGAAGCTACACATTTCATTGCATAATGGGTTCTATAGAGGAATTAGACGGGCAGCTTTCTGACCAGAACGACTGCTCTTATGTCTATGGCTCCAGATTCGCTACCATGCCTATGCCATCGCATCAACTGCCGGACGGTGGGATGCCAAAAGAGGTGGCCTACCAACTAATCCAAGATGACTTGGCCCTGGATGGCCAGCCGATCTTGAAGTAAGTATATCTCTCAAGTATGCCGAAACGACACTGACATACTGTTCAATATAGCCTCGCTAGTTTTGTGACCACATACATGGTATTTCAATCTCCCGTGCGATCATTGACCGACACTAACAATCCAACAGGAAGATGAAGCTCTCAAACTACTCGCCGAATCATCAAACAAGAACATCATCGACCACGAAGAATACCCCAAATCCGTCGAAATCGAGCACCGCTGTCTGAACATCCTCGCCGATCTATTCCACTCGCCAGTCTCGGATGGACATCCAACCGCCTTTGGCACATCATGTATCGGGTCTTCCGAAGCTATCATGATCGCAACCCTAGCAATGAAGAAGCGCTGGGAAATCAACCGCAAGGCCCAGGGGAAAGATGCCTCAACCCCAAACATCGTCATGAGTAGCGGCGTCCAAGTCTGCTGGGAAAAAGCAGCCCGATACTTCGGTATCGCCGAGAAGCTAGTCCCATGTACCGAGACGCGATACGTGATTGACCCAGTCCAAGCCGTTGATATGGTCGATGAGAACACCATCGGAATCTGCGCGATTCTCGGCACCACATACACAGGCCAGTACGAAGATGTACAAGCTATCAGTGAGCTTCTCATCAAGAAAGGACTGGACACCCCAATCCACGTAGACGCCGCCAGCGGTGGATTCGTGGCTCCATTCGTGAACCCGGATCTAGTGTGGGATTTCAAATTACCCAACGTCGTCTCGATCAATGTCTCTGGGCATAAGTACGGACTTGTAGGTACATCCATGGCATCACACCCAACTCCACGACTGCTCAATATGCTCATCTCTCATCCCCACAGGTCTACCCCGGCATCGGCTGGGCCCTCTGGCGGTCACCAGAGTTCCTCCCCGAAGAGCTTGTCTTCAACATTGACTACCTAGGCGCCGAGCAAATCAACTTCACAATGAACTTCTCCAAACCAGCATCGCATGTCATAGCCCAGTACTACCAACTAATACGACTGGGCCGAAGCGGCTACACAAACATCATGATGAATCTCACGAAAACAGCCGACTACCTCGCCAGTCAACTGCAAGAGATGGGCTTCATCATCATGAGTGAAGGGGGTGGGCACGGCTTACCGGTTGTCGCGTTCAGGTTGAGTCCCACACAGAACGTCTTCTTCGACGAATGGGCGCTTGCGCGGAAACTGCGCGAGAGGGGATGGATTGTCCCAGCTTATACTATGGCTGCTGACTGTGAGACGATGGGCATGATGCGGGCTGTTGTCAGGACGGATTTCAGTATGGGGCGGTGTATAAGTTTGGTGCGCGATGTGCAGGATGCACTGGGGGATTTGGCGGGTATGGAGATTCGGAACATTCAACGGTATCAAGCGTGAGTATACTTATTCCGGTCTACAGAGGCATTTTTGCTAATATCTGTTGTTGGTTAGGCTGGTTCAGAGTTATGTCAAGATTTCGAGGAAGACTTTTGTTGATCGGGCTTGTTCGCGAGTTGTCACTCGGGAAATGGGGAAAGAGATAGAGAGTGTTTGAGGGCTTGAGGGCTTGGGGGGGCGAGGGTGGCTACATCTATAGAGGAATATAGGTTGCAAATGTTTAATCAATTTTCTAATTAAGTATGTAAAAATGTCTTCTTTTGGTCATGAGAGTAGAGAGAATGACATTGAGTAGTGATATCACAAGCCATCAAGCGCTGGCATTATTGTCGGGGAATAGCTTCATAATTCATGAGAATGTCGGAAAATTGGCAGACAATTCGGTGTCCCAATCCCAGAACTCTGGTCCAGTGTAATCCAATCCGTCAAACCAGCCACCGAAATCCATTGGCTGTGAAAGGTTAGCAGAGCCCAAAGCAGCATCCAAGGAACGATAACTTACAGTAGAATCACTAAAATCATTCGACAGAAGCGACGCAGGATCTATATCACTCGGTGTAGCAGAAGTCGGGGTCGTCCCAGAAGGAATGGAAGCCTGAACGGGAACGTTAGGTATGGTAGACACACAGGTGTAAGCGGAGGTACCAACCTGAACCGGGCGACTATCAACACTCATCTTCGCCTCATCGTATGTAAGGCCATTCAAGATTGCCCTGCAAATGCGAACGCACCGCTTTGAAGACGTATCGACATTACACAGAGGATCCTCGCCCTTGATGCGGGATTTGACCGAAGCAAGGATGATATCCAAAAAGAAGAAAGGCTTGCATCCTTTCCCACCGGGACCAATGCGTCTTCCAAAATTATCGGCGGTACGCTCGACGGCCTGCAACATCACGCCTTGCTGGGACTGGATCATGCTCATGAGCACGCTAGAGTTGACGCCAACCATCCCGGCGGAAGCAGACGTACTCATTTCATTGGCTTGGAGGGATAGCTCCACGCAGGCGGTGATTGCGGCGTGGAAGGTTTCATCGCGGAACATCCCGCTGCCCAGCTGGGTGATGTTCGGGTAGAAAGTGTCCTCTGTCGAGGGGGAAGTTCCATCTGGGAGAGAATGCCGAGGGATTCTTCAAGGCAGATTTTGCGGGAGTAGGAGCATTTGGGTAGACGCGCAACACTGAGTGAGAAGGGGCGGTGGAGGGCGAGGAGAAATTTACGCATTATAAAGAGGTAAAGGGATTGAGCGAAACGGTGGCGTCCTGGTTCTCCCGGAGTGATGCTCAGGGCGTTGTCCTCAAATAAGGAGGATGCATGTTGCATGTTACGGGATAGTTCCTCGCCCATTCGTAGGGCGTCGTCGTAAGATAGATTAAATCGAAGACTGTTGATTTTTTTGGCAATTCGATAACGTAGTGGGAGAGTCTTGGTGAGGAGAGTTTGATAGAAGTTTTGGGTATAAAGGGCAGTGCTGAGTGGAGCAGGATCATTCTCCATGTCCTGTGTCAAGTCTGCGTCGTCCCAGTTGGACGGTGGATCACAGTCGCATTCGTCTAGGTCAACTGATGGCGGAACACCGCGGTCGAGTGAGATCTTGAGGTCCAGTTCGACTATAGTTGCCCAAAGGCGACGGCGTAGTTCAGAGTGAAATGGTCGAGCCTTGCGGAAGCGAGTCGGGTCGCGATGCAAACCCATTGTCGTCGCAGACCGAATGAGCGACCCGGCAGAGGCCCAGGCAACATCCCCGTCACTGGCGACTCCAAGCCGAGCTACTAGAAGAAGAGATTGGGTCTGGAGCATTCGGAAGTCAATATCCGGGCTCACAAACGTGCACGAAATATATGACTGGACGGCCATGATCCACTTCATGGCTGGTTTCTGGAAGATGTCTCGGTCGTCTTGGCCTGGAGGTGGGACATAAAAACAACTGCCAGCAGCCATCACGGCGAGTAACTGAGCGACGAAAGCCATGTCAATTGGCTGGGTGTTGGCCCAGTAATCGGCATACTGCTTGAAAAAAGTCGGCGTGTGCAAGATTCGATATGTCGTCTCGAAAGTGTCAAGATAGAGTTGAAGTAGATGGTCTGCAACATTTTTCCGTGGAACCATATCATTAAGCTTGAAAGGCTGCTCGCGGAAATTTCGCTGATGATCTTCTGTCTCGCGCGACCAAAGCTCCGTCTTGAACTTTTTCATATCACAGTACTCTTTATCCTTTCCTTCTCCGCGGCAACGACCACGGCGCATAAAGGCACCAACATCTTGGAACTACATCCAATTAGCAAATTAAGCACACAATACAATTCGAGATACTCACAAAAGAAACAGTCGTGGTATAATGGCTGCGACCGAAATAACGAGTCTTAGCCTTCTTCCCGCGGAAACTCGAATCTGGCAAGAATCGCACCCGGTCATCCACGCCGACGTTCTCGGAACTATTAGCCGTATCAACTTCAGAAACCACATCACAAATCGAGGTCTCAGGTGTTTGAAGATGCGATGTCTTGCCAAGCGAATTCTCCAGAATACGTAGCCGACTTCGGAGTTCATGCAACTCATCGGAACGGCCACGCTTCGAAATGCGATTCGAGGTCGAATTTGGCCCCAATTTCGAGTCAAAGACGAACATCCCACTTTTTCGGCCGGACTGCTCTTCCACGCCACCATTTGGTAATCGCGGGGGTGACATACGTTGGTGAGAAGAGTCCGATACACCACCGGGCTGGGCGCCGACAAAAACGCAGTGAGAAGTTGTTTTCGATCTCACGCATTGCCCGCAGGGCAGAGATCGGTCACATTTCAATTTGCGTTTGCGACAGACTGTACAAGACAAGGGCGGGCGGCGGCGACGCTGTGGAGCGCGAGATTGATTTTCAATCTCTTCATGATCTGTAGAGAGATGCTGATGGTCTTCCATTTTCAGTGTTGTGAAATGATTCTGATTTCAGGTTGATTTTCCTCTGTCGCAGGAAGTCCTTGGGGGCGCTAGACATGGGTGAGACGTTGGTGCCTGGTCGGAGATGAGCGCGTCTTCCCAACCTAAAATACTCTCCACGTCTCGGACAATCATCTGACGGTTCATTGACAGCTGGCCTTTTTAAAATAGAAGGGCTTATTTGACGCATATGTATGATGAGACGGATGAAGTTGCCTTGCTCGAAACGGCATATCCGGTCTCGGAGATACCCGTTCTAGTAATAAGGATCTTATCCCCGACAGGGGCTGATTGATAACGCGAGTCAAGCTTTGCCAATGTGACTCATCGCGGATTCGGCTTGAGGCTTGTATGGCTACAGGTATCCATTAATGTTTGAAACACATCCTCGTCTATCCTCCGTACGGAGTCCAGGTCTCTGGACGGGTCCAAGGCGTCGAACTCAACACGTGGTCTGGCTCGTGATGTGGAAGCCTTGAAAATCAGGCATGATTTATAAGGTTCACGGTCACTTCTTGGCACTTCCCTTTCCGGCTTAGTGTGCTCAGTCCGGAGTATAGAAACCCCCGAATGGTGTCCTCGCCACCTGCATTTTGGATAACCATTTCTGATGGCACAGAGTACGACAGCTCAGGAATAGATCATGAGATGAAAATAGGATCATAGTAAATCATGACAGATGTTCATGGGTAGCAATCAACAGCAAGGACATTGAGTGCAAGGTCTCTATTACTGGAACAAAGAGCAAATGAATCATATATGATGCGGGATATATGACAACATGGATAAGAGACGGGTAAAATCAGAGGTGCTCGGATTGAGTTGGAACTCGAGCTCAGAATGCATAGTAGTCGAACAGAATTTCACTTTGATATATACGCAACGCTATGCCAGATGTACGTCCAAAAATCAAAGAACAGCGAAAAGCTACTTTGATCGCCAAAAGGGCTTCATAACAGACCGCATGTAAACCAGCAAGTACACCATCAGATAATTAGTAACGGTAAAAGCGAGGAAGATACCGAAATACGGCCAGATCTTCGAAGAGTCCAGTCCAATTCCAGACAAGTACTGCCACACATTAGCATCAATTCCAGAAGAGGTTCCAAGGGGGAAAAAAAACTCACATCGTCACCAAAGCTATATTCACAATATCCACATTTACCCATCCCATCCGGGTTGGAGAGATACCCAACACCCTTCGTCTCAAGCCACGCGCCTGCATACTCACTGCAAGTAGTGTTGGGCGGACTCTCAAAGGTAGTCAATTCGGTCTGAGAGCAAACGACAGCGGTACCACGAAGGACAGAGGTGAGTACACCACCAATCCAATACGTAAACGGTGTGATGTAGTACATAGTGTACTTCCAGAAGGCCGGCATCTGGGATTGCGGACGGAGAATACCGTTGAAAAGCTCACACATAATAATGAAGAAGGGCATGAGCGTAGCGGCGATCATCGAGTCAGCGCTATGTATTGACAGGATGTGTTAGTTGACCATTTCGAGAAAGAAAGGGTACTTGGTGATACTAAACTCACCTCATAGCGGCAATCCATTGACCCCACGAGGTCGCGAATAGGAAGAAGAGGAAAAACATCAGGAAACAATATCCCGCTGCAAAGCCGAGTGGTAGTCCTACCATGAAATAGTATAGGACAAAGAAGACCACGCTACCAATGACGGAATAAGGGATCTCGGAGATGATCTGGGCTGTGCAAAATGCTACCCAGCCATATACACCACTCGGACCTTCTCTTGCTAACCAAATATCGCGGTTCAAGATAAAGCGCATAGATATAGCATTGATAAACTCGGGGACGAGCATCAGGACAAGGAAGCAGGAGAAAGCCTTCGACTGGAGGTCCGTGGTACTGTTTCCGATCTGGAGGTAGGTGAGACCGTTGAAGAGAGCGTGAAGGAAGGAAGAGTAAAGACGCGAGTATGGGTACTCAGCAGTACGCCAAAACTGGCGACAGGTCCGTTGGGTGAGTAGTTTGATCTGCTGGCTGAGAGGGGGTAAGGCTGGAGGCAGGGAAGGGGAGCAGGTATGCTTGTCGGAACGGATTGACGCGATTTCGTTCTTGACTTCAGCGTATTCTTCTGAGTTGCGCCAGATGGCTGACCAATTTGTTTGATTTCCCGAAGCTTTCATGCTGCCGACGACTACTTCGATGAGGAAATCGGCTGCGTTGGTGACCTTTTCTGGAATGTTGCCATGTCTCGCGAAATAATCGAAGATTGCGTGGCCGGATTCGCCGACTGGACCGAAGTAGTATGTGCTTCCGCCAGGACTCAGGGCCAGAACGCGGTCGAACTGAGGTCTTGTTAATATTGATTGGTGATCACAGTGGTTGGTCAACTTACCTCTTCGAATTGTTGCTGGTTAGCTTGGTGGATGGTGCAGAGTATCGCCAGTCCCTGGTTAGCCAGACGTCGTAGCAGAGCGACGATACTAGTTGCGCCCTGGCTATCGAGTCCACTTGTCGGTTCATCCAGGAAAAGAAGCAGATTTGGTCGAGCGCACAGCTCCACTCCAATGGTAACACGCTTTTTCTTCTCGATGTCCAAAGAACCGATTACCGCATCTTGCAATTCAACCAGCTCTAATGTGTGAATCACTGTTTCCACATATGCCAGCTTTTCCGCCGTTGGAACTTCGTGGCTTTGTCGGAGTAGTGCAGAGAATTCAAATGCTTCTTTGATCGTGCTACTTTCGTCGTGGATGTCCATTTGTTGGCAATATCCGATCTGTCGGTTGAAGGACTGATCAATTGACCGGTTGTCCACGAAGAGAGAACCAGATAAAGTGCCGGGGCTATCTCTTTGGGTGAGTGCAGTCAACACTAAAAGTTGTCAGAAATCAAGCAATGGATTCATTCCTTTGAGGACCTTACATGTAGACTTGCCTGCCCCTGAGGCTCCAACGAGAGCAGTCAAAGATCCTGGCTTGCAGTATCCACAAACCCCATCCAAGATCTTTCTGGACTCCTTTCCAATCTGTACATTGAGCTCCAGATCAGACCAGGAAAAGGTAGACTCGGTAGCTGTGAGTGTCTGATCGGGCTTTGTTTCGTGGCCAACAGGCGGCGCGGCAGAATCAACTGACACTGGCGATTTCTCCTCATCAGGCTGAGCATTCTTCTTCCGCTTGAACAGCTTGTGCGAGCCTTTGTACTGGATAGGACCAGCACTGTCCAGCTCCCACTCGAGCACCTCACTCAACCAGCAGGTCATGCCAATAAAAGCAATGGTGAAGAGACACAGAATCCCGAAATTGCGCCAGACGTTGCTGTAATAAAATCCATATTTCACAGCCAGGTAGTCGTCGCCATTTACGACGGTGCTGCCAATTTGACTACCAGCATAAGCACAGGTCTGATATGCGATGTCCGTATATTCCGAACCGGATGGAATAACGGATGCAGCCGCGCATGTGAAATTCATGTTATGGAATTCGGCCGCCATGACTGCTTCGTATGTATACAGAGCAGGAGTGGTGTATGCAAGCCATC
This sequence comes from Penicillium coprophilum, assembly GCF_028826855.1. Lineage (NCBI taxonomy): Eukaryota > Fungi > Ascomycota > Eurotiomycetes > Eurotiales > Aspergillaceae > Penicillium > Penicillium coprophilum. The sequence continues at coordinate 3,696,627 of NW_026622724.1, read as the reverse complement.
CGACCCAGGGAACATCTTGGATCATTTTGTCAACCGAGAGAACGTAGCCACCGAACACGATGCAAAACAGAACAGAAACTCCGCAGTAGCGGAGGGCAACTTCAAAGTTCTGCGATAGAGCGGCGAAGACACGAAATTGCGCCGTGAGGCAGACCGTACACGTGTAAATGAAGAGGAAGTCAATGAAGAAGGGGCCAGCCTAGAAGAATCAGTATCTGTTTGTGTCGATATTCCGAAATTACTCACATCAGTCCGTAGACCAGACAGGAAGTACATGACGATCAAATACAAGAATGTAAAAAGCGCGGTGACGACCATATCTGAGACCACCCGGGCCAAACACACGGCGCTGGGCCTTACAAACGCGAATTTCTTCTGCCGGCTCAAGATATCGCGACCCTGCATGGCGTCTTCCAACTCCGACATCTGCAGCCAGGCAAGCAGAATGGAAGAGTAGAAAAGCACACCTCCACGGGAGTACATACCTTCGGTCGTCTGGGGCTGATCGTAGAACATAGACCCAATTAACAACCCATAGACCACACAAGAAATCAACTTGATGTATAGTGGGCCCATGTGGCCTTTCAGTTGCCACATCTGACGCTTTGCGCAAAGAACGACCTGTCGGAAGAGCGAAATCGTGTATGGCGACTTGGACGAGACGAAGCGTGACTTGTCACTCTGCACCGTCTTTTTGAATATCTCTACGCTGTCGCACTCTGAGCCCGCCGGATAGGCATCGGAAGACCTACCAGTGAGCTTCTGATCTTCATAACTTTCGATAGCTGTCTCGAGTTTAGTGAACGCAGCACTCTGGCGAAAAGCGGCTTCGAGTTCGATGGGGCCCTTAGGTGCGCGGTTTTCCCATCCAGCACGGAACCGCCGTCTTTCAGGCAAGGTAATGCTAGTCAGAAAATCTGACGTGGTCTGCATATCAGCGCACTCGTAGCCCAAATCTTCAAAGTAGGGCCTCGCCTCATTGGCAGGTCCTTGATATAACATGCGGCCCTCGTCAATGAGTAGCACCTTATCCACTAGCTCGTAGATAGCGTCCGAGGCTTGGTACAAAGTGAGCAATGTCGCTTTGCCACAGGTATCGGTCATGATACGCAGACTGCGTGCATAGTCGAGTGCAGAGGACGCATCCAATCCTCTTGTGGAATTATCCCAACATGCTACCGATGAATCGGTAGCGAGAGATTCAATGATAGAGATGCGCTTGCGTTCTCCTCCGGAGACACCGCGGATATACTCATTTCCCACCAACGTGTTCATCGTATGCGACATACCAAAAACACGCCCATAGATCTCCAGGTACCGGGGAATCCTCTCCCGGTAGCGCTTGGGGGTCTTACTCTGTAATGCAAACTCGAGAGTTTGCCGCACGGTCAGAGTCGGGAAATGCACATCGTCCTCGGGGACGTAGGCCACGGCGCCACGGTAATGCTTCCTGACTTCATCCGGGCTTAGACCGGAGTAATCAATTGAGCCCGTGACACCCAGAAAAGAAGAGTGGTGGCCAGCAATAGTTCGGAGAAAGGTCGAACAGCCGGCACCAGGACGGCCTAGAACGCTATTGCTTCATTAGGCTAAATTCGGTAAAGATTGATTCGTGTTGGTTTCCTGCTTACAGCATAATCTCCCCGCTCTGCACGACGCCAGAAAAGTCTCTGATCAGCGGACGCCCCTGTTCGGGCTTCTTTTTAGCGATCCATGGCTGGATCGTCCACTCGTAAATGTCCTGTAGGGTGAAGGTACGCCACAAGGCTGTGCCGAGGGTCTTTACATCTGCGTGGGAGTCCCCATCACCCCAAGTTGAGAGAGATTTGAAACAGACGCCGAGGTTTGCCGGTTTCTTGCCCTGGACTTGTTCCTCAAGGAACTTGTCGAAAGAGGAATGTGGTTCCGGATATTTGGGATCCGGGTGAGTTTGGGCGGTTAATGTGTGATGAATATCGGCGAGGATAGTCTCATCTTCGTGCGAGACCTGCACCCTCGGAGGATCATTGTTGTGTTTTTCTGTGGCAAAGGAAGAACTATGCTTCGAGTGAGGGTGAAGAGGCGCGGGCATAATTGACCCTTTCGATGATATACTTAGCAGAGAAAGCCAGGAATCATCGTATATCAGAGATTGTACGATATGTGGAAAAAAGAGAATTCAGTTCTATTCAAGAAGAAATATATATATATCGTTTGAGAAGAAAGCCAAGGCTATGAACGTGGAGACGCAAAATCATCAAGATGTTCCTGAGATCCAGAGGCCATAGGAGAGCCCAGCCCTGGAGGGAACATCGAATTATGTCATGTAAACCAATGACAGGCGGTAAGTGGATCAAGAAAAGTTTCTTTTTTCCGTCTTTTCACCAATTTTGGCAGTTCACTGGAGAAATTTCGAATATAAAAAAAGAATAAGTTTCGGTATCCGCGGCCACCGCGCGATTGTTTGGCGAAAAAAGGAAGCCAAGACGAGTAAAGGATCCACCGAACCATTCTCAAGTGATTATGAACCATGGAAAGCATGTTATTTTACCACGGCTAACTCGTTAACCCTATATTGTGTATGTTGGGATTATCTAATTCTCTATTTATGAAATCTTATTAATATAACTGACCCAAACCTTCCAAGGTCGGAATATACCTAATACAATCCTAGGTTATATCTACTCGAGAATTCGAAGAATTTGCGCTTATATCAGACCGACTATACCCGTCACTACGGAGTACTCTCGGACCTTATCTATCACATATACGAGACCCAAGACATGCGTTGCACTATTCCCCGCACTTTTCGATCGGAGGTTTTCTCACGTGGCGATTATTCATGCATTACTGCCTAAGGCACTAATGCCTAAGGTGTCTTTTCTTTTTTAAAATGCGCAGTATTGGAACGTTTGATGTATATTATACGTAAAGGATCAGAGTAATTCTAAAATGAATCAACACATTTCACTATTAGCCTAAGTAACAATATTAAAACCAAGCTCTTTCATCAAAATGAAGAGTTCCAAGCTTCTTTCCAATGTCCCAATCTAGCCTAGCGCCCCAAGCTCCAACCAAGCTTCCAATTTCAGCCTCAACTTCCTCTCTCCTCCCTTCCGACCCAAAAAAATGCAAACCCTCTATAACGCTCTAATTCGTACCCATCACATAACCTCCCGCAAAAAGGTAGCTGCACTTAAACGTGCCGCAGATACACATCAATGTGCCGTGCTCCTACGCTCCGGCGGATGTCCCGGTATCATGTACGTGGAGGGTGGGAAGGAGCGGGTAGAGAGCTGGGTTGATGTTGTGCGTCGCCTACGATATAAGGATTTCCAGCTGGTGACAAGGCCCGGGTTGGTGGAAGAGGAGAGTGAGGGGGGAAACAAGGGACTGGGAATGGTAATGGGGAGAAGAAAAACGGCAAAGAGTTGGATCTCCCAGTGGGGTTGGATGAGGTTGAAAGTGTCAAGGAATTTGGAGGTATCATGGCGAGAAGGGGGGTGTGGAACTGGTGGAGGAGGGGGATGGGGTATGCTTGATGGCTGCATGGAGTTGCATTCGTGGTGTTTTGGTGTTGTGTTCCTATCTTCGGAGATATCCAATTGCATTTGATTCCGGTACTGCGATCTTAAAATATGTCATTATATCATTCATGTCTTTCTTTTACAGGCCAATGTCCCAAACGCCATCTACCTACACTCCATATGTATACAGTTGATCAAAGTGTTTCTACTCAAACCGGCGCTGGGTAACTGAGCAACTTACAGACATCCTACACCAAGTTAGCAAGCCAATTGTTCCCCACTCTTGTAAATTGACATACCTTTCGTTGTCGCCGATATTTATCATAGATCATTTTCCAAACCTCCCGGTCCCGACATCCACTCTCCTGCGGCGTGCCAGGATTATTATCACACTTAGGCTGCTCGGCCGCCAACATTTCCTGCGGCCACATAATCCACGGCTTCGGTAGTGGCCAATCCGAAAAGTGCACGAATTTAGCCTGCGCCAGGACATGATCAGGATCCCAAACCTCATCATCATTCCCCAGGAAATTGCGATGGTCCTTATTTCGGAACTCGCCGGTCAATAGACCATATTGCCGATGCGGGAGGACCATCGCCGAGTCCCCGTACCGCCTGTTCAATAACTCCATGTCGTAGCGGTGTTCTGTCAGGTTCACATTAACTTGACCGTTTTGAGCGAGCGTGGTCGCCTCGGTCAAGGCGAGGTATTCGTGGAGAGAGGGTTCAATGACCACCAACAGTGACGAAAGAACTTTGTCCGGGAGAAGCCAGTAGGCCCGTGGCATGGCAGCAGTGGTAGGTGGGAGGAAGAAGAGCTCGTCCATTGTCTGGAAGAGGATTACGTCCGAGTCGAGGTGGATAACGCGGTCGTATTCGTGCTCGCCAAAGGCCATGAGCTTAGCGGTGCTAGTATCCCACGAAGCCTGGGAATCAGAGCCTATGAAACGAGTGACATGTAAGTGTGTGTTCAATCAGCTGAAACAGTTCCAGGCCAACTCACGCGATTCATCCTGGATTCCCTCGATCTTGATGGGGATCAGCAGCACCTTGTACTTGTGTTTAGCCTCAAGTAATAACTGGCTAACGCGATCATAATCATCCTCGACAACAAGGTCCCACTCTTCGGGGTAAAACAGCACGCGGTCCGCCTTACTGCCAAGTCTATGCAACGCCTCGAATACCATCAGGCAATTACACATGTATGCCTCGTTGGTTGCATACTGGGTGTAGGCAAAGCGCGACCAGTCTACCTCGTCGTAGTGGATATGTGGTAGGGGCGGCGGTGGAGGACGTTCACGGCGTTGCCACAGTATAAAGAGCACGATGAGGGCGACCGTGACCCATGTTCGGATATGTCGTAGTTGGCGCTTGACTATGGAGAGACATGGCTCGTCGGGGATGTCGAAGAAGTCATCTTCCGAGGCATTGGAGCTCCGTCGGTAGGGGAATTGTTTGGGTGGCATTGGTGGAGGGGTGAAGCTTTTGACGGCGCAGTGGAGATTGTGATATGCGCATGCAATGGTTATGTCATTGTAAGGCTGGGTGAATTGGGATTCTGTATTTAAAAGGCAAAGACCTTAGAGACTTGATGGTGTATACTCGGGCCCACCTCTTGACAGTTTAATCAACAGGTGAAACAACCAGTTGTTTATAAGGTGGTAAATTGACTATATTGCATAAAGGTGGTAAGTCATACATCAACTAGCTCGCATGGCTTAGTGGTAAAGCGCATCACTAGTAATGATGAGATCCTCGGTTCGACTCCGAGTGTGAGCATTTCTTTTTTGTGTTTGTATTTTGCCCACATATATCACTCAATACACCACAAAAAAATAAACTTGGTAGAATGTACAATAATAATACTACATACAATTTGTAGCTTTCTAAAGATATTTATCTCGTTTCGTTTTATCACATTTGTTTCTGCACTAGTAGTACGATGTCTTTTGACTTCGTAATGTACGGATTACACCAATCAATGTTAGCATAATGTAGTAATAAAAAAACTTTTGTTGGGGATACAACACGAAAGGGAGAGAGACAGAACTATATCCAGCTCCGTTGACACCTGAAGATGTCAGTCAATATACAAAAAAATGCTAAAAAATAGTTTCCCTGGGAATCGAACCCAGAACCTTTCCGGAACATCTGCTAGTCGCATTTGTTAACGGAAAATCATAACCGCTAGACCAGGAAACTGCTCGACCACTTGGGCCAATTGATGGATAGACAGGGCCATAATGGCTTTATGTAGCTTTTCCTAGCTCAAGGTGTCGTATTTGGTGTAGATTGTTCTCCATATGTGTATAGGTGGCATCATTTTTAATTAATTTACACTTTTTTGTACATTCAAGCCATGAGCTATTCTACTTTGATCATGGACTATCACCCACCCGGAGCTGAATGGCATCACTTATGGGAGGTCCAAACTATATATATCCACAAGACACATAGAGCAACATATCCCAACCTTGTTCACGTTATGTCTATATCATACCTTCCTCGGATCTACCAGCTAACTGTATGGTAAGAAAGTAGATTGGATGTGTTTGCACACATGATATTAGATGACAGACCCTCTCGTCATCCACTACCGGCACTAGGCACCGAAACCCCCATCTTCCACTGTTTGCCTTGCCACACAAAGAAGCATCTACCCCATCCTCGAGGAAAGTTCCAGCAAAAAGAACAGATCCTGTCGAGACCACCGAGAGTGGAAACTGACAGAGGAAGTACAAGTAAGCCCTTCCTGAATGAGGGATGTCCCATGAATACTGGAGCCGTACCCCCCTACTAGTAGCTTCACAAATTCAATATCTGCACCCCTGATCGCAATATGCGACGGCAGTCTATTTATTCTGGCATGGAGCCTATTTGAATCAGCGCCATTGGACAGAAGGAGACCGACAGTCGATAGGTTCGTAGGCTTGTCAAGGAATGTACCATAGGGAACTGCTCGGTTTCCATTGATATCGAAACCGCCTCGATCAAGTAGTCCTCGTGCCATCTAGATTCCCCTGGGCAATGGTCTCCTGAACAAATTCAAACGACAGCTTAGTCTTGAGATCTTCGAAATTACGACCGAACACCTGGTCAATACACTCCACCATATCAAAACTCTCATTCCGAATACCACCTCTGATAGCCACACCTAACCATGCAAGCCAACCAGGCTCAGATTTTTATCTATACTCAACCCAATTTCTAACACCCGCCCTTCCCCTTCCCAGGACCTGTGTTGGGAGATCCATAGTGTACGAGGTTTATTCATGGATTTTGATTCAAACCCAGGCCCCTTTATGTGTCATACTTGCATGCCTATGGGAATGCAAGTCCAGTCACGCGCTTATATCTCTGGCAGAGCTTGTGCATATGAGATAATGTAATGTATACTCTATTCTTGGCGATGACAAGTACAAGCCTTGAGAGATTAGGGTAGTTATCGAGGCCCCTATTATATACCATAGGTCTACCTATATACCGTAGATCAATGAAACCCCCCCGGAATGAGCCTCACCTCCACCGGGTAACAACAAAGTCGCACCCGAAGAAGTCGACCGCCTATTATCAATCTCAACAATAATATCTGTCTTGACGGTAACAATTCCATCATCAAGCTGCTCCGGCATCTCCATCCTTGAGACTCGATGACCCGAGCGCTCATGATTATGCCCATTCCATCGAGTCACCGGATTCTCCTCATCGTGAATTTGAGCATTAGTCACACTAGTCACGGTAGTTGAATCCAGCCACTGGTCTTTCGAATTAGCGCGAAGTTTCAGCTCCGTGTCAGGGTCGTTGTGGCCCATTGATGGGGTGCGAGACCAGTAGCCGTGAGTGCGACCTTCACGTCTGTGATCGACAAAGGAGCGGAGGAAGAGACGGGCTACTGGGGCACAGGAGGCGAGAAGGATGCTGTAATTTTCGATTCTGGAGGTTATTAGAGAATATGGTAGTCAATAATGCGGAAGATCAGTTGTGCTTACTTTACCCAGAGAACAAAGGTCACAATGTTGTAGGTGAAGTCCTGTCTGTCGCCGAGGGATTTGAGTTTCTGGCCAATGGTATCAGTGTTGTTGTAGAAGTCGAGGAAAAGGGCAGTCTACTCACATAGGTCTTTACAATGGAAGCACAGCCGGAGAGGATCAGTGGCCCGCTAAGGGTGATGGTCTGCCATATCCGGCGGGATCGAACGGTGCCACTGATTTTGCAGAATTGGGACCAGAACGTCGTGTTTGGATTACGGTGGAGAGTCCGCAGAAAGAATTGCCAGAGCTCGACGGCAGCGAGCACAGCAAGGAAGAAATCGATGGCAGTATTGAATCCTGTGGTACTTACCATTAGCTTTGAGCTGATTTAAAGGACAGTAGCTGCACATACCTCCTTGCACAAACCCGACAGTCGTCTGAACGGCCGGTGATTGGCACTTGACGGAGCCATCTTCAGGGGAGTGGTGTCCACATATAGTGGAAATATTGTACTCGGTCAGTCTGCAATGAGATGAGCATGATTCGAGCACCAAGTTAGATAGCACTAACCGTTTGGTATGGGCTCGGTCCGCACTGGACAATAATTTGGACAATGGTAACTGTGTTGACGACGACTTGAACAACAGCGCAGATAATGATAGATTTGCGAATCTTCTTGTCGCTCGCTGCAAAGCACGTCAAAAGAAACCACATCATTCCTGTGCGAGAGATCATTGCCGAAGTGATAGCCATTGGCTGGGAAAGGAAGTCCCATTTCATAGCATTCAGGCGCTCCCCATTAGTGAGGTAGAAGAAATGCCTCCCGAGACCCCAGTTGGCACTATGCAGAGTTATGAGCTGGCATAGAAGTAATGACAAAAGTCGATCTCACCTCATTTGAATAAATATCATATGTGTAATATCAAAGCCCCAAGCCACGAGAAAGAATAAGTCCTCTATACCCCAGATTCGACCGGGTGCAGTGACCCGCGGTAAAGCCCAACGCACCCAGATCTTGATAGCATAGCGGAATAACAATGCTACGCCAACAATGGCTGTGAGGACCTGGTGAAGAATTAGTATGAACACAGGTAAGAGGTAATACATAAAGATTGATAGCATACCCAACAAGCCTGAAATGTGCCAGTTCCTGCAAACATCGGTCAACATAAGATCATTATCGATCCATTTATATGGACTTTGCCCTGGAATAAGCATACCAATGTCAACATCGCCCTCAAGCGGTTTTGGAATATTTATAATGAAGATAAAACAAAAGGACACAATGTGTCAAGCAGCTAAACAGCCAAGTATTCACCAAACTCTTGATTATAGTGCGGGGAGCCAATTCAAGTACTCATTGGGATAGATCGATGCACAGGGTTGGAAAAGATGTATCAGAAGTGAAAAACAGAGTCTAAATTCTTCCAAGTTGCTCTTGGAGGTTCTCGGAAACGAATATCACACCAAAGTCTCTCGAACCGATCTACAGGTCAGAACCATGCCTAAACTCTCGTATATTGGGTGGAAAGATGCGTATAATAAGAGTGGATTGAGGGGAAACAAGGGATGTAACTTCAATCAAGGGAGTGAAGAAATCAAAAAATCAAGGTCAAGCGAAGCGAGCTGTGCATTTAATGACATAGTGCAGTATTCAACCTTAGGTACGAGGTCATGTACGTCCAGTTATGACAACAATCGAAGCTCGCGTGGCCTCTCCGCGCGTTCAAAACATTTGATCGGTTGATCTTGACGGGAAGGGACAGATAGATAGGTTCGCATATGTGGATTTAATATAGGCGACATTCCTAGGGGGAAAAGGAATAGAAACCATGCGGCCATGCGGGTAACAAGGGATGTGACAAAGAATGAGAAAAATAGACTCCGTATTCCATAAAGAATTGATGGGCTCGATGTGTTCTAAGATCAGATCTACAAAGAGCTGGGGCAGGAGTTCATCAGATGAAGGACAAATCTGTGTTGTATAAAATTCGGGTACGCGACGTTGTAGATCTCGGGAGATGGGATGTGATCTGTATAGGAGCAGAAATGATACATCATATAGAAAACATAACTTAGCGCAACGAACCGCCCTTCTCATCTCAACCAATGATTCTCCAGCCCGAACATAAACCTCGAAAGTTATTTCCAGCCCCGATAAACCCGCCATCTGTTTCCACTCCACTGAGCTCCTCTCCCGGCCCCCATACAACGCAATCATACTAGCATGGAGCGAGGTATAGGTCAGATTTTTCGCGTATTCAATGATCAAAACTCGGGAGCCAGGCGCCATAGCTCGCGAAATCTTCTGCAACAACGCCACAGCATCCAAATCAGGCAAGTTATGCAAGATATGCTGGAGCGCATAAACACAGGCACCCTGAATGGGCTGTTCAGCCTCCTCCTTGTAATTCCACTGCATAAGGCGCACACCAGGTACGATGTCAATGTCGGCATTGAACTCCTGCACCACTAGGTCCTCCACGCTGAGATGCGGGTACGCAGCCTGGACCTCGAGGAGGAGCTCGCCACGACCGCCTCCAATGTCGACCATCACAGCAGAGCTAGTGCGAGAATCGGTAGCAGCGCGCGCTAACGCGGAATCTAAATCATAACCCATTGACTTGACCCGCTCGGGGAAGGTCCCGAACTTCAGAAACTTGCCGACCATGAAATGATTGAAACTATCCATACGACCCTGGGTCTCCATAATTGAGTAGGTATGCTTCTCTGCCAGCTCAGACTGACCCATTAGCCGATAGGCATGTTGCAAGGGGCCCTCTGCGTCGGCAAAGGGGTAAGCAAATCGGGTGTCCTGGAGCTTTTTCATCAAGAATGCGCCGGCCATCAGGCCTTCTGTCGTGCTGGGTGGGGTCAGTGCATGGAACGTTATGTACCCCTTAGATGTATGGGAACTGACAAGTGCAGGGCACCATGTTGGGCGGACGGCATGGCGACCATGTGGTTCGTGATAGCATTGGCTGTGAAGCAGTCCTCGGCCACGCGGTCGACTAGACCGAGTCCGGCCATGATGTACAATGTGTCTGCTGTAGAGGTATTAGTACAACATATCGGAATACCTGTCCAAGCACTTACAGGCTAGTTTGGTACCTATATTTCTTGTCAGTATAATAGTTCTTAGCCATTCAAACCAGCCCACGTACTCAACTCGGGCTCGTCCTTTCCTCGGGCTTTGATACGCGCATTGCAGGTCGCGGAGACTTCATCAGCCGTCAGAGGGCCGCCGTGACTCACGAGGATATCGAAGAGACTAAAGTGAATCGCGACCGGAACAAATCCCAATGAGGCAGGCTATCTTTTATTAGAGAGCGACTTATAGGATAGGCTCATCACACTCACCGTTGTTACGGTGGCTGCGAGGGCGGCCCCTGGGGGTGGTGCAACGAGGGCCGGGGATGATAGACCCAATAGGCTGGCTAGGCGGGTTAGAAAAGACATTGAGACTAGAGCGTGTGAGAATGATAGGAATGTCAGGGAAGTGCTATGTGTGTTTTTTTATACTCCGTTCACTCCATTATACTCCATACTTTGCTCTAAATATCCACAACAGTCTTACAAAGTACATGTACACATGATCCGGCACGAATTCCGGTGCAATGAGAATAAAGGGACAGATGATAAGAATACTAGCAGGTTACAATACAATAATCCTTGATCAATTACAGAGTTCTAATATGGGATTAGTGTGCTCAGTGGAAGATAATTGGTCCAATATGTTAGGTATGCGCAAGGGTTATTACACTAAAACACGGCAAGCGAGATAGAATCAAGACGAATAGCCGAGTCTCAAGCCCCAAAAGCGAAGGAGTCAAGAATTTACTCAATTTACCTTTTGTGATAGATGGATTCCGGAGAATTTTTCTTTTCTACATATCCAAAAACGGAAATATAGATGTCCGATCTCTCCAAGTTTTGAGCTCTGAAACAAAAGCCACGCGAGCTTCATGTGTGAGATCCATGCATAAAACCTTTGCCTAGTCACAAGGTAAAGGATCTTCACTTCCTTACTTGACTCAAGTTTGCTGTTTCTGGCCCATATTCAAAGTACAGGCAAGATGATGGACCCATCGACGGATAAACCCTCCCCTGTCTACTCTACACACGGGTTGGCAGTTAGGGCATCGTCGTCGCTTGAAACACAGGAAATGAAGGAATGCGATTCCAATTCAAATGCCGAGACCAGGAATCCCTTGAACCCGAGAAATTGGTCCTCGGTGCGGAAGACAATGCTTTTTGCGTCGCTGATGACGAGTTCGTTGTTGGCAGATGGGTATGTATGGCCAGTTGATAAACTCAAGGCAGCTGCCAGCTCAGATGTGTATAAATAGAAGATTTTACTGACTCTCTTGTAGAGCTATGGTCTGGGGTGGAACGCTGGTCACGGAGCAGGCCATGGATTGGAATATTTCGATCACTCATTCGGCGACGAGTATGAATTATGGTATTCTGCTGCAGGGATTTGGAGGAATTTTTGCTGTTCCGCTCATTGAAGCGTACGGTCGGTGAGTTGGTTTAATTTTTGCGCACGTTGAGAATCCTACTGACGGCTGCATGTAGTTTGCCGATCTGGCTGTGGCCTCAGGTGATCACCATGTTCATGGTCCTGGGTGCTACCCTCTCGAATGATTGGTCTACCTTCACGACGTTCCGCTCTTTGCAAGGTCTGTTTGGGACAGTGCCGCAGGTAATTGGGCTTCCGATCATTCATGATATGTATACATCGGCTGGTAAGGCTTTTCGCTGGGATTGTCTTGAGTACTTTGCGCTGATGCGACAACAGAATGGCCACAGATGATCAATATTTGGTAGGAGACTTGCCACCCAGGACGACCAGAGTAGCGTTGACTTAGATATAGGGGTACCACCTTTCTTGTCGGGCCATTCCTCGGCCCCGCCATAGCAGGATATATCGGCGCCGGGTCAGACTGGCGCACATCCTTCGGAGTCCTGACAGCCATCTATGGTGTGTCCACAGCCATGGTAATTCTCTTCGGCTATGAGACATACCACGAACCTGGGCGACTCACCAAACAGTCGCGCTTCGCGTCCTACTTTGGCATTGGCAATACCCTGCTTCCCAAGGGAACGACCTTGAGATACTGGAGTCGAACAGTCGTGGTCTATGTATTCAAGTTCCCCTTGTTGATGACCGGTGGGTATGGCTGACCTCCTTGCAATGTCAATCACTGACCAGGATTTTGTCAACAGGTATCGCTATCTTGGTAACATTTACCTGGCCAATTGGTAAGTAAACATCATCAGCGCACCGTTCTTTACCTGCTGACTCTCCAGGAATCACAACCACCATCGATAACTTCCTGCACAGCCCTCCATACTTATTTGATACCATCGAGGCTTCATCGATGCGCTTCGCCGGTGTGATTGGAGCTTTATGTGGTATGCATCCTCACACACGCCCTTGCTCTTCAGATTCTCACTATTTACCCAGGCTGGGCGGTTGGCCACTTCTTCAACAGCTGGATCTTCAAGCAGCATAGCTCAGCCTGGCGAACAGAGCTCCGCCTCCACGGCATCTGGCTCCCGATTGGTAGCATGATGATCGGTCTCCTCACCTATGGATTAACCATGCACTTTGGTAAGCACTGGATTGGGATAGTCATTGGGTGGATTATGGTGAACATCGGCATGGTCGCCACGATTGTGTAAGTATCGACTTCGGAGTGTTGAGTACGGTGACATATCTCTAACATCATTTACAGCGCCATCTCGGCATATGCATTGGAAAAGTACCCGGAGCAGGCGACCTGTGTCTCGGCCATTTTGAATATGTGGCGCACCTGTGGCGGGTTTGCGGTGGGATACTTCCAGCCCAAATGGATTCAGCGCAATGGGCTCGGACTGGTTTTCGGTATTCAGGCTGCTATCTTGTGTGTGGCTGTTGCTTCGACCATCACCCCTGTGTTCTTGTGGGAACGGAAAAGGCGATTGAGGGATGGAGAATTTGAAGATGGAGCCTAAGAATGACGCCTCAGTTGTGTAGATGTGTAGACAACAGTATATGTTTGATGACTGGGATGTATTTGGAATTATTTGTATGTGATATCCAAACAATATGAGTTCAATGTTGATCAACACCTCAGTCCGAAGTTGGTCTGTGCCCGGCTGAAACACACGTGATCCATGCCTTGTTACTCAGGCCATAACCAGGCCCACAATCAGGTCGATCTGAACCTGGCCGTGTTGACGCCCCTGTCGACGTCCTTGTTTCATGCTTAATTTATTTAGCCCTTTATTTGACGCTATGGCTGCAGAACTACTTTAAGTGCAGATTAAGAGCCATAAATCTCAAACTTCCTACCCCCTGACATTCACCTCCTGAATCTTCCACTAATCACACACACTCGACTCCATACATAGTCGATCATTGCCTCGCTATGCAAAGTCCCGCAAGCGATGACGCTGCCCGTGGGGCAGCGGTCTGAAAGCCGCCACAGCGTAGTTGCCTCCTGTGCCGCGTGGTTGTTGATCAGTCCCCAATGAACCTGACGATTGGCCTATCAAAGCTTCCCCGTTTACCCCATTCAGAGGTTCACCGAATAATGAAGCCTGTTCTTCCGGCCCATGGATTGTCCGTTGACGCCGAGGTCGAACTGGTTTGGATCACCGACAGCGATCACTGACCCTGCTTTTTTTCCCCCTTTGCTATAATTTATGAAGCACTGGTCTCAATCTCTTCAGTCTCTCCTTGTCCTTGCCCTCGCTAACTCAATGGCCTCGATTCTTGTTTGATCTTTAGATTCTACTTGAGCGCCAACTCGACCATGTCCAGTTCTCCGCGACGATGGCTCTTCGTCGTCTTTCCATTCCTTACATTTTGCATGATATACTCTCTTTTTCGACTACCTGAATCCAACCCGTCAATCGTGAACAACTCAGAACAAATACCTCAAGCTGAAGAGGAAATAATTGCGGTAGGGGACGAGAAGCAGGAGACAATTCCTCCTCCTCCCCCTCCCCCACCTAAACAGGAGACAATAGAGGAGAAATGTGGCCACTTCTTACACGCGCTCGACGATGTTATGGTCGTCATTAAAACTGGTGCGACCGAATCCCTCGAGAAAGTCCCCATCCATCTTCGCACAACGTTGCAATGCGTCCCACACTTCGCCATCTTCTCCGACTACGAAGAAACCATCGATGGGGTCCGCACGTATGACGTCCTCCGCAATATTAGCGCGACAACAATGGAAAAAGAACCCGAATTCAACATCTACCGCCGTTTACAACAAGTCGGACGTGAAGGCCTAACAGACGCAGAATGGGGCGACGATACAAATGGTCCATTAGGCAAAGTCAACAATCCAGGCTGGAAGCTCGACAAATGGAAATTCCTCCCAATGGTCGAAGAAGCACTAGAAGTAATGCCAGATGCCAAGTGGTACGTTTTCCTCGAAGCCGACACCTATGTGGTGTGGCCGAACCTGATCAGCTGGCTGGCCCACCTCGACCCAGATCGGCAATACTACCTGGGCAGCCCCATGCAAATCGGCGAGACACTCTTTGGCTACGGTGGAGCGGGCATCGTCCTCTCAAGCTTCACAATGAATCTCCTGCACGAGTACCTGATACGGGCAAAGGAAGACCTCGAAGCGATGACCGCGCACGAGTGGGCGGGTGACTGCGCGCTGGCGCGAGCACTGCATGACGTGCGCGTCGATCTGACCTGGGCTTGGCCAATGATGATGACCTCACGGCCGTGGGAAATCGACCATTTCTCCGAGGGATACGGCCGGCAACCATGGTGTTATCCCGTGATCTCGTACCACCACATGGCGCCAACGGATATTGAGGAAATGTGGGAATTTGACCGAGCGTTCTTTGCCAGCGGGAAGAACGCGCTCATGCTGCATGCAGACGTTTACCAAAAATTTGTCTACGATGGGACTTTCTCCGCGCGTGATGATTGGGATAACCTCTCTCAGATTAAGATTGATTTTGCAGCTGGCACGATTCCTACTGTGGATATTTGTGCAGAGGTCTGCGCGCGCAATGAGGAGTGCTTGCAATATTCGTTTGATCACTCCGAAGGTGTCTGTAAACATGCCTCTACAACCTTTGCTGGCGTTGCCAGTAATGGCACACAGTCTGGTTGGATTACACCTCGTGTGAAAAAGCTCCTCAAGGCATTCCAATCTTCATGCAATCAGGTGGAATACATCTTCGATTGATCTTGTTTTTACACTCGCTCTTCAGTCACTTTCTTTTCCCTCAATTGGTCTTGTACATATATCAACTTTCCTTTCACCTTTTCTTTCCCCCCTTGATCTTGCATTCATTCTCAAATTTGAGGACAAGGTGTTTCTCTGGGTTCAAATGAGATTTATTGGCGAGGCGTTATGTTATGGCGCTGTGTTGGCACCGTCTGCTGGGCAGACGAAACATTTCCTTCTGGTCGCTGGACCGTTCTCATTCTCATTATATCTACTGATCATTTCTAGTGATACCACTATATATCAATCTAAACATTTCTTGAATATGGATGTGGACCTGAAGATAATTTCAATTTGGATGAAACTTCGATCCACCTGGTGTCTAACTTATATTACCGTCCTACCTGTAGATGAATCTGAGTGATTTGGAGGTAACGATTGTAGCTCGCAAGCTTTAACACAAACCGAAAGTTCAAGAAACGGCTATTGGATGCCATGTCACCCGGAAATACTTGAAAAGAAACAAAAATGTGGACCAACTGAGGAATATGTGACTACATTAGCTTTCATGTAGCAAATATTAGTGTTGGTACTACAATTCACGCCCACAAGAAGCCTCCTGCTCACAAAGCCCTCTGGTGTCTCAAATTAAGATCTAAAATTGCTTCCCGAAGCTCGCTATCGATATATGAATACATGTGCAATCATTGGGCACCATCATATTTGCAGGTAGTGAACAGGAAAAAGAGGTGAGATATGCAAAAAATCGACATGAAAGTTTTGGCAAATATGCTCTCAGTGCAGCATGAGACACTTTTCGGCTCAATTTCATGGCTACTCTTTTTAATTCCAACATCCCTGAGGTCACGCCCAGTAGCAAAACGATATGATGCAGCGCACATCGGCTTCATTCTGGGTGGAGAGTTGTAGGCACCTATTGGTGATATCGATCATTTGCCCTGCCGAATATCAGTTTCAGCCTTTTCAAAGCATCAATCCACTTTTGTGCAGTAGGGTCATTGACATGGTATGGGGTCAACTCGCTCAATTGCCTAAAGCAGGCTATTGAAATTCAACGTTGAATCCATGGGCACAATTTCGGTGCATTACAAGGCGACCCAAAAGCACGCAGCTGTGCGCAGTGCCTCTTAGTGAGATATTCGGGCTCAATAGAAATATAAGGTCTGGCATATCGGCGTGAGTGACACTGAACAAGCATGTATCAAAGATGTACCACAGAGATCCAGACAGAACCAAAAGCCCGAATTGCCACTCCACGGCTCCAACCGCGGGGGTCTGTGTCCCATACTGGGCAACAAAGACGGTGAGGAAACTAGGAGGTCGCAAACAAGGATGGGCTTCGGAGTGGGAATTTTCAATAGCTTACGGTGGATGTATAGACTTCCAGCAAGCACAACAGCAGTGACAGCAGCCCATTTTTCGTAGTACTCTGTGCATGATCCTCTGCAGTATTCAATTGCATGTTATATTGTAACGCAATGTTGCCAGCCTCGCTCGACGCGCCAGAGGGATTTGAAATAAAGACCACCTTGATTAGAGCCAAGGAGTTATTTCAAACTGCTATATGGCCTGTGTTACAAATGGAGGATGCCACTGCCAGAAGGGATATTGATCTTGATGCAACCAGGGTGCTTCGCGAAGATGATTAGCTTCTGTTCCACGAGGTATTCCCGCGTGGTTGGTTGGAAATGAAGCCGAGAATCCAACGTATCTACAACGCTGGTGTCACCACTGGGTGAGCATAAAGACTGAACTATCTTCGCAGTCCCATAGGGAATTCTCCTTTTGAGAGCAAAATCCTGCACCTGTCGGTGTTTTCGCGTGATCAGTCAGAATTTCTCTTTGATCTCGAGTTGCTTGTCAGTCCAAGATGCAGGATTGTCAAAGCGGGCCCCAAATTTGTCATGATTCACCTCGAGGAAAAGACATCGGCAGGTCCAGCCACTTGAAAATGACTTCCTAGTACCCCCGAGATATTTTTCGTCATATCTCCGTACCCCTGGTCCCCTCCTTTTAGGGCGTGACTAGTTCCATGCTTGATGCAAGGGTTTCCACATGAATGTCCACTAACATATGCTAGATGAGGGAACTATTGGGGTCAGTCGTGACTGGGACGAAAAAAGTGCATAGAACAAGCATGACCAATCCGCGAAGGATATTGAGAAAGAATCTTGAGAAAGAAGATGATCAAATATATACAAACCTAAGATGAGCTATTGATCATCGCGCACCAGATTTAAGCGATCAGTTGAAAGGCAAGGAAGCGAATGACTTTCGTTTAGGGAGATAGGAAGTCCTGGGAAAATTGCTGTGTCCCAGTCATCGTACCTGCCTACAAGGTGCCATCACATGATACTTTTGCCCTATCTCACTTCAATCTCACGGGGACAAAGAGCACCTGGGTCTCTTTGGCTTGAGAGTTGATGATGGACTAATTAGGTATATGTTCCTCACAGTGGTCATGATTAAGATAAGAGGGAAACAGAGGTGACAGTGAGAATAGATATCTGATACAGACCCAGGCGATGGTAAATGTACAACCGTTGACACTGCATATTATGAGCGGAAATCAGTTGATAAACAGTAGAAAATTCACTTTGGGAGGCTAAGGATTCAGCCTGACTCATTTGATTATATTTTTGTCTAATATAGGTACTGGCATCCTTCGGTTCAACAAAGAAAAAGTGTGGCTGCTTCTCAGGGTATCACATAACGGCAATAGTATACTCGCTGATGAGACTGATCACACCAAGTCACCACTAATTGAAGCTCAAAGCTCGACAAGCAATGGCCATGTAGATCAACTGCACGGCACCCAATCAGGCGAACTAGTGTCCACCAATTCTCGCTCTCGCTTGGCATTTCTGCCAACTCGATGTTTCCTCAATTGATCAAGATCGCCATGATCGTCGCCGTACAATGCCGATGAGTGGGGAAAATACAAGGCAGATAAAGCGCTAAACAATACCTCGAGCACATATAAATGTAAGTTCCCCCAGCCTTACCCATGGGATCCCTTCCGGGCCTCGGGAGCAGACTGCACAATGTCACATCGACAAATTGTCCTGTGCTTTGACGGCACAGGAAACACCTTTCGCACGGATGGCACAGACACCAATGTCTTGAGAATTTGTCGCATGTTAGAAAAGTCCGACGAGCAATGTAAGTGTTAGCTCTGCTATTGACACTGAAACAACTCTTCTAACCGCAAGACAGTATGTTACTACCAACGTATGAGCAAATGCACCCCAGATGACCACCAGGATACTAACTCCAAGAAGCGGGAATCGGTACCGAGATAACCCCAGGATCCCTGGCCAGCACGACAATCCAAAAGAAGGGCAAATTGGACAATAACAAGGCGCTCAACCTCGCACTAGGTCGCTCTTTCGATCGGCACGTTCTTGGCGGGTACCGCTTTCTCATGCGGCACTATCAGTCCGGGGCTAAGGTGTATATTTTCGGCTTCTCACGTGGCGCATATACGGCGCGGTTCCTGAATGAGATGATCGACTATGTCGGGCTTCTCGGCCCGGATAATGAAGAAGTGGTTCCGTTTATCTGGGATGCGTTTGTATCGTGGAAGCTTTGCCGGACGGATAATGACAGAGAAGCAAAGCGAAGAGCCTTTCAAGTCATGAAAGATAGCAGAGAGATACTATCACGGCCTATGGATCGTGTGCAATTCTTGGGCATGTTCGATGCAGTTAATAGTATCGCGGACTTTGAGGTCAATGTTGACGGGAGCACCTCCGCCAAGGTAGTTCGACATGCAGTTAGCATTGATGAACGGCGTATCAAGTTTCGGCCAGTTTTGCTACAATCGCATAAAGATGAATCACTTCGTGAAATGCCTTCTGACGAAAAGCAGTCCGCGAAGGGGACCTCGACCAGTGGCCCTGAAGACACATCTGGACCTCCCGTTCTACCCGAAATCCCAAACGTCAGCACACCAAGCATGAAACAGGAAATAGAATCGGAGGACGATGAAATGCAGGACATTGAAGAGCTTTGGTTCCCTGGTGGACACGCAGACATAGGCGGAGGGTGGAATCTCGGATCTAGCGAGGCATGGCCATTAACACACACACCTCTTGTGTGGATGGTACAAGAGGCGCGGCGCGCGGGACTGAGACTGGATCCGAGAAAGCTGAAGCAGTACGAGTGCATTGAGGAGTTTGACCCCGATCTTCACTTGCAATTGAACACGAAGAGGGAGGTCTGGAGCCTGGAATTGCCGCAAGCCCACAAAGATTACTTAGAGGCGCTTCATCTAGCCGGCACAAAAGGACATATTCATGATCTCCTTTCGTATGGTAACGGTCTACCGCTGACCTCCGTCCTTTCTTGGCGCCTGATGGAGTATCTTCCCCTGCGACGGATGGAATCTCAACCTGATGGAGCATGGAAGGCTGTGCGGTGGCCGCCGCCGCGTGGCCGGACCCGTGATATCCCTGCGAATGCTCGAGTTCATGTGTCTGCTATTCAGCGTATGAAGTCAGACCCATCTTACCGTCCTGGTAATTTGATATTTGGTTCTTGGGGGCGGAAGGGGGATACTACTAGTGCTGTCGGAATTGGGAATTGGGCTGTCCACTCCCATGAAGGTGATCTGGTGAGGGAGAGGTATGTTCGTAGTTAGTGCGAATGGTGCTCTTGGGATTAAAATGGGTTCCTCGAGTAAAAAAAAAAACTTCTGTAGTTGTCACAATATATCATACTAATATGTGGATTGGTTCTCAATCTTGTACATCCGGGACCAGAAGAGGCACCGTATCTAGCATCTTGAGCGATAAAAACAAGTATTCAAAGATGATGCTCAAATATAGTCAAGTCATAAAAGCAAAGACAAGAAGAAGATGAAAGACATGAGTTCGGTTTGGGAAAATATTTATGTTCAAGATTTCCTAATCAGGCAAGTCTATAATTCTACACCAGGGCTTCATGTCCCTTTGAAACCCTTTACTGACGCTATGCTATGTTAGGTAGTGCTGCACTATTTGATTTACTTTTTTGCCTCATACTTTTAAATTACTGATTTATTTTGGACTGAATGGATATTAAAGCATGCTGTAGACGTCCATCATTCTTGACTTCTTTCGCTACTATTGTGATCTGAAGAAATCTACAATGCCCACTACCGTTTTATTCACAGCGTATGCTCGCAAGGAAAAATTAGATATGCCTCAAAACAGTTTCTATACTGCTCAACATATCTCTAATTACTATGTATGAGCTCCACGGACAGCTTTTGAAAC
This sequence comes from Penicillium coprophilum, assembly GCF_028826855.1. NCBI lineage: Eukaryota > Fungi > Ascomycota > Eurotiomycetes > Eurotiales > Aspergillaceae > Penicillium > Penicillium coprophilum. The sequence continues at coordinate 3,675,679 of NW_026622724.1, read as the reverse complement.
AAACCACTTCAATCAAATTGATCATATAGTGTCAAGTCATCAAGACCCCCACTGCAATTTATCTAGGTGGCCAGATATCCGTGACTCCCAATATCAAGTACATACAAGGATTCATCACCGAGGAGATCAAACAATACTTCATATATCCCAGTGACTCTAGGATCTGGGAAGACCGAGGAGATGGGGGGGGGACTACAGGTGATACTAGAGACAGCTGATATGAATATGAGAATAAAAGCATCAATCAAACTAAGACAATTTACCAAAATAGGTATTTGTACCGTACTTAACTGCGAGGTGACATATATCTTCACACGGGCATGTTGAGAACACCATCGTAAGAGCAGCTCAGCTGAACGTTGCTCTCCGGATTTTCCAGACAAGACCACTCCGTACCTGACTCCAGCAAAACCTGACCGTTCTCAGCAATTGGGCCTGAGACCCTCTCTAGTCCCAGTGTAAACCGATTGAAGTCGACAGCGCCATCGGGGAAGTGGATGAAGTATTGGCTGTTGTTGCATCGGGCCCTTCCGTTGGGCGAAGATCCATATGACCTAACATTACCCCGTAACAGTCAATATCTGCCATAGGTAAGGGATCTTATTTGACTACACTCACCACAGCAGGTTGCACTCAGTAGGGGTATCCTCGGGGTAGTTTGAATCAGTCACGACGAAATGCATCGAGCCGGAGGAGCCAGCGCTAGCTCTAGCCCAGAAGTCACTGATCTGGATAGAATTGCCTCGCTCGACAATGGGGACGGCGAGGGCTGCACTAGCAGCCAGAAGGAGGGAGACTGTGAACTTCATCTTGACTTGATGGAGAGATATTTGATATAGTGATATAGTGTAAGATGTGGATATGGAATGAAAGATTCACAGTGGAAGAACACATTATTTATACCTCTCTGCATGGGCTGAAGTATACAAGTCTGACTGAAACATTGTAGCGTAAACTGAAACCCAACCTCGTTCATCCAAGTCCATCAAAGTCCCTAGTTGGTCAAGTTGTAGACCGCTACTACATATATTCGCGGCTGAGGCAAGAAAAATGCAATGTGATGTAGCCACAACACGAGCAGCTCAGTTAGCTGTAGCTTATAGGTGTGATGTATGCGATCGATGTATAAGATTGCTCTATAAAAAGAATAAGGCCGGACACTTTGGGGGACATGATTATGTCAGGTGACATGGCTTTGGGCTGTTTTTCAGCCACAGCGGGGGAAAAGCACCCACTTTTAACGTCTGAATTGCTCCTAGGAAGATCGAAATGGCACGAATCTCAGATCTTATTCGAGACTCGAAGTTGGAGACATATTTCCTCCCGGACTGTCAAGTAGAAACAGTCCACACATTCCAGGAGTCAGACCCAACTTCTGGACAGCGCCTTGTGACTAGATCAGAGCATTGGCAGCGGCAAAAACGGATCGGACGTGGTGGATTCGGTTGCGTCTGGCTGGAGAAACGTACCAAAGGCGGGCGACCAGGGGCCATAGCTCAAGATGGTGCAGTCCGAGCAGTTAAGCAGATTGACACGGATCCGAGCCCCAGATCGATCGACTTCAATCGCGAGTTGGAGGCAATTGCTAAGTTCTCACACCCTCGCGTTAGTCTCCAAATGAAGTTCTATTACGAGAGGATGTGCTGATTCAAGTAGTATGAACGATGCTTTGTCAAGTCATTCGGATGGTACGAAGGACCTAGCCAGCTCTTCATAGCAATGGAATACCTCGAACTTGGCGACCTTTTTGCATATCTACAGAGTAGACCACCCGTACCGGAGGCTGAGGCGAAAGAAATCGCGTATCAGATTCTCGAGGGTCTGACCATGATGCATGGAAATGGGTTTGCCCACCGAGATTTAAAACCAAATGTAGGTCTACTTTTCAAATTCAAATTGCAGAGAGAGAACTCACTAAACAAAATGAGTAGAATATAATGATCAAATCACATCCTCCAGACAAGTGGTGGATCAAGCTTGCGGACTTCGGTATTACCAAGCGCATCGACGAAAACCACGGGAAATCCACGACGATAACGGGTACTCCAAGGTATTTTGCCCCTGAGACTTGGGGGTTCGTTGAGCGAGGCAGTGCTTATGCCACAGACATGTGGGCTCTTGGAGAGATTGTATTTGAAATGCTCACCAAGAAGTCTGCGTTTCCGAATTCGGGATCGCTTGCAAATTACAAAACCCAGCAAGACTTCCCAATCACCATGCTTACTGACGCTGGTATCAGTCAACCAGGTGTTGACTTTGTGCTTTCAATGATGTCTCTTTATCCTAATGATCGAATGACGGCTGTCTCTGCTATGTCAAGCGCGTGGATAGAATCCCTCGTACTTCACCCGCCCGAGTCCATGAAAGCTACCAAAGGCGAGCCACAAACTCCCTATCAAGTCACAATAATGACCGAAGAGTTTGCGTCATGGACCACAAAGATTTCTTCAGAGACACCGGAGGATGCCTTTCATGGCATGTCTGGTTCAACTACCGTGGTGAATATGCTAAACCCTGCCCATGGGACTGCCATTATAACACAAAAAGAGAAGGTATATTCTTCTCTAGGTACTGCAGTACCGGTTGTTATACAAGATCAAGATCAAGTCGCGGCCCCTGAGCTCCGCCCCACAGAAGCTGAAAGCCAGCATCAGACCGGTGTTGCGCTCCACGGCCAGAAACGGTTCAAAGAGGCAGAAATCATACTCCAAGAAGCTCTTCAGAGACGAAAGGAGGTACTAGGATATTACCACGAAGAAACACTCAGAACTGCACACTGGCTTGGCCGATCATGCTATAATCAGGGTCAGTATAGAGAAGCTGGAACCATGTTGCGACATGCTCTTCAGGGACGAGAGAAGATGCTAGGCCGCGACCATGGAGAAACACTCAGTTCTACATACTGGCTTGGTCTCTCGCTCTACGGCCAGAAGCGGTTCAGAGAGGCGGAAACCATATTCCAACAAGTTTTTCAAAGGCGAGAGAAGGTGTTAGGACATCATCACAGAGAAACACTTAGAGCTGCTCACTGGCTTGGCCTTTCACTCTATGATCAAGGTCAGTATAAAGAGGCAGAAACCATATTCCGATACACTCTCCAGGGGCGAGAGAAGGTGTTAGGCTGTGACCAAGAGGAAGCCCTCAATTCTACACACTATCTTGGTCTCTCGCTCTACCATCAGCAAGGGTACAGCGAGGCAGAGAATTTGTTCCGACGAGCTCTTTATGGGCGAGAGAAGGCGCTAGGCTGTGATCATAAAGAAACACTCAATTCTACCCACTATCTTGGTCTCTCGCTCTATCGCCTGAAACGGTACAGCGAGGCAGAGGCTAGGCTCCTCCGAGCTCTTCATGGGCGAGAGAAGGTGCTGGGTTGTGAGGAGGAAAAAACCCTCAATTCTACACACTATCTTGGTCTCTCGCTCTATTTTCTGAAACGGTACAGCGAGGCAGAGAATATGTTCCGCCGAGCTCTTCATGGGCGAGAGAAGGTGCTAGGCCGTGACCAGGAAGAGACGCTCAATTCTACACACTATCTTGGTCTCTCGCTCTATCGTCAGAATTCGTACGACGAGGCAGAGAAAATGTTCGAACGAGCTCTTCAGGGGCGAAAGAAGACACTGGGCCATGATCACAAAGACACATTAGCCGCCAAAAAGTACATGGATGCGGCCCATAAGCGAGTCCCTAGCTAATGTTTTGTCTCTCTCAAATGTCGATATCGGTCGTCTAGCTAGTAACCAACCAATCTTGGTTCATCGACAGTTCCGCCTCTCAATACCATACATTTAGATATATCCCACCTCATAGAACTATAAATTCAACACTTTTGTGTGTACGTGTTATGTCAAGAAACAATACATGTTCGACTGACACCTGGGCAAGAGTGTACACATACGTAAGTCGCACTAGTTTTGGGCTGCTACTAAAAATTTAGTATCGTCTCGACAGGCCTAAGGGATGGCGAACATCTTTCATTTCTTTCATTTGAAGTGTGGCTTCTGTCACTAGATTTAAGAGGATGTGCTGGAATTCTATATATCCTACAGCACGGGTATAGTATGTACAAAGTGTGATAATCTTTCGGGAGGGATGGATAAGAGTCTTCTTCCTGCACCGAGGCTGTGACAGCTGAAGTATGAGTCACTGACATGATCCTCACAGGCGACTTGATACCAAGTATTGAACCTAGATCTTGTTCCGAACAGATCAACGTGATCCCTTTGAGACAGAATATGTCTGGAAGCACTGGGACATCTCTAGACATCCAATGAGGCTGGTGACGTGCCCACGGGCGATGACCCTTCAAGGAAGATGGAGCAGATCAAAGCAATATGGTCTGTAAAAGGTAGCTGGCGAAGTCATATGGAGATATCTCAGCCGCCCAGAGACTCCTCGGGAACCTCTCGGAAAGTCTCTGGGAAAAAACCAGGTGGCGGCCAGATATCTCCTATAGAAGGCGGATGAACCAATGGCTGTGATCCGCCCAAGCGATCCGGATCATGACAGAAAGCCTGGAATGTGTTATCGTCCAAAAAGCCGAAATCTTTCAGACCGGCCTCACGGTTCGTGGACCATTCAGTGGTATCGAGGTATGCGAGGTCTTTGAAGATGGCGTCGATGTCACCGGCAGAAGCGACGCCTCCGGGCATCATTGAGTTTGAAGTTGTCGAGTCGGGAGTTCGGGCTTGTGGTTGTGGATTTTGTGCGCTGGCTGTGCCATACACGGAATCGGATCTACTGCGCGGAGTGATCCTATCTGATAGAGCTGACTGTACTTCCTTTGGGTGGTGTGGTGACACACTCATCATGCCTAGATCTGCATTTTCCATTACTGTGTCTTTGGGCGTCAAAGATTGCCCGTCAGCTGGCATACTGATGCCAAGGATTGAAGAGGTGTAATTTTGTTCGCCGTTTGGTGGTAGGCTGCGAGCTCCGCCTGGCGGTTGCATGGACCTTGCCATGGGTGCACCCGAATATGGATGACCGACTGCCCGGGGAAAAGTGGATGCCCCCCCGATTTCTTTGGAGTGCTGCCATCTCTCCATAGTAGAAATCAAAGATCCATAGGCCGGCCATGTGGAAGTGAAAGCTGCCGTTTTGTGTCGGAACTCGTCTGCCCATCTGGCAAAGGGGAAGGTGTCCGATGAGTCGATGGTACTGCGAAGTCTGAACGCTTGATCCGCAATTGTGCGAAGGCTTAGCTCGAACAATGGTGGAAGACCGCACATGGAGAAGTTTTCCAAGTGCTGAGTGACCATAGAAAGACCTCGGTAGAGGAGCTTCTTGGCCCCCTCTGTAGCCGGACGCTGCGAGCGGTGCAAACCCTGCTCACCCGATATCAATTGAAGATAGAGCCAAAGCAGAGTGGCTACATAGGTCAGGCCTAGGTAAGTTTGATGGGGAAGTAAAGCTGAATGCCGCTCTGGATAAATGCTTTCCGGTCCAATCAGGCGACATCCCCGAGGTAGGCAATCATCCCATTGCTTCAGCTCCACAACCAACTGTTGTGCAAAGGTGGCCATATTGTATCCCGAAGATATGTGGCGGGAAATTTTATTGAGCACGCTCGCCAACTCAACTAAGCGGTTGAAGCAGCTCAGGGCCAAGAGTGGTCCTCGGCGCGGCGGATTCTTGCTGCCCTGCGGAGCACCCGTGGGTGGTAAAACATCCACCCAGGAGTTCCACTCCTCCAGTCCATCTTCTTCCAAAAGTCCCACCGCAGTGAGATCGCTTGGAGGCATGGCTGGACTCCGTGAAAGACGGAAAGAGAGCAGAGAGTCAACCACAAAACATCCCAAAAACACTGTCTTACCTTGTTTGAGTTCATCAGACCGTCGGCTTCCAGAGACAGTCCCAAGACCCATTGCAATCGCCCTACGCACTGCTTGACCGCTCAACAGCCAAGCCGCGGTCCAGTCCTCGAGGCCCATGTTCACCAAGGCTAGTAACAGTAACGCCTGGATATGACCGATTTCATAACGCTCTTTCTCCGTGGGAATAAGATTCCGCGACACGGCATAGTACTGCTTAGCCAAGGCGACTGTTCCAGCGGAACCGGCCCGTACATTTATTTGCGATTGAGTTATGGTATAACTCAGGATTGCCCACAGGGCGGCGTGATCGCCGGACCCAGGTGAATTCGTGGCAACGGAGAAAGGGGCGTTGGCATAAAGGTAAGAAGCGCGGAGGATGTTATGCTTGGCGACCACGGGGAACCATGAATGCGTGACCGCAAAGTAGATATCGAGCAGCTGCGACGTCTGAGGCGGTAACTGTAACGTATGTGGACTAGATCCAGCAATCCCCCGATAATCTGACTCTTTTGACAATCGAGCGCGCTTTAGGCCCGGAGATGCGGCGAAGGGCTCAACTACACGCGGAGCACCGGGACCAAGCGGGGTGGAAGTGCGAGCTACTCGGAACCCCCATTGACCGTCGCGACCATCATCTTGCGGATTATGCGATCGCTTCCCAGTAGCGAGGATCGGCACATCAGAACTAGACAACATTTTCTCCAGCGCGCCGAATAGCCGACTCGTTTTCCAAGATTCATGTAAACTCTCCGAGGAACTATCGTCCGACCACACGGTCATCAATTTCTCGCGACGACCGGCAGATTCGGCGGTATTTCCTAGCATAGCCAGCATAGTATCCTCGAACCCCTCAATGTTGCAGATCGACAGCGCCCACAACTTTTCCAAGCCACGGACGTAGCCCTCGGGGAGACCGCGTTTCTTTGCATGGGGATCGTAGGAGCAGGATTGGCCCGATGCCTGACAGGCGGAGCAAGTGGGACGGTTACCGTCGCATTTATCCTATGCTCGCGAAAATGTCAGACTGGATAAATGAGATGTACGAAAGAAGGCGAAACGCGACTCACTTTCTTACTGCGACAGCGATCGCAAGCTCGGGAGACCCTCTTGCGGCGAGGGGCCTTATCCGATCCCTCATCCATGTAGAGGGGCTATGAGCGCAAGCCACATGCCATGCAGAGAAAACAAGGGGACCGGCAGCTCTCTCGAAATTTGGAGTTCACTGAATCGCACCGGTTGAAAGTCAGAGTGGCGCGGGCCGTATAACAGACAGGCCGAGACTCGGAACGGGAACGAAAAAGCGTAGGACTACCCGCAAAGAGAAAAGTGGAGGAGCAATAAGTGTAGATCAGCCTCCGCGGCCAAAGTCACAGATAGGCAGGCCGAGGGAGGATCTCGGAGGTGAAGTTCGGGACATGAACTCGGAACGATCGGAGTGTCCCGACAATCCTATACGTTGTATACAACATATGGTTCGAGATCCGTTGACTTGATAAAGTACATTAGATCTGCATATTGAAATATTTTATAGGAATTGTATAAGAATTAATTAGGAATCTTGATATATCTTCCAAGGTTTGATACGAGTTCAGAGTAAATGACGACTGAAGCACCAAGGCACCAAGGCACCAAATCATATCCGACACCCGACTCCAGCCGACGCTTGACCTAATTAGGACTTGATATATAGTACGGAGTACAGCAGTTGGATTGAGTATCCCAAGCCGATGTAAAATCTATCTGACGCTTAAGTATGTCGCAACTTGAGAATATATATAAGACCCCATATATGGCCATGTTCACTCGTAAGTTTGAAAAAGGGTAGGTCGCTCCACACGCATCGATGTAAAGGTGCAGCGTGGAAGGCCCTGCATAACTTTCCTTTTGCCTTGCATCTCAATCATATCCGTCTCGTCATGAGCTTTTCCAACCACTATAATGGGTGTAAAAGAGTCCGTAGAGGGGGAGTGAGAATGAATCTCCCCCCACATGATGGGTTTCAGTGCCGCATCCACATCATCTTCCGGTGGGTGACAAGCAGCGCTGATCGCAGCACTGCAACTCCCAGCAAGTGGTATAACCGAGCGAAAAGGTCTCATTGCAAGTCCCAAAAGAGCCATGATCATTAAAGACCCAACGATGATGGTGAATATGAGAGCAATTGGTGACCACGCGCACGCATCGACGTCAAGGCTTGGATCGTGATACATGTCTGCATCATACATATAGATTTGGACATAGAAGATGGTCTGAGACAGAAGCCAATGCAACGCAGTGTATGTTAGCATGAGTGGAACACTATATCGGAATGGGAGACTGAGGAAATAGAATGAGCGTTGAGCACCCTTTCTATTACTCGACACGCGAAGTCCCTTGGCCGGCGACATCTGTATTGTATCAACTGTGGAGTCGTGGCGCATTCCCCCAATTGCATAACTCTCATATTCATGTGCCATGAACATTGCAGTCAAGGTAGCATTGTAGAAGTAGTATGAGACGGAAAGAAGAAGTTGCGGGGTATTGGCCAGAAGAACATTGCCGAGTAGGGTAGTATGCAAGCGATATATCAATGTGTAAGGACTAGCAGAGCCTAGTCCAAGGTTCCAAAGAGTAGACCAATTCGTCCCGCCGACGGAATCTAGTCTAGTGTCTTGCAAACCGCTATGGAGTAGAAACCCTGCCACACCAAGACAAGGTAAGGATCTGTCATTCACGCGTTAGTATAGTCCAGTTTAGTTCGAGCAGTGTATGACATACAGACCGAGCGTAAGAGCCCATTGCCTGATACCAGCAGCTTGCCACCATCGTCGTGTACCAGTGTCTAACCTCTGTTGAGCAACCCCCTCATACCTATGTTGAGCTGCTCCATCAAACCGGGAACGTCTGATCCAATCAGATTTTGATGATGTGCAACATCCAGTGGTAAACGGATCTCGCTTTGAGAGGAAGGATGAAATCGCATCACCAACGGTCAAAAGCCGGTCCGTTCGTTCTCGGCGAGCCACAAACACGATACAAGCAACTTTGACTGCAGTACACATAAGCACCACAAGGGAAAATGTCGGGTTGAAAAGTAGTTGACATTTCTCCTCGCCTTTGATACTTACACATCCATCAACAGTGTAAAGTCCAATTGAGGGATAATCAAAGTAACCAATAGTATTGGGCGTGTTCAAGACATCGTATGTGGAGCATTGTGAACCAGACTGCCGATAGACGACTCCTTCTGCCCAAGTAATGTTGCCTCCCCACACAGAAGTTGATCCAAGGTATTGTTGAAGGTCAGGCTTTGTGACAGGTAGGATTCCACCCGTCGGGGCGAGTGTGGTTCCCCAGAGGAATTGAGCTAGAGAAAACATGTTCCAACAAGACGAGGTCTCGCGGCCACAACTAGTGTAGTTTTCTTGAGTATATGTCATTGATCCATTGTCCAAAGGTGCAGTGATGGTCCATGTTGGTTCCTCCAAAACGGATGCCAAGATCTTCCACTCAGGCAATTGCTTCTGAATTGTCGATGAAGTGCACACAGATTTGTTACGGGAGGGACACATCCAAGAAGCTGGGCTCCGTGACTCGATTGATTGATAGTCCGTTGGGGAGTTTGCATTCCCCGCAAATTTGACAGGGTCTTGCAGGTCCCAGGTCAGATTTTTTGACAAGACAAGCAGGGACCTGTGGCCATGGGGGTAGCTCACAGCGAATGTCTTTAGACATTGTTCTTTTGACAGGACATCAAACCTGCCATTTGCAATATCCAAGTTGAAGTCGGCTAGTGATTGATGCACACGGGATTGAAAGCACTCGGAGGAATGAGGAAGACTCAGCGGCCGACTGCCAGTGTAATCTGATGGCACGACAAGGACACTGTATTCATTTGAGCTCTGAGAAGTGAGAAGTACGGCGTTATAGCTGCAAGCAGATGACAGGTTAGAAGTACGATTTTTGTTTCGTGGGAAGCGGTAACGAACAAGACATGAATGGGAATCGTAGAAACCATTAAAATAGCCCAAAGGATTTGTTTTGTGGTTCCTAACCTGAAGATATTTCGGAGACTAGGGACTCCAATATCAAGCCAGGATCCACGCGCATGTGCTTTATCGATATCCGTTCTCGTGGGTGCAGCTAAAAACTGCGCACAGTAATTGCTCGTGGACAGAATGAGTGTACCTAGTCCATTGATCAACAAGTGCAGTCCGATTGACCAATTCCTTGTTTTCGAGCAACTACCCACATACAGTGGAACAGTTAAAAAGCCGCTCTCGCTCGACTTCGAATAGCCAATGCTAAACGCAACTATCGCTAGGATGACGTTTAGCCCCAACACAATGGAAGCTACGGTTGCGCAGACTTGGATTCCGTCATAAGATCTGAGACTGCCCCAGAATGACTTTTGACGCTTGAGGGCCCGGTTTGAGCCATTCTCAGACCCCATAGCGAGATGCTCTGGGGACGAGTCATGGATAATTTTGGCATCCATGGCAGGGGAAATATATGTCAGCATGGGCTCCCGGTTCTGGCTAAGTGCTGATGCCAAGGAACTAAAGACACTAATTGCTTCACAGTGTTTTTTGATCCAGTGAGATGTCAGATCTATACATAGTATGTCCCACTTGAACAAAAGAGGATAGTGCGGGATGCTGATATAAAAGGCTTAGACTGGGTGCATACGATGTATTCAGGGATCTGAACTCGAAATGGGGGATCTTCTCCATGGATATCCCCGTCCTAGACTCGACTCTACGACTCTTTACTTGAAGGCTCTTAGCAATTTTCCTTTGGGGTTATAAATGATGTTGGTGAGTCACACGCCGAACTACATCAATTAGGCCAGCTTCAATAGAGCTCTGTGATGTACCCTCGAAAAGTGGCTGTGCTTCATAAATTTAGAAACTTATCATCGAGAATTCGCTTCGACTGGTTAACACAAGCGATATATATTTATCACTCCCGCACAAATCTTCCATGAATAATTCCAACGCACCGTTCCTAAGGTGATCTTTGGCCAAGCTGATGGCTTGGAGATTCCGCCTGTATAAAGCATTCACCGTCTGTCCGTCTCAGATGCAACAAACCTTTCTCATTCACCTACAACTTGATCTTAAGAATCCATGCAAATCAGCTATAGCCTACATCATCTCGCTGCTGAGACAAATCGGGAGCGGAGAATACTTTAAGCTTGACTGATCTTGCCGTTGTGATATATTCTCCTTGCTGGCTCCATTTTGGTGGTTCACTCCCATCTCGGGACTTGTCAGGCCAAAGAAAGCAAGCATGGTAGTAAGAGAAAATCCAGAAAAGAAATGGGCTCATAGGGAGAACTGTCAATACACCATACACCGAAAAGCTCTCTCATGTAAACAGTAAGGTCATCAATGCGCTAGAATGGCACTTTAGCTCTTCGCTTGAATCTGGGAAAGTTCTCCATGATCGGGTCTGATATCTGAAGGCGTGAAGATCCCCAAGGTTATATATATTTATCAAGCTCCGGGAATGGTAAGGGTTCTATAGTATACGTTGTATATAGATGCTGGGATATATAGAACTGTGTCCGGTGACTCTAATCACATGTGTCGGTGGAAAAGCCTTTTGCCGCTCTGATCGGCAATTCCCAATCTGTATCATCCGGAAGTTTTGAGCATATTCTCTGTCGATATAGATCGAGATTCCAGACGTGTCCTGTACATATGACCGATATCCCAGATTCCTGCATTCGATCTCTGGATGCAATTACATGCCTGTGCATATCTGATCATGGCGCTCGTTTACTCGACCTAGACCCCAATTGATCCCTCTCACCATGTTCGACCCTCAACCCTCCATTCTCACGGTTGACGGCAAACCGGACATTTCCGCATGTAAGGAATCCTCCTCTCCCTCGCTTCGCCTCGAGACCACCCGTCGCAGCTTTGCTCCCAATGCATCCCTCGTCTTGATCGGTATCCGTGGATGCGGCAAGCGCTCGCTAGGCTTCGTCGCCGCGACCGCGCTGAAGCGACGCTTTATTACCGAAGACCACTATTTCCGGGAAGTCACGGGCATCACACGACAAGAATATCTCAAGCGGTATGGCAGTCAAGAGTTCCAGCGCCGGGACATCGAAGTCCTGAAGTCGATGCTAGATAACCATCGCACGGGCTGCGTTATGGAATGTGGACTGGCTAGTTTGACGCGACCGGTGCAGGATCATCTGCGTCGCTATGCCCGGTCTAACCCGGTGGTTCATCTGCTGCGCGACATCGATTGTATTCAACAATTGCTCGGGTTGGAGGACCAGGCGGTGCGATTATTCCGGGAGGGCGACCCGATGCATCGGATGTGTTCAAATTTCGAATTCTATAATCTTGAAGATCGGACGCGTGCATCGGACGATGGGAGCCCGGATCGCCGGTCGGCGGATTATTCTTTCAAGCTACAAGAGGTAAAGGAGGATTTTACACGGTTTGTGCAGTTCATCACCGGACTGGATGTGAATTATTCGAGCTATGACTCGCCATTCGTTCTGCTGGAAACGCCGCCAGAACTGCGCTCCTTTACGCATGCGATCTTTGTGCGATCTTCAGATTTGATCGCTGACAATGTTAACCTGACTGAGCTGGAGTTTGGTGGAGATGCCATCGAGTTGTGTGTCGATCGCTGGGGCCCAGACATGGCGGCCACTGTCAGCAAACAGGTCTCTGTCCTGCGTCGAAATGCGCGGACGCCTGTAATTTTCTCCATTGACACTTCCTCCACCGGCATCGGCTCCCTCGAACCGACCACTTCTTCTTCTTCTTCTTCTTCTTCTTCACCTTACTTTGATATTATCGGGCACGGTCTACGTCTTGGTGTGGAATACCTTGTTTTGGACCTGAATCAAGATCGATCCCGGCTGGCTGGGATCATCAGAGGTCGTGGGAATACCAAGATCATCGGCCAGCGGGTCTTTGAACCGTCTTGTCCCATCACATGGGACAGTGCGGGCTGCTTTGCCATCTACGATGAAGCTGAAAAGCTCGGCTGTCAGCTCGTCCGCCTCCTCCGAGTCGCCACAAAGCGCGAGGACAATGCGGCTGTGATTGAGTTTTGCAATAAAATCAAGTCCCTCCCGGGGGATCATCCCCCACTCATTGCCTATAACATAGGCGCGCTGGGCCGCACCTCGCAAGTGTTCAACTCGATTCTCACTGCAGTAACACATCCGGCGATCACCCAGTCTGCAGAGAATAAGTCCGACCCGCAAATAACCTCTCGCGACGCTGTTCGCGCACTTTTCCAAAGTTATGTGCTCGATCCGCTCAAGTTCTACATCTACGGGGAGAACGTCGCCTACAGTCTATCTCCGGCCATGCATAATGCCGCACACGCACACTGCGGCATGGGCCACACCTATAGTATCCCAGACTCGCCCTCTCTCGCAGTCTTAGACCGACTGGGCCGAGATCCGCATTTCGGGGGGTCCAGCGTCGTGCAGCCATGGCGTGTACAGGTATACCAAAAGCTTGCTTCGAAAAGCCGACACGCAGAAGCCATCGGAGCAATCAATACAATCATGCCGCTCCGTGGGCACGCAGATGGAACGATTTTCCCACTTCAAGAACAGGCCAGCCGACGTAACCAAGCTGGACGGGTGCTGGGCTGGTATGGCGAGAACACCGACTGGGTCGGGATAATGACATGTATCAGGCGACATCTCTCGCCGCGCAATGCGATTAGCGCAAAAACAACAGGTCTAGTCATTGGTGCAGGCGGTATGGCGCGGGCCGCCATCTACGCCATGCTCCGACTTGGGTGTCGGAAGATCTTCATCTACAACCGCACGCAGTCGCGTGCCGAGGAAGTCGCGCGCCATTTCAATTCCTGGGCCTCGTCGCAGGTGGGCTCGGTCGAGGTAGTTTGTGTCCTGCAATCGCTCCAGCAAGACTGGCCCGCAGACGCTGCTCAGCCTAGTCTCGTTGCCTCTTGTGTGCCGGCTGATCCAGACCGAGATGAACCACCGGCGAACTTTGAGATGCCGGAGCAGTGGCTTGGGAGTCCTACGGGGGGGTGTGGTACTCGAGGTGAGCTTTTCCCTTCCTGGAATATGTGTACTTCTTTTGTCACACGTACTGATTGAATATAGTTGGCCTATAAACCCCTCGATACACCCCTCCTACGCCAAATGCGCCGAGTCCGGAGCGAGACTGGACAGCCTTGGGTCTTGTCTGACGGATTGGAGAACGTAACGGAACAGGGCATTGCTCAGTTCGAGTTGATGACAGGTCGCAAAGCACCTCGGCGGCTTATGACCTATGAGGTTCTACGCAATTATGTGGGTGACGGTGGGCGTTTTGATGAGAAAACCATCCAGGCTCGTCTGGATGGTATTGTATCTCCGACTCGAGAAAACAAATAGAGGGTTCTTGGTATGGCTGTGACTCTTTCTAGCTGCTCTCTTTGTACATATTATAAAAAAAGAAAAATCAATCTCAGCTTGTACTCGATCAATGAATGCTCCAGTGTAGTAATCCAAAACGCCACGATACGCGATAACAATCTCCTATCGCACACCGCCCGGCTGGGCTTTCCAACGTTTGTTTGGTTTACTTGTCAGCTTCACTTCACTCGAAGATTTACTTGGAGGTTTCTATACGCTTTTAGGCCATCTATAATCGTTAAATTGGCCTTGAAATACAGCATACCATCAATGCCAGGCTTTCCGCCAGAGCAAATCGACTCGATAACGACATGGAAGAAACGCAAGCGGGATCATGAGGAGCCAAGGACTCTAGCATGTCCGTAAGTTTGACAGTGTTTGTCTCCGTGAGGCGTGAGGCGTCAGATAGACTAACATGATCAATCAGAACAACCTATGTCCCATCTCGTCGAGTCGATCGGCCCGAGTACGACGGTAGCTGCTCACTGCCTCTATCACGACACCCAGACGGCACAGACATCTCTTTCCGACCACGCTGCCTCCCCGCAAGCGCCGACACATCCAAGGCCCTTATATTACACTCCCATCCCAGCACCAGCATCAGATTCAACACCAACACTCTCCAACCCACCTCTCCCCGAACGTCTACGGCCCCCCAAACCAAGACCTATACTCACCTCCGGTCTCACCCAAAACCCTCGTGCCCCTGCACTACCCAACTCAACAATCGGCATCCCCTTCCGCTCTCCGCCCGTGTCACATATGTCACCGGCGCCCAACGACCCGTCAAGTCCTGGACGCCTACGCAGACTGCGATCTCTGCCACGAACGGGCATGCTTCATCTGTCTCCGGCAATGCGATAGCGCATCCTGCGGTGGGACACTCGGTCTTCCAGAAAATCCAGGCATGCATATGCGCGCGAGCCCAACGGACGACGCCAACTACGATACCAGCGAGGCGCCGAGGAGGAAAATTTGCTCTGGCTGTGCTGTAGAGGAAGTCACCGAGACCGGGGCGGAGATTGTGCGTTGTCTTGACTGCGTGCGTGGTGCGGGCTCATGGGCTACAACGACTGTTCCATCTAATTGGGCTTTGGATGGTATGCGGCATGAGGATATGACCGAGTGAAGATTATACATGGGAATTGATGTACCCGCCTCTGTGGGAGATTGGGGGTTGACATGACAAATGAGACATGAAACTATGGTACAACTTCATTACGACCTCAAGGTTGTTTCTGCTACTCCTTGCTGTGGAGTGGCTCTTTTTTTCGGAGTTTGATATTGGGACTGGACTTGGGAGGACTGGCTTGGATTGAGGCGGGTATTCTTTTGATGGCATTTATCTTGGATATGCATGGCGAGTTATTTTTTTTTTCTTTTCTATTCTCTTCAACGTGTGTTGGTTTTTAGCATATAGCATAATGATATCAAAAGCTTCCTTGTATACTTCGACCTCTTTGCAGATTAGTCTTTCCTTCCACATCCCAAGGTAAAGACCAGATCAAACCAAATCAAAGTAAGAACAAGAATAGAGACGTTGGAAAGGAATATAGTCCATAAGTCAAAAAACCTCAATGCTTTAATGTCCAGACAGGACATCGAGCGGGTAAACCCTCAGCGATCTTCCTATCTGAAGCAACAAAAAGGCCTGAAAAAAGGGTCCAAAAGGCAGCCTCTATCTTGCCGGTGGCAAGAAGAGCTTCGGCTCATCTGAGCTTGCGCGCTCGTTTCGCGCTCACTTCATACCCTGCTTTGAAAATGGCTATGACAGATCTTTATAGCCACCCTCGAGACCGTCTTCCCTGTTTACTCTATTTTTAGACGTCGTGGACTTATATATTGCAGTTATACACTATAAGACGGACCTATTTTATTGATATACGTACATAGATATTTCTGACTCTTTTTTGAATTTTGCTCTTTGTTAGGTTGTCCAGAGTCTAGGTAACACTGTAGGCCTGGATAGAAACATTGAACATCAAATGCATTGCTATGCTAAAAATGAAGACTATAGAACAGAACAGGAACATGATAAGGGTATAGCCAGTATTGAAAACCTGTCATCATCCACACCAACAGCATCTCCATATCGAAATCGACGTCAAGTTTGATATCAACATCAGCATCAACATCAATCCTCCAGCTACCTTACCTACCAAACCTCATCTGCGCCCCAGCAAAGTGCCAAAGACCACGCATATACCCCTGATACTCCACCGCCTCCCCATCACCACTAATTCCATGACTGCGTCCCCCAGTACAATACATCTCCGTCAACCTCAGCTGCCACGGTGGATATCCATCGAGCTTTAGGAACGGACCAAAAACAAGCAACAGATCCGGCTCAGGTTTGAGGACCGTATCCGGTAGCGAAGGATCCATAGCGAGTGGTTGCGTAGTGATCTCGCTGATCTCTGCGTCAACCAGTTCCGGCGTGATATCTTCTGGTGAGAGCTTGCCGTTCTGGCTCATCTCCGCCAGGGTCTTGGTGAGGTCGACGAGGGTCTCACGGCCGTCCGTTGAGGAGAGGAGAAGAATGGTCAGGGTGGGGTTTGTTGTGATGGGTGCGCTGCGGTGGACTGGGTGGTGAGGGGCGTATAGTTGGAGGTTTGGTTGGTGACTGGGGGTGCCATAGTAGGAGGCGAGTTTGGTGGTGATTATTTGGTGGAGGGCTGGGATGCAAGATTTCAGGACGCCTAGGTAAAGTGTTAGCATGGTGTTATGTCCTCGGTAGTGAATACTAGAAAGATCATTCCATACCAGACTTCTCGTATATACTGAGCTGGGGAATTCCCGAGCATGAACTCCAGGCAGCCAATTCAGCAACCTCATCCATTAACACTGCGAGAGAATCATCTTCCTTCCGCAACGTGAGAATTGTACTCAGATGCTGCGGCAAGCGCTTGAGATTCTTCACATCTTTCCGGATCAGCTCCGGGGTGCGGTGGTGGTGATAGACAATTGCAAAAATGCGATCGACGACGGCATGGTACGCCTGCAGGAGACGCACGATGATACCGAAGATGATATGTGTCAAGGCATAGGTGAGGTAATGGGTTTGCGACTTGAGAAATGTACGGATGGGGGTTTTCCGCGGTGTTTTGCGCTCGCTGACAGTCGGCTGGGATGTTGGTTTCTGACCTAGCTCGGCGGGGTCGGGGAGATAGCTCTGGAGCAGGGCTTCGCGTTCTGCTACGCTGAGATTTGTACCGCGGCCACGTAGATCACCGCGTAGGATCTGACGGTCTCGTTGGGAGACCATTGTGGGTGATGGTGTGAGGGAAGTGGAGTTGGGATGTTCTGGTTTCGGCTTTGGCCAAATATCTTGTGCTGCCTAGGGAGGTCCTTGGCTTTTCATATGAAAAGAACAGTATATTTGATGTAATACATAGAGATTACATCACAATATTCAAGCAAATTTATAAAGAGACATCCGATGAATTGTATTAATTTGTACATTAGAACAGAATCATATACAGTTGATATGGATTGTAGAATGTCTATAGAATAGAAATATGTGCGTGGCAGTAGTCCTCCCCGAGCCAACCCATTCATCTCCCGCAGCTTTCCCCGGATTCCTCTTTCAATTACTTCCAGTCCAAGGCAGAGAAAGAGAGAGAGAGAATTGTCTAGCTCTACAGACAGCCAATGTTTGTCCCGCTATCATGATGGACAATGCATCCATAATAACCAGCTCTGCCCGCACCGTGTTCCCTCAAGGCCCCAGTTTCACCCTCGAGGACTTCTCCAGCCGGGACTTCATTGTCAAGGAGTTCATTGAAGCTCTTTCCGATACGGCGATCTCCAATCGTCGCTCGTTAGCCGGTACTGCCGCTGCCAACCAACCCTTCGATCCCAAACCCCTCATCCGTACCTTCGAAAGCGCCCAACGTCGCTTGAGCGAGCTCTCTGGAGACCTTGAGCTCCGGGAGAATGAACTTTCAGCAGCGGTCCGACGCGCAGAAGCGCAGCATGGCCAGAACCTCACCACCCTCGGTCAGAAGCTCCGCCACACCATCGAAAACTTTCAACAGCTTGACACGTCTCTAAATGTGCCCGGCCGCGAGAATCCAGCAGGGACAGGGAACATGGCAGTCGAGACAGGAAAGCGCTTGGAGGAGCTAGACCGCCAGCGCCGACGAGCCCTGGACGCCCATTTCCTCATTCAATGTTGGGATGGCGTGTGTAACCGAGGCGAGCTCTCACTATTAGAGGGGCTGCGGCGATCTGGCACGGGAGAGGCCAAGGTGCGCTCCGCTCACATCGCGCGCCAACTATTGCGCATTAGTCAACGGCTGGACCCGCAGAGTTGGCAGGAACATCGCGCTCACTCGAATGGTGCGAATGGTGGGTTCGGAAATAGCTCTTCGTCTGAGGATATCAGCGAGAGCAGCACCCCGCGGCGGAATACGCGGGAGATTATTGAGAAGTTCTCTGAGACACTGGAGAAGGATTTGCTGAAGCAGTTTGATGAATTCTATCGCAAGGCTAACTTTGACGGCATGAAGGATTGCGCCACTGTGTTGCAGGATTTCAATGGCGGTGCCAGTGTCATTGCATTGTTCGTCAACCAGCATCAGTTCTTTATTGAACGCAGCCAGCTGGTGACCGAGGAAGTCGGCGGTGATCCGGAGTCGTGGGAGAAATTGGCTGATCCGGACGCGGAGCTTCCTGGCGTTGAATCTAGCCTCCAGTCGTTGATCGATGAAGTAAAGGTTGTGGTTCAGGAGGAGTCTGCTATTATTCGGCGGGCCTTTCCATACTACGAGCAGGTCTTAGGCAAGTTTTTACAACGAGTCTTCCAGCAATCTATCCAGCAGCGACTGGAAATGGTGCTGGAGAAAGCGGCTGGTGTGTCTTCACTCGCATTCCTCCGTTGTCTGCAAAGCTCCCGTGGCTATATCAGTGCCTTGATCGAAGATCTGAAGTCGCATGGCTTGACCGAGCATCCGGAGCCTGTGTCTTCGCAGACAGCTGTGTTGCTAGATCAGCAGCTAGAGGAGCTTTTTGTTCCTTATTTCGTTGGGTCGTCTTACATCGAACGCGAGAAGCGGACGTTAGAAGAACTCTTCAATGCGGTCCTGTTCAGATTTACATCCTACCATGCCCGCCGAAAGAAGGCGGCAACAACTTTCATGGCCTCGTTATCCCGGGCTGGATCAGAGCTTCTTTCGACTACACGCGATGCATTTATTAGCCGGTTGGACTCACCAGAGGTCTCACCTATCCAGCGAAAAGTTCTGCTCAGCGTAGCCAAGATAGGCGATACGCTGGAGACAACTCGATTGACCGAAATCAAGCTCACAGAAGAAGATGGACAACCCAATCTCAGCGACGCTAAGCGGATGCTGAAGTGGTTGGCCGAAGCCGTGGGCCGGGGACTGGAGCTCAGTGTCAACAGCGACACACCCAAAGATGTCTCCGCCTTGCTCAACCTGCTTCTCCTCGCGATGGGAGAGGGATATGTGGATGTTTGTCTAGACGCCGCTCTGGAAGCGGCTACGTCGCAAGAATCCGCCAAGGCCGAACCCGACTTCTCCTACCTCTTCTCGGCTCGCACCACGATCAGTATTACCACATTGATGGTGATGTGCATCCATGCGGTCCTTCTCCCTCTATCAGCTGCGAGCATCACCACCCGCCGGGATATGGAGAAGCGCACTAGCCAAACCACCTCACGCATCGAGGACAAAATCAACAGTATCGAGCAGAAAACTATCGACACCACATTTGCCTGGGTTAGCAGATTGCTATCCAACCAGAAGAAGAATGACTTCCGGCCAAGGGAAAGTGATAACACCGCATGGTTAGAGATGCTACAGACTCCAGTATGTTCCATCCAATACTCATCTTAGACCCCTACTAACCCTAATAGACCTGCGCGTCAATTACCTCGTTCCTAAGCCGCGTCCACAACATTGCGCGCAGCTCCCTCCCATCCAGCGGTGCCAATGTGCGTCAAGTGCTGACCGAGATAGCCCTTGGAGTGCGCAGCCTTCTTCTTGAACACTTCAAACGGTTCTCTGTGAGTGGACCTGGTGGACTAATGGTCACCAAAGACATGACGCAATATGCAGATCTCTTTAAATCCTGGGACATTGACGAAGAGACTAAAGGTCCCGGTGGCGCGCTGGACGTGCTACTGGAAGTTGGCAGCTTATTTGTGATTGGGTCTGAGGCTCTCCGTGAACGAATCCGTGGTGGTGCTGCCACGGCCAGCGGACCCGGGGCCTCGGGACGCAATGTTACCCAGGAGGGTAAGTTGAGTGTTCAGGAGGTGCGGGCTTATGTCTCGCGCCGTGAGGACTCCAATACATTTGCTATGCAGCAGGTTCTTAATGCACTGTGAGGGAATGGCCTTGTTCTGGGATGTTTATACCCTGTTTTTGGTTTGGTGGGAGTTGTTTCTACTAGGGGGGTATAGACCGGCGTCATGATAATGCATGCATCTGTACTCCGTACTTCGTCTATATTATGTATCTTCTTTACTGCTGTATGATTCCTCTTACCAGATCTTTCTATGGGTCATGTAGACATTGTCTAGGCACCGATGCGACAGGCTTAGTCGCGCGCTGCAGCGCCTTCCGGAAGGGCCTATGTAGAATTCCGGAAGAATCCAACCCCCTCCCACTCCCACGGAAGCCATAAATTCGTATTTTTCTCTTCTCCGTTTCTTCTCCTGTAAAATCTCCGTCGATGCCAGTTATATAACATTCCATTGCGCAGAACCCCGGTCTTGACATCCCGGGTGTTGACATTACAACCCTGTTGCTAGCGGGTGTCGGCGGATGGTTCAACCTACTCCACTGCTGGCTAACTGCATGGTTTTCGAGTTATACAACAGCCCAGCAAACTGAACCAGGCCCAGCAGAGCGACAGCTCTCCTGTTCCCTCCCAGTCACGTAAAAATCCGGGTGTTGGCATGACATGCCGATATCAACCAGCCCGGAACACAAGATCCGGTTGCTGGTTAGGTATATCATGATGCAAGTTATGCATTTAATTAACCAGCAATTATTCACATCAGCAGAGCTGGGCAAGCTGGATGGGCTGGACAATCTTGACAAGGTTGAACACCTTGTTGGTCGAGGACCATGTCCAACCTTTGCCAAAGTACGCACACCCTTGATTTGTCCCAGTCTTTTTCCGAGTGGTCATAGCTAACACTTCTTCTCTATGCAGGGCAGAAAGAATGGGAAAGAGGCAAAAGGCCAGCATGGGGGTCATAGAAGTGGCCAAGAGAAATGCAAAGCAAGACGTCCAAGATGGATATGACCCGACTATATACCTACAATGGCTGGTCAGAAAGACTACAAGGGAACAAGGAGTGGCAAAGATAGGCCCTAAACATCTTCAGAGTATGTACCATCTTGATTTGTTCCTGGCTCCTTTGCGATCATCCGTTGCTGACTGTTCTTGCCTGATAGAAGGAGGCAAAATGAGCCTGATGCCCTTGCTCAATTAGGGCTAAGTCTTCAGACGACGTCGCATCGGGTAAGAAGGCATGGCATTCACCATCTAGATTCATGGGGAGTTTCCTTGCCGACCGTTTTCGAAGAGTGCCAACATCGAGGATTTTCCGTTTTGAGTTCCCTAATACTCATATCGGCATGATATCTGCGAGGCATCACATCCTGGGAGTAGTACAAGATCCCGATCATCACCATCCACCATCCTTCTGATATACTCCGAGATTCTTCTCTGCATTCCGGGCCTCTGGGAGTCAGAAGACGGAGCCATTTAAGCCTTCGATCTTGATTCATTCTCTTTATTTATACTTATAACCTTTGGGCGAGGAGCGAACAAAGGCAATACATGTGTTCGGAACCCGTCGCAACATATCCCATTTAGCCTCATCCATTGGGCTTCAATGACTCGCCTACAACTGTGGGCCACTGAATCCCATGGGTAGGGTTTTGACCGAACGAGCCTTACACGACAACCTTATCCAAACCTGGGCCGAAACATCGCCTAGCAGCGTGAACAGAGCCCATGGCTGGGTCAATTCATCATTGAAACACCCTTGTTAGACTTGCCTCGAACCGTACAGGCAAGTCGAAATATGCTGGTCACTTGTTACCATTATATTTGGTATACATGAACCACCACATGGTGCCTCAGTGCTGTGTGCGTCCCTCCCCTATGACTGTATTGTATGAACCCGCTGACCAGTGACACAGCAAAGGTGTTCTCGGGTTGATGATGCCTCTCTCTTTGGTGCCACGCCAGCATCATGGCTCACTGAATCCAGTCTCAACGCAGGCTGATGACATGACACTGAGTGGGACGATCTTCCTGATTCTGGGGCATGGGGTAGACAAGGTCCTCCATTCTGCCTCTCTCTTTGGTGCCACGCCAGCATCATGGCTCACTGAATCCAGTCTCAACGCAGGCTGATGACATGACACTGAGTGGGACGATCTTCCTGATTCTGGGGCATGGGGAAGACAAGGTCCCCCATTCTGCCTTGGAACCTGCCTCTACCAGATGACGACTCTGATTTTATTGATCACAACAATCGACGGAGTATTTGAGCACTATCGGTCTGTTCCTCCTGCGTGGGCCCTAGTGCAATCTAGCCCGTCACAACTGCTTGTTGCAATTCGATCCCGCAAACATGCTGAGCTGTGAGTATTCCGAGCCGAGATTCTCGAGTCTTGACAAGACTAACATTTGTAGGTTCTGAACTTCCGATGCACGCCTGTTGATTTACGGGTTGGTTGCCTGTAGAGTTTTTCAGGCGAGAAGAAAAGGAGGCAGCTCATCTTTTCAACATTTTCGGTACAATTTGTCATATGCAGACGTCGTTCATCTGCCTGGCTACTGGAACGGGAGTGATGAGCCATATCAAAGGGTGGTAAGGCCTCACTCGCGGCTCATGGACGAGTGGGCCCAGAATTACCTACCATGAATGCTCAGAGGGCTCATACCAACTATTTCCAAGGAAATCAACTGGAACCCAAATCCCAGATGACTCAGATTCATGCCTTCCTGGCTCCTACGCCGTTCCAAGGAGCGTACTTCCCCTCATCTGCTTGGGCCACTGCTAGCGATACCCTCTTCCAGCTGCGCCATTGCATGTGTGTGGGTGCCCCATCTGCGACGTTGAAAGCCGTGAA
The DNA here is from genome assembly GCF_028826855.1 of Penicillium coprophilum. Taxonomy (NCBI): domain Eukaryota; kingdom Fungi; phylum Ascomycota; class Eurotiomycetes; order Eurotiales; family Aspergillaceae; genus Penicillium; species Penicillium coprophilum. The sequence goes on along the minus strand of NW_026622724.1, from coordinate 3,652,349 downwards.
TCCTCCACTATCAGCGTTACCCGCTCCGACGATTGCGGAGACTTGGACTTGTGTGACTTGTGTGCTCGATTGCCCCAGATCTCTCCACTACAAGAGCGTTCGAGTGTAACTGGATGGCAAAATTCACTGTCAGGACCGCAGCAGCTTCTTACCCAGAACTTGATGAGAATTGAGGGCCTGGAATTCAGGACCAGGGAAGCAAGGCTTTCTCTCGAGGGCGTTATCCCGGAGTAGCCATCCAAATGGGACCCGGTAGACGAGTAAGACGGCCACAGAACGCTCTCGTGGGGAAGGTGAACACAACTCTCAGTTAGTTTAGACAAGACAATTGCCATTTGGGTGTGTTTCTAGTGGCCATGACTCTGTCCTGGGGGGGGCGAGTCAGGCTTGGAGTCCTTGAATTACTTGTTTTTATTGTGTTTTACTGTCCACTTTTTTACTTATTATCTCCCTGATTCTGTAGTTTCGTCTGTATTCCCTCTCGATCTCCCATCGCTTTGCCCCCTGTAATCATTGAAAAAGGTCATTTGAGAAGGTTGAGTCCAGGCTGGGAAATTTTCAAATTGAATATGAAGCACTTCGCGTTGGTTCCTGTTTATTCCATTAGAGACTCAACGACTTGTTTACCAGACGTCATAGTAGAACTACCTTTGATCCTAGAGATCTCTAGATCCACATCTATCCACATCTATCCTCCCTACAGAAAGAATAAGCCCATGGGAAGACTCGACATGGAATCCACTCAATCTCTCGCAACCTTGGCTCGGTGTAGCTGTACTCGATGGAAATGGCCTCGACTGGGTAGATCCACGTGTAATTTTCCATTCCAATCAGAGGCTTACCATGGTACTATCTATCCCTAATCTCCTGCTTCCCATGTTATCCTGTTTTCGAGGCAATCTGGATTTAGATGACTACATAAAACCGATATACCTAAGACATTATTTGTGTGTCAAGCCCTTCTCCTCGGAGCTAGAACCTTTGATTCTTCCTGGAAATGTTGAAATCATGGAAATCATGACTTGTAGAAAATTGGGGCTGAAAATTGAAAAAACCCAATTTTGCCCGGCCCGAAACTTTGAACTTCCAAGGTTGGAAGGTATCGAGGTATCGAGGTATCGAGGTATTACAGAGGTATCACAGAGGTATTTTATAGTATTCTTCTTTGTATTTATTGATATCTTGTAACCGATGATAGGACTTAGCACTGATGTATATCCCAAGGTTGTGAAGCTGTTCAACCAAGCACCATATACAGTACGGAGTGCTTAGTCTCCAGGTGCAATTCCCCACTATAATCAGATTAGACAAATTACTCAAGCAGAGAGAGAGAGACTCACCTTAGCTTACCCACCTAGGAAGGTAAGAATGACGATCACTAGGATCTCGCTGGTTCATGGGCGAAAAACTTTGAGACGATGCTCCACTGCGCAACTTGTCCGAGCAGATGAAGAATTGGGTGCTGGAATCATAGAGATACTTGGGTATAGGGTAGTCTGTTTGGTCATTTGACAATTGAAGGTGCTCTGAGCAGTCATGTTAAGAAGACGCTATGGAAGCACTGATGGAAAGACAGCCCATGATTCAGCGGATCTATGGTAGGCCTAGAGCATAGAGAGACTTGACATACCCACAGTGTGCCACAGTGTGGGAGATATTCTGATCCATCTCCATATTTATAGCTTTCTCACGCTAAAATAAGAAGATTTGCAGTATGTACAATTGTAGACAAGACCATGGCAAGCTGGCCATGCTATTACACCACAAGACTACCAGTAGCGAGCTCTAGGCCTAGAATAATGACGATGATGTTGCCAACTATCATAATGCTCATTTCCTGTCCAAGTTCTGATTTCAGGTCCATAGGTATAGTACATACTAGTATGCCCCCATCAGATCTAGTCTCTCAAATGGAGACAGCCTTGGCCCACACAGTCTTGGGCAAGAGGTTTTACTCCAAGGAGATCTGGATTTGAAATAGGATTCTAATAAATAAAAGAAACGCCCTCAAATCTTTTGTTGTAGCGAGATATTCACCCTTTCACTGGTAGCATCGGGCTGCCTTCCATTCATTCAGACTACTATACCCTAATGTATGACAGCGAATTGGATCTATAATCTTAATGGCGGAAGAAACACCCAGAAAATCCATTGTGGAAGATGTCTTCATCCCCAAAGAACTACTCACCACCGCCAAATTCAACTCGCCATGGGAATTGGCTCGGTGGGAACAATCTCTCCCCGACAACGATCGTATATCACTTCCAGAACCTCGCACTTCGTCCACTCGTCCTCTGAGTCTTTCTGCCTTGCGAGCAGTGGCAAGACCAAAGTCAGCTATTCGATCTCGTGGACTCAGTGATCCTCCGGCTTTTCATGGTATGAAATTGATCTCCCATATCTATGGCAGAAGAATTGTGGAGATACAATTGAAAGATTATACCAAATTGATGCCAGCATCTCAGATACACCAATATACTAATCAAATCTCGTCCATCTTCAGGTACATTCGACTACTTTGCAAAGCCCGCGACATTCGAGCCTGCCTCTCCAATCCCCGAGAAAGAACCGATAACCCCAGTTCAGAATGCATTTCTCAATCCTCAACGACTCAGCAAAGTCGGCCCTCGGGCAATCAGTAGCGAGCAGAGCAGTCTACAAGAAGTGTACGAAAAAGCGAAATTGAGAGGTGTTGCCATTCAACGGAAGCATTGGGTGCGATTATTGTTTGAATACAGCATCTATGCATTCCTCGTTCTGTTCGTCTACTTCGTCCTCGTTGGTATGCCCCTCTGGAAAGGCGCTGTCTGGTGGTTGTATTATTTTGTCCGAACCAAATTCGTTATCCAAGGAGGATACGCGATTATTATTGGTATGGCTGCATTGTAAGTGTCTTCTGAAGACTCCAAGTTTCTAGCCCTAATCAAATCAGATACGCATTCTGTCCTCTGATGATTCTGTTTGAAAAGGATTCTCCAGTCCTGGGCTCTGAATCAGACACTAGATCTCCAGACCTGGAAAGCAACACCTCCAAGGTACAATCAACCGCTCTCCTCATTCCCTGTTACAAATCAGCAGCGATCATCAGCGCAACCCTCGAAGCCGCCTTGAAGATCTTCCCCAAAGAAAACATCTTCGTTATAGCAAATGGCAACTCCAAAACCCCCCTCGACAACACAGAGGAAGTCTGCAAGCCCTACGGTATTAACCACCTTTGGGTACCCATCGGCTCAAAGATCGTGGCGCAGTTCGTCGGCAGCCATGCGGCCAGAGACTTTGAGAACGCCCTCCTCATCGACGACGACTGTCTTCTCCCTCCAAATTTCCCAATCGTCAGTGACAGACTCAAAAACACAGTCAAATGCCTCGGATACACAATCAAAAGCGTCGGCCCCAATTCCTCCAAGGGGACCTTTTGCCAACAAGCCCAGGACCTCGAGTACAAAATGTCCGGTCTCCAGCGGGCTTTCTTCGGGAAATTTGGAAGTGCTACATTCCCACACGGAGCTATCTCGCTCTGGAATATCGAGTTCTTAAAACAGACGTTCCATGAACATCCTGGCTTCTCCGTGTCAGAGGATTGGTTTTTCGGCGATGCGTGTCGGCGTCTGGGTGGACGCATCACTATGTGCTCTCAGGTTTTTGTTGAAACAGAGACGCCGGCGTCGGTGTTCTACAGTGGTTCCGGGGGTAGTCGTGGCGGGTTTGGCGAGATGACTGTCCTCCAACAGCGATTCAAGCGGTGGAACTTCTTCTTTGTGGTTGGTGTATACTACGATCTGAAGTACATCTTGACCAGTTGGAAATTGGGTTGGTGGGAGTTTGGTGCAAAGTTGTGCGTATTTCAAGAGGTAAGACAGAGAAACATTCTATTCCCATTTTTGATATTTGATAAAACATTATGCATATGTCGATGTTGATGTTGATGTTGATGTTGATGTTGATGTTGATGTTGATGTTGATGTTGATGTTGATGTTGATGTTGATGTTGATGTTGATGTTGATGTTGATGTTGTGGTCAGAACTGGATATGTTAACCCTAGCCCTCATAGGTCTACGAAACTCTCATCTATCTCTTCGCTCCATTCATCCTCCCAATCTCATTCGTAGTCCGTCCCTCATTCTGCGGCATGTTACTCGGCGTCACGGTCGGGATGTACATCCTCAACGTGATAATCTTCAACGAGGTTCACCTCCGATTAAAGAAAGAACGTATCGACTGGAAAGTCTTAGTGTTTTACTACACCTTCTACAAGATCGCCCTGACGTTCATCAATGTGGTCAGTTGCTACTGGTCGCTCTACAAGTATGCACGGTATTTTGCGCAGCGGCATCCGAAAGTCATTGAGGACCGAGATGCGGTTGAGGTGTTACTGAGTCTTGAGAAGGATTCCAATTCGAGACGAACATCCGTGGAAGATGATATCATTCCGGTTGATGGGGTGCTCGGACGGGGCGTGGGAAGAAAGTTGACATTGACCAAAGTCAAGGCTGGAAAGAGAAGTGACGGGGAAAAGGATGCTGGGTGGATTTGAACATATGCAGATGTGTAGGATGGGACTATCTTATAGATCAGAAATCAGAAATTATACATAGAAAAGTTTCTTGCACCAAGTATGCTGTTTCCGCCTTTTCCCGCCTTTTCCCGCCTACCTATAAGACTAGAAGGGGATTCTGAAGGTCTCTAGGCATAAGTGAGAAGGCTGTTTAAAAGACACCATAAGGCCGCATACGCCTACTACTCTTGTATGTTGTACATAGATAGAGTGCATATGCATTCGAGGGAAAATCATCCGATGTCAGATTTCCTCTTCAAAGTTCGATCCACCGGAACTTTGCATCTTTAGCGTGGAGATCGTTCACTAGACCACAATGTACAGGTCTTCTTGACAAGTCTTCTATAGATACGGAGTATTGCCTGCCTATCTACTCCGTAGCTGACTATCGGTTCTCGTTGCTTATTCCATATTCCGTACTCTATAGGATAATTCCCCTGACAGGGGCCCTATATCTGGACACGGACACTTGCATAAAATGGCTCGTATCCGTGAGGCTCACCAGAAGATCTACTCCGCACAGTACTCCGTGCTAGTGAACACGGCATAAAGTACGTGTTTGCCGAAAATAGGAAAATCGGAAAATATCACTTGCAGATGATAGATCACACCTCAAGTCCCGAGTTCGCATGTCTCGACGTGCCACGAGTCCGGAAAAATAAAGGCCTCGTTTGTCTACAATTGAAAATCTATGCATTGATCCGATGCAAGGAGGATTGATTTGGACTGATAGAAAATTATTCTGAGGATTTGACTTAATCTGTCGATCCTTATGCAAGTATAACTGTCGGACAACGCATCCATGTAATATTGTACATCCTCCGTTGTACACCCAACCGATCCAACAAAAGCAAATCATTGGCTCCTAGTAATCTCCGGACAGTCTCTACCTCAATTAATTCTACAGCCCTCCGTTCAAATTGAGTGTAATGATCAAATCAAACCAGCCGGTTGAGTAAATTACCATCTTGTCCGGGCGGAGTACTCCGTAGTTAAGATCGGGTTAGTGTCAAGGCCTCACATTGACGCTCTTTGTCCAAGGGGACGATCTCATTGGACGTGGAATACCTGATACATCACATTCACCAGTCTTCCCCGTTAACCCCCCCCGGCAGTAATCCGCACCCAATATTGAGAGGAACAGGGAACAGGGAGACAAACAAGTTCACAAAGACCTCCAACGTTGCCAACTTCTAATTTTCCCCCGATCTAGGGTGTGTTTCAGACTGGAAGATCTGAGTGGAGCTGAGGCTGATCTCCTTACTGGCCCAAGGCGCGTATATTGTACCTGACTTGGCATAGGGATGAATTCATTTTCTGTTTCCTCTGAGCAGAGTATGCAATAAGTAGTGAGTAGTGAGTAGTAAGGAGGAAGTATGTATCAAGGGTTTGATATATTCAAGTTCCTAATAGATCATAGAGAGGGGGATATCAAAAATCATCGAGGTGAGATCTAGAAATAGAAAGTTATCACATCACGGCGCTAATGTACAGCATCCTGTCAAAGAGTTTGATACTTTGAAGTGAGGATACGAACATATATATAGATCTCCTTGGCTCCCTGGTTTTGTGGATTCTACTTGGGGTGTTTTGCTGTATACTTATAGACTTGATTCCTATATCCTTAACTGCTACGGAGTTCACTGCTATACTTCTATATTTCTACACTGCTCCCTTTCTACACTACTCTATTGCCATCTTGCTATATTCCTGGATTCCTATACCGTCAGACTATCTTTCTATCCTATCCCATTCCCATTCCTCTCTGTCTCTACCATGACCGAGGACTTTGAGTCACTGCCTCCAGCAGTGCGAAGAAAGGTAAGGGCTCATTTCCTCCCTTCCTCTCACCGTCACACGCTCGGACTACTCGTTCCCCTTCAATAGTCCCACAGAGGATCCTAACCCAATGGAGACGGATTTGCCCGTTTTCTCCATTTTTCCATTTTCTTTGTCTACCCTTGCTCTGTGATTGACTGTGATTTACCCCTGAAACCCACGGTGGAGGCTGCCTACCCGCACTATTGTCCGTGGCGCCCCTCGTTGTCTCGCAACATTGGCCGATATTGGTCGGAATTGGTCAATCTTGGCAAATGGCAGCGCATGGGATGTTGTTTACTCCAGTGTAATGTCCCCAGCTGACCCCAAACCAGTTCTTCTCGAATGTTGAGCGTTTGCGCATTCGGTTAGCCCAGAGCGATCATTCCTCTACCTACTCCACGTCGAACTACCAGACGGAGAATCGGGTCTATCGAGCCCCTCGTCTGGGAGACTCGCAACGTCTACGAAATTCGAGGAAGCGAGGGCTCAAACATTCCCAAAAATTACGCAAACCCGGTTCTCTTCAATTGACCTATCTGGCCGCCCAGGCGGACTCTCAATACTTCCATTCTCTTCCCGCCAAGATTCAACAAAAGCTCTTCTCTCCCGAAGAACGTCGACGCTTGAGGAACGCTTATCGACAAAGTCTGATTTACGACGCTGCCGACGAAGCTTACCGTCGAGATTCGAACCGCGATCCCGGTCCAGAGTCTGAGACCTGTCGCCCTTCCACAAGTCACTACTCCCGGCCAACTGTGCCTGTTCAGCCATCGACCGTGTTTTATTCAGACTCCGAGTCGGACGAAGACCCAAATATGGATCAAACATTCCACGACAGTTTCCGGTGGCTCGATGACGATGGCGATCTCGACTTATCTCTCGATGAATATCATGCTCATGTGGCAGATGCTGCTACCAGAAAGAGATCTCGTCCCTCTTTCCGTCGCTCCTTATCATTTTCCAACCAACTGCGCAAAACGTTAGAGATTACACCCATTTCACCACGGGGACTCCCGCCTGTCAGCCGCTCCCAGCCTCTCACTCCTCTCTCCAACCCAACCTCCAATTCGCGCCCGTCCTCCCGCCGATTTCAACATGTGCCCAAATCATCCACCTCGAGCATCGACCCCTGTGCGCAATACTACCAAGACCCCGATGCCCGTTTGAAATTGCGCGTGTACCTGGCATCCCCACAAAAATTCGACGAAGCCATTGAATTTGGGTTTCCCTCGCTAGATCAAGATAAGGAGAATATCGGCCCAGAACCCATTTCACCTCAATTAGTCTCGCCCAGCTTGACCTCCTCACCGAAGCCAACCTTGGTCAACTCGGACTTTGGCACCTTTTTCGAAGATGATGATGGTACCATGGTGGGGAGTCCAGGGGGTTCGGTAGACAATGAACCAATCCCTTCTCCCGTGCTCAGCCAGCGGGACGCGCCCCGACCCTCCGTGGAATCTTCGGCCCTTTTGCAGCGCCAATCCTGGCTGCCTGGGACCAAGGGGGTCCCACAACGACTTCCGGGAAACCGTGAAATGACTCTCAAAATGACACTCACTCGACCTGACCTCCGCACCGACTCTCCCACCCCTCCTGCTTCCAAAGAAAGAGAAGATCCCTTGCGACTAGCTGCTCTTCCCCCTGCGGATCGCAGTCAGTCGATCTGGGACTCGAACATGGACGAGCAAGGTATGGTGAGGAAGATGTGGCGCAAGCTCCGACGCCGAGTTTGATTTAAATCTCCGACTTTTGATTGACCTTCGTTTTGTCTATGCTTTTTAATTCTCTTTTTTTTTTTTTTTTTTTTTTCTCAAATGTTCCTGACCTTCCGCAACACTAAGATGTTGTTTCCTGTTCGTTCGACGCGAACTCCTTTCTATATCATTCTGAACGTCTTTTCCAGAGCCCAATCCCTGCATTTTGAGCGATGTTTGCATTCCACACGGGACTCCCCGGATATTTTCATGTATCTATTCAGCAGTACTGTATATATTACCAAATACTCCATGTCGATTGATTTCACACGATCACATCTTTGCACTTTTCCTCCTTTCAGATGATTTTCATCTATAGAGCCCTGGAGACTAGTCCCGATCATGTTCTCTCATCCATGGTTGGATTGCCAGTAGACCTGTTTACCAACCATGGTTCAGTCAATACAGCCGATAGGGCCGATAAGAAATACACGTGACATGGAGCTTCTAAGGCAGCCTGAAGAGAAGGCCACGCAGCTCCGTCATCAGCATCACCATCTTAACTTACGACATATCTACTGGATTGTAGATTTGCTGCTACCCGTCAATAACCCTCTCCTTTGTAGCGACTCTACATTTCCTCCCTCCATCGATTGACCCCGAATTCCCGGTCCGGTCCGCTCAAGCTCTACCCCATACCCCATCAGATGCCTACGCAGCACCGGTCATGATCCCACGGTGGCTGTTGCTCACATTGAGCCTGCTGCTGGTATGGACTTCACAGCCAGCAGCAGCAAAGGGAAATGAACCGAACATCGTGACCCATGAACTCAACGATCTGCCCTCCGACCTGTTCTACTTCCGCGGCACAAACACCATCCTCTACCATGACAGAAGTTCCCTCACTGCACGTGTCTCCTTTGATGGTGGTGAGAAATGGGAGATTGTCAAGGGTAAGGATGGAACTATAGAAGGTACCGTCGACTTGATCTGGGAACATCCGTATGACGCCAATCGCGCATACATCCTCGGCGAGAAGGGCAAGCACTGGATCACGACCGATCAGGCCAAGTCGTGGAAACCATTTCAGGTGGATGCGATGCCGTTTGCATCAATGCGCACAGTACCATTGGAGTTCAATGGCTGGGATCCGAAGAAGGTTATCTTTATGGGTCTGGAGTGCACCATCATTGGCTGTATGCCCCAGGCATATTATACCATCGACGACTTCGAGAATATCCAGCCTTTGCGGGAGATGACACTCCAATGTATTTGGGCCGCGAGCCGCCCGCAATTCGCGTCGGACATGGACCTGCCGAAGTCGATAGGAGATCGGATCCTCTGTGTGGTTCCCGGGTTGAAGGGGCCGTTTGAGCATACTCGTACAGAGCGGTTGATCTATTCTGAGACCTTTTTTAAAGGTGATGCGGAGGGTACCGAGGCAAAATTGGACCATGGAAAACCGCTGAGCGGTATCAGTCTCCAGATCCGCTCGGTGTCCAAGTACATCGTGGCGCGTCTTCAATCGCGCGGCACTCAGGAGCAGGCTTTATATGTCACTGACGACGCGAATGTGTGGCACCGCGCGGAATTTGGCACGCACCGCATTGAAGAGGATGCCTATACTATTTTAGAAAGTACCAACTACAGCATCCAGATCGACGTGCAAACCACCTGGCATGATAACCGGATGGGTACACTTTTCTCATCCAACTCCAACGGCACGTACTTTACGCAGAATATCGAGCACACGAACGAGGACCTGTATGGCGTGGTTGATTTTGAAAAAGTCGCAGGTATCCAGGGTATCTCGATTGTCAACACGGTCAAGAACTGGGAGGAAGCTGGGAAGTCGGACTCGACTAAGAAGAAGCTTGTCAGCAGTATCAGTTTTGACGACGGGAGGACCTTCCAACCGCTCAAGGTTGATAAAGACGATCTACACATCCACTCGATGACTACCTACGCCGCGCTGCACGAGATGCCCCTGCCAGATCACCGGATGTTCTCAAGTCCAGCTCCAGGCTTGATCATGGGCGTTGGTAACACTGGAGATCACCTCGAGGACTACTCCAAGGGTGATCTCTATGCCTCAGATAACGCGGGTCTTACCTGGCGGCGCGCTCTCAAGGGCCCACACCGGTACGAGTTTGGCGACCAAGGAGGTGTGGTCGTGGCGGTCTTGGATGGCAGTCAGACGGACAATGTCCAATATTCCATCGACCACGGGAAAGAGTGGGAGTCGATTGATCTCAAGCAGAAGATCAAGCCTCTCTATCTGATCTCGACCCCGGATTCAACTAGCCTCAAGTTCCTGCTCGTTGGCATTTCCAGCGATGACACCAAAGCCCTCATGTACTTCATTGACTTCGATGGCCTTCATGAGCGCAAGTGTGGCCCTGAGGACCTTGAAGAGTGGACTGCCCGTTTGAATGAAAAGGGTGAGCCGGATTGTCTGATGGGTCATAAACAGTTCTTCCAACGCCGTAAGGCAAACGCGGAGTGCTTTATCAAGAAAGAATTCGCCATCAACGGCCCTGAGTTCAAACCCTGCAAGTGTTCCGCTGAAGACTTTGAATGTGACTACAACTTTATTCGCAGCGAGGACCGCAAGGAGTGTCTACCAGCCCTCCCGCTAACACCGCCGGCTGGAAAGTGCAATGAGCCCAGCGACAAGTACATGGGCCCCTCGGGATGGCGACTCATCCCCGGTAACGCATGCATCCGCGAAGGTGGCGAGGAACTCGACCGTCAGGTTGAGCGCTCCTGCTCGAATGCCACGGCGCCCCCTCCAATCACCGATGGCAAACCTCGTGCAGAAAAGCCACAGACCTTCTCTGCCAAGGAGACTAGCTACTTCTATCTTGAACGACAAGCCAGCAACAACGGCGTAGATGAGACTATCATGATGCTCACGGACAAACTTGAGCTGTATATCTCGCGCGATCATGGCCGGAACTGGAAGCAAATCCACGCGGATGAGAAGTTTACGGGCATGGTCCAGCATCCTTACTTCAGTGATGCAGCTTTCTTCCTCACCGACAGCAAGAAGGTGTACTACACTATCAATCATGGGGATTCTTTCCACTTTTTCGAGGCTCCTAGTTTGCCGAACAAGGAGGGCATCCGCCCGCTGGCTTTCCACGAGAAGTTCCAGGACTCTCTTATCTGGATCGGTCACAAGGACTGTGATGGGAAGAACTGTCGCTCGCAGGCGTACGTCACCGACAAGCGAGGCGCTAGTTGGGACCCGATGCTTATTGGAGTGGACGGCTGTAACTTTGGATATCACGAGGGCCGCAACAGCAGTGAAAAGCTGGTGATTTGCGAGCAGTATAAAGATGAAGAAAAGAACAACAACCGGCAACTGGTTATCAGTGATGATTATTTCTCTACCATGACCGTTAAGTTTGACAACATCGCCCGCTCCGCCACCAGGAATGATTTCGTCGTTGTCGCCTGGTACGAAGGAGACCAGAAGGAATATCTGAATGCTAGCGTGAGCGTCGACGGTCGCACTTACGCTCATGCGCACTTCCCCTTCAACATTAAGGTCCCTCAGTATACCGTTCTTCCTAGCTCCCCACACGCATTGTTCCTTCTTGTGAAGGTGAGCCAAGGAAATGAAAATAGCTTCGGCTCTCTGGTCAAAAGTAATAGCAATGGCACCTATTTCGTCCAGAGTCTCGAAGGACTCAACGTCAACGACCGCGGTTACACGGACTATGATGAGTTGCACGGCCTCGAGGGCGTGGCCATTGCCAATGTGGTTGCGAATCGGGAAGAAGTGCAGAGCAAGGGCGCGGCCAAGAAGCTACGCACCATGATCACCCACAACGACGGTGGTCAGTGGATGCTTCTGGCTCCGCCGACTCATGATGTCGATGGCAAGAACTTCGGCTGCTCTGTTACGGAGAGCAAAGGCACCGAAAAATGCGCTCTCCATTTCCACGGCTACACTGAACGCCGCGATCCCCGTGACACCCTCTACTCGGGCTCCGCCATAGGACTGATGCTCGCGCTCGGCAACGTCGGTGAATACCTCACTAGCTCAGCTGAAGCCGACACATACCTCACCAGAGACGGCGGCATCTCCTGGATCCAAGTCAAAAAGGGACAATATATGTGGGAATTTGGCGCCGCAGGCTCAGTAATCGTGCTCGTCAGCGACCGGAAGGCAACCAAGGTTGTACACTACACGCTTGACGAGGGTATGACCTGGCACGAGTTCCAGTTCGCCGAAAAGGAACTGGTCATCGATGATATCTCAACCGTGCCATCAGACACATCGAAGAACTTCCTGCTCTGGGGCATGGACGGCGGCAAGCGTGTCACCATCACGCTTGACTTCAGCGGCATCTGGAGCCGCGACTGTAACGACGATGAGAGCGACTACTATGACTGGGCCCCCAGTCATCCCTTCCAGGAAGAGAATTGTCTCTTTGGCCATGTTGAGGAGTACCACCGTAAGAGACCTGCCGCTGAGTGTTGGAATGCCTGGCGCGAGCCACACATCCACAGCATCGGTCGGAACTGCACTTGCACCCGTGCCGATTTTGAATGGTAAGTAGACACAAAACCGCCCAATCACCCTTTCTTTTCCCCTAACATTCCGATGTTAACTGACATGAATCAGTGACTATAACTACGAAATCCAAAATGACGGCAGCTGTGGTCTTGTCCCGGGTCTTCAACCCCAAGACCACATTGCACAATGTGCCCAAGACCCTGACATGGTCGAATATTGGGAACCAACCGGCTACCGCCGAATTCCTCAAACAACCTGCGTAGGCGGTCTCCTCCTTGATCAAGACGTCTCAAGACCGTGTCCGAACAAAGAAGAAGAATATCAAAAGAAGCACGGCATCAGCGGAATCGGTCTATTCTTCGCGATCGTAACCCCGATTGCTGTCGCCGCCGCTGTCGGATGGTATGCGTACACACACTGGGATGGCAAATTCGGCCAGATTCGGCTGGGCGAGAATGGCGCTGTTTCGTCGCAGAGCTGGTTATCCCGGGACTCGGTGCTGGTCGCGGTACCTGTAGCGATTATTGCAGGTATTGTTGCGGTTGCGCAGGCTCTGCCATTACTTGTGAAGAGTCTGGCACGGAGCTCGTCTGGGTTGTTTGGAAGGCGGGGAGGACAGAGACCTTATGCTACTCGTGGCTCGTTTGCCGCGAGGAGAGGGGATTATTCTTCTGTTGTTGACGACGAAGATGAGTTGCTTGGAGCTGATGATTTTGATGATGATGAAGAACAAGCGTAGGCTTTTTCTGGGGCTTGGGGGATGGTTCTTTTTTTTCGATATAGCTGCTTTTCTTTTTTTTTTCGTTTATGATTTCCAATTGGAAATGCTTGGGTTTTTGACTGCGACATTATGAGCGTCCATGAAGCTTTGTTTCTTGTTGGTTTCGGTTTGTGTACGGTATAGTTGTGGCTCTTGGCTTTTATGTAGAGAGGGCTCTAGGGCTAATGGATAGCTATTGGACAAGATGAGATTCACCTTGATATGTTTGCTTAACACCTGTAGATGTAATTATTCCCACTATCAGATTGCAATGCATCTTTCCAATCCTGTCACCTTCTTTTTGTTGGTATCCCTATTTAAGGTGTTCAGGGCCGAAAGAGTCGGGCAGCAACTGGGTTCATCAGCAGAGAATCGAAGCGATCAATATGAAAAGAAATCTCACCTCCTCCATGGTCATGACTTTGTAGTTTCCTTCTCCGTCGTACATGTACACCGGGAAAGAAGGCGAGGTGAACTCGCGGATACTGAATGATCCGATGAGTTAACCACCAAAGAAGGAAGAAGAAGAAGACTCACAATTGTCTACACATCCCACAGGGCGAGGCAGCAGGCTTGATATCCGTCGCGACAGCCAGAGCCTTGAAATTCTTGTGGCCAGCAACCTGTAGGAGTAAGCGGATGGTCCAGGACAGTCCTCGTTGATCAACAATTGAAATACAGGGCGAAGGAAACGGAAACGTACAACCGCCGCACCAATAGTCACACGCTCCGCGCATGTCCCAACTGGATAGGAAGCATTTTCGACATTAGCGCCAGAGATGAACTCGCCCGAGGTCGTGAGAATGCATGCTCCGACACGGAATTTGGAGTATGGGCCTGGGACCGTGTTAGTTTTGGCAGAATTGGATATGGGGGCTATAGTCTTCAGAAGTCATACAGTACGCAGTGGCTTTGGCGTCAATCGCCTTGGTGGAGAGGGTTGTCAGCTCCTGAGCTGTAAGGGTGGCCATTCTGAGAGAGATAGAGAGAAGAAGAGGGGGGAAGATGGTTTTTATCCGAGATAGGCGGGTGGTTCTTATGCTCGGACTCCGGGGAAGTCCGTTTGATTGGAGATTTGGATGTCAAGGAGAATTGACGAGGGCTTTCTTTTATCTACCTATATATATACATATATATGTATGTACAATATAGTAAGGAAGTGTCTTTTATAGATGTTGATATCGACATACAGTATACACAAATACCGCTGATCTCGGGATTGAGGTGTAGATATTTATATCTTCTATCTTCTATCTTCTCTCTATAGATCTATAGATCGATCTCTCGCGCTCTAAATATATATGTAAGTATGTCGATACATCTCTTTATGTAGATATCTCGAGTACCTATAACCAAGATAGGAAGGTGGATGACTCAGCTATTCCACCCCTCTATCACCAAAACATTGAAACGTACGATCAGAAAGGTCTTCGCATCTTCAAAACATGTTTAATCTAGGCGTGCAGATCATCAACGGTCAAAAGACCTTTATACCACTAGGTAAGTCCAGTCATCTCCCCCAAAGACTGACATCCCAAACTCCCATACTCACGACAAATAGAAAACAACCCAGAAGTCCACAGACATCTATGTAAGAACCTCGGAGTATCCCCGAGTCTCACCTTTCATGATATCCTCTCCACCACCCCAGAAATGCTCTCCTGGATCCCACGACCTGTAAACGCCCTCATCCTCCTCTGCGACAAACCCATCTACCTCGCCGCGCGGTCCAGCGTCGAACACAGCATACCCGAGTATCTCGGTAGCGGGGCCGACGAACCCGTGTTGTGGATGAAACAGACGATTGGACATGCGTGTGGGCTGATGGCATTACTGCATGTGGTGGTCAATTTGGAGAATGGGAAATATGTCACGGCTGGATCGGAGCTGGAGAAGATTGTCAAGTTGGCGGTTGAGCTGGGACCGGTGGAGAGGGCGCGACTCTTGTATGATTCGAGGTTTTTGGAAGAGGCGCATATGGATGCGGCATCGGAAGGATGTTCAATTGTACCGTTGCCTCAGGAGGAATGTGGATTTCATTTTATTGCATTTGTTAAGAAAGATGGAAAGGTGTGGGAGTTGAATGGAGGTATGAATGGACCATTATTGCGCGGTGAATTGGAAGGAGACCTGTTAGGCGAGGAAGGCTTGGATCTGACGGTAAGGGAGTTTTTACATGCTGCCGACAAGGAAGTTCATCGAGGGATGAGTATTATTGCGGTGAATAATTAACTGTATTCTTTTTCTAATGTTCTTGTCTTGTGTATATATGTTGTATACTTCATGATAGTCTCATTTTGATAGGTGACGTCATATCCCGGGGTTGAGAGTCAGCCCGAGTGTCTCGAGTCTTAGAAATCAGCAAAGAGATATTTAATAAGGATCGAAATCCAGAATTGGACATCGTACACTACAATGACCACAATTCTCATCACGGGTGCCACTGGCAAACAAGGAGGTGCTGTGATCAAGAGCCTTCTAGAGAAAAGTGGCCCCGTCAACATCCTGGCCGTGACCCGTGATACCAATTCCACTGCAGCGAAGAATCTCGCCCAAAGTTCTGCCAATATCACATTGATTCAAGGCAACCTCGATGACCCGGCGGCCATCTTTGAGAATGTAAAGCGTCAATCTGCAACCCCGGTTTGGGGCGTGTTCAGTGTCCAAGTAAGTGTCCCTGGAAAAGACATCTCACAATAATTCCATATCCTGACCGATATAAAATAGACCGCCAATCCCAGAAACGACGATGAAAGACGTCAAGGAATCGCTCTTATAGACGAGTCCATCAAACAAGGCGTCAGGTACTTCGTATACAGCTCCGTCGACCGCGGCGGCGAGAAATCAGACCAAAACCCAACTCCAGTCCCACATTTCATTTTCAAACACGAGATCGAGAAGCATCTGAAAGAAAAAGCAAAGGGGACCGAGATGAACTGGACAATTCTTCGTCCCGTTGCCTTTTTGATAACTTCACCCCGGATTACTTCGGAAGAGTCTTCACGACTGCATGGCAAATGTCCCTCAAGGGCAAGCCGCTGCAGCTGATTGCGACCAGTGATATTGGGTTCTTTGCGGCGGCCGCATTCATGAACCCCGAGGCGTCGAAGAATCATGCTTTCTCGCTTGCCGGAGATGAATTGACCTTTGATCACATGTCGGAAATCTTCAAGAACTCGACTGGCAAGAATGTACCTACCACTTATAGGATTCCAGTTTGGTTGATGCTGGGTCTTGTCAAGGAGCTGGGATTTATGTTCAGATGGTTTCATGATGAGGGCTTTGGTGCGGATATTCCGGCTTTGAGACGGCTGCATCCTAAGTTGAAGACCTTTGAGGATTGGTTAAAGGAGGACAGCCAATTCGAGACACGGGAGGCTTGAAT
Organism: Penicillium coprophilum; assembly: GCF_028826855.1. Lineage (NCBI taxonomy): Eukaryota > Fungi > Ascomycota > Eurotiomycetes > Eurotiales > Aspergillaceae > Penicillium > Penicillium coprophilum. The sequence continues at coordinate 3,635,605 of NW_026622724.1, read as the reverse complement.
AATGTGGAGCTCTAGTTTTTGAAATCAATGTGTTGATACTGAAATACTTGCCCTGGTAGAAAGAATGATATGGCCTAAAAGAGTGACCCACTCAGCCAGTCCAAGCCAGAAAACAGTTCCGGTACTTCAAGCCAATTAGAATCTCCGTCATTCATGCCAAAAGACGCATCAGTCAAGGCCTCTCCACTGAATGGTGTCTGGATATTCTGCCCTTGTCTAGCAGCTCGCAATGAGGCGGTGCGTGCCATGAGCCGATCCAAGGGCCTCTGAAGCAGAGCATCGGTGTGCATATCCTGCTGCCAGAGCCCATACATCTTGGTCACAACATCCCAAGCATGGTCAGTCTCGGGGCTAAGTGGACGCAAACACAGCTCGGAAAGTATAAAAGCGACCACATGCCATTCCTTATAGCTTTTACATAGCCAGCTCCACTGTGATGTGCCTTCATTGGTTTGTAAAAGGTGGGAGAACTGCACAAGCTCGACAGCAACCTCAAAGACACGATCGTCATGGCGGAAGACCTTCACATCCAAGTCTCTAGACTGGAAATGCGTCGCCAGCCATGCCTTGGAGAGTTGGAGTCGTACGATAGTTGCAATCGTCCAATGGATTGGGATATTCAGGTCGAAATGATCGATGTATTGTGCGTGGATGCTCTTTCCTAGAGCTGTGACAAGATCCTCGCGATCCTGCGTAGACATATCAGAGTATCCACCCTGACAAGGCCAGAAAATGTCCCTCATGACCTGGCAATTCATGATGCAGATGGTGGTGGTTGTGAAGCCGGTCTTCGGTGATGGCTGATCAGTTAAATGTAAGCCAATATCATCATCGTCAACATTACTCGGAAACCGTGTGTCGAACATTTCGGGTCTGATCTGAGTATCGACCCCTTGATCTCCCGAAGACAACATGTCAAGCAAGCAGATATGCCACCACAATCGACGGCGCATCTCAGTTTCGAAGGGTGGTAATGCAAAATTCTGCCCATCGCGATGAACGCCGTGTGCTTGGGCAACCCGTATCACAATGGCAGATTCAGCCCATACAAGGCGCGTATCACCACCGACTCGATGACACAGTAAGAACAGAACGGCGGCCTGAAGAGCAGGCAGGCTCTGAGATTTGATGAAACTTGCCCGGCGAAGTCCGTGGCTCACTGCTTGTTTACAGTGTTGGATGGCTGTATCATGGTCGCTGTCAAGTATCCAAGGGCAGTTGTGCGCTTTCATGCTGGCCACAGCGGCATAACACACAGAGAAGAGTAACACCTCATCTGAAGGGGTTAACTCGATGCCAGCAGAGGCATCTTGAACAATCCTCGCCATGGTGGCTCGATGAAGTATGACAATTAACAGTGCCACATTTTCTTGGTATATTCTCCATAATGCCTTAATCCTTCCTGGTTGGTAATAATGGAGGCGAAAAGAATCGAGAGACCAGGCGGACTCATGGTTTCCAAGAAGTCCACCCCCTGGTAGGATACTGGGACTATACTCCGCATCCGGCGAATATGACTCTTCATCCGAAGAGCTTTCAATGATATCACGGAGTTCAGATATCTGCATAGCAAATTAGTTGACGTCTATATACCAGCAGTACCCCTCTCCCACTTTTTGTCCCAGCACAGCAGAAGCCTCATCACCGACGTATCGACTCTTTCCTTCTTTGAGGACCAGCAATTCTGTCTTTTTGACAGTCTCCGTATCCCGACGATTATCCAACTCGGATGTATAGTCGGTATCGGGGCGCGTTGAGCGAAGTTGCTCAACCTCTTCTTCAAGCTGCTTCAAACGAGCGAGTAGCTCACTGATTGGCGGCCTGTTTAATGTCCGCCGTGCTCTTTTTGGGCCCGGAAAGGTGCACTGCACGTCGGCTTTCACACATGCGCTGCATGGATATGCTTTATCGCATCGCACTTTTCTTTGATTACAACGCAAGCAGCTGCGTTTGTTCAACTCGAGCCTAGATGAGGCTGTTAGATTCTCGACATCGGACATGTTCACAGGATAGATAGGCATACGGCCAAGAGATATGTAGTTAACTAGAGATTAGGATCTTACGTAAGTGTCCTCTTTGGGTCACTGGAGGATTTATATCTGAGATGAATTGATTTGCGATTCTATACCAAAATTCAAGTTATGACAAAAGAAAAGACTCCAGATTGTAACACTCTTCACTTCGAACACCTTTAGCACTAACATCTGAAGAACCCCTGTGAGCTAGGAGATATTATGGGACCGGGGATGTTTGATCTAGCGTACAACATGCTAGCTTACAAGCCGTGTTTCGGACGATCCAATATCTCCCAGAGCGAACAGTGAGGCCGAGAAGCGTAAAATGGCACTTGATATTCAGCCAAAGTAGATTAGGCATTGGAGATCGAGGAAGAAGAGGTAAAATTGAAGGGAAAGGATTGAAGAATCAAAGAATCGTGTTTGAATGTATTCGGGGTATAGCGCACGATGCCAAAATTCAAGTCAGGTATGAAAAATTCAAAAGGAAAATGGGGGAAAAAATCTATGTGCAGGGAAATTGTAGCGGTCTCTCTCTCTCTTTTTCTCATCCAAAAAATTGCCGTAATCCTTCATAAACAGTGAAAATGAAGGCCGAGCTGGGCGCTGAGCGCGCGCAGGTGATCCCGCACCCGCGGTACATGCCCTTAAGCCCTTGCTGCCTCCATAGAGCTTTGGTCACACCCCAGAAGGTCTGTTGCTGAGCATGGAGCGGCAGTCGCGAGACATCTACGGTCTGCATGCGGGACTTGATTGTATCGGCCGGGTAAAACAGAAAGTTGTAGCTGATTCCCGCCGTTGCTCCTGCGATCATTTGTTGGTGGATGGGGAGTGAGTCGGAAGTTACTTGCGGGTTCGACTTGTTATACTTGCGGAAGAGCGATGACACTCCCTCGTATCCGCCAAACCACGCTGCACTTCCGCCGGTTTCACGAATCAAGGTTCCCATCTGGCCCCGCCAGAATCCTGCCAGCCCTTCATGTCGGAAGATGCTTGCAATGATGGCCATGGGACCAGCGGGTTTGATGGCTGCTGACTCGGCGGGGACCTGCATCCTACATTTCACCAGTTCAATAGGTGTGAGGACCAGCGATGTCACCGAGCCGGATAGAGCTCCACAACCAATGAGCGCGAAGAATGGTAGGTGCTCAACGCCCGGGTAGACCGTTGCGCGTAGGGTATCCTGAATGAGACGATAACTGAAGAAGAGACAGCTGGTCTCTACTGCAGCTCCGGTCATCGGTGCACTGATGCCTCTATAGAGTCCCCGGAAGCCATCAGCTCGAAAAGACTGACGGAAACAATCCACCGGTCCTGCATATCGGAGAGGGAGGTGTTCGGGTTGTGACTGTAATCGGACCTTGACGGTATCAAAGGGGTACTCGAAGAGTTTGCCTGCCATTCCTGCCGACTTTGGAGACTGTCAGATTGAGATCTCCTGCATATGCCAAGGACTTCCTTACCGATCCAAATATGATATCTTTTACCGCCTCAAGGCCCTGGTTGGGCGGGAGCGATGGGAGCTCCATCGGTTCACTTATAATCGCATGCTCTGTCGCCATCAAGTATGATCGGTAAAAAGAGAAAGAAAAAAGAGTGTTATCGTGGGATCATGGTAAGATGGGAAACGGAGGTATAAGTAGTGGACTGGTGGGGGAGGCGCGGTGTAACGAGGGATTTGATGGGCCTACAGGGTGTGCCAAGCCACCGTGCAGAAAGACTAGGAGAATATGAGAAAGAACAAGGAATGATTAGGGAAATAATGTTAAAGCAGCCAGGGAGGTGAGTCAAAAAGTGGAAGAAAGGTGGAGTTTGGGAAATTTGGACCCGAAGCAATTTCTCTGTTAGCGGGCGCCAAGACATTTTATCAGATCGAGATAATCAATGAAAAAACTCCTCCGGTTTTTTTTTGGGGGCCACACTCTCTCTCTTTTGCTTCACCGTTTCCTCCATCTCACCTTGAATCGTTCACTGGAAATTGTGTTTTTCTTCTCCCCCTTGAAGTCACATATTCAATCATGTCTACTTCAACGGCTACACCAGCGCCTCCGACTACCGGCGTACGGAAAAATGGTAAGTGAAAAGAAAATATTATCTATTATACCCACTCCCCACTTCCCTCCTGTTCCTCGTCGCCCCGGCTAACCCCATTGGAACTTCAGGTAAAAACTGGCATGGCACCAAGAAGGCTTTCCGCCCGACTGCGGGTTTGACCTCATACGCTAAGCGTCAGGAGCTCAAGAAGCACAGCGACGCTGTCAAGGAACTTGAACGTGAAATGAAGGAAGAAGCCGAAGCTGAGCGGAAGGTATGTTGATCTTATTCCTATTTCACTCTTAATGTGTTTTACTTTCCTCAATTGTTTTGGGATTTTTTGTCTGGTCCTCTCTTGCGAGCCCTGTCTCCATAAGATTGTCACATGTCCGACAACACATCCCTTCCCAAGATCATATCACTGACCGTTTAAACCCTTTCCAGGCCCGTATCCAGCGCATCAAGGACCGCCGAGAAGCCAAGGAGGAGAAGCTACGTTATGAGAAGATGGCCGAAAAGATGCACCACAAGAGACTCGACCGTCTCAAGCGCAGAGAGAAGCGCAACAAGCTGCTCAGCTCTTGAAGTTATTCACGGTCTTTCTCTATATCTCCACCATAACATCTCTTCATACCCCCCAGGACTGCATTGTGTGTATATACATTGGCTTGTCGAGACTTCTTCCTTGTCCCTGGCGAGAAAGACTGGGCACTCATTCCGGCGTGGGCTGTTTGATTACAGGCGTTTTTTTTTTTTTTTGGTTAAAGTTAGGTCATAGGTCACTACTAGCGAGCAAGACAAATTTTTTTCTATAATCGCAATAGATTCTTTCGCGCAATTGTATTGAAGGGACCTTGGGAGGACTATATTGTACATGACACTGCCAGTTGCAGAGTCGCCGATCAAGTCATTCAGCCTTGGCGTCATCGATCCCCGAAGTCCACACCCCAACACACCAAGCTTCCAAGCTTCCCCAAGCTTTTCTTGACAGAATGTACCGCTATGGAACCTCCACATAAATACGCATCTTTCTCAGCATCCCGAGAAGCCTCCGCTACATTCCCACCCACCCAAACTCCGCGGAACCAGAATCAAAGCCAGCAAGCCGGCAACCTCCAGTCCAACTCCGAGGACCTCTCCGGATTTGGCACCCAAGAAACACCCCCAAAAAACCGAAGAAAGATTCGCGGGTCGCATCGCCATGGCTCTGATGATCGCCAAATTTCTCCAAGAGGGGAGCCCGCCTCCCAACGTCGAACTCGCCCATCCCCATCCCCTCGCCCGCTAGATCCACCTACCTTCGATGGCGCAAAGTCCCAACGCCACAAATATAACAAGTCGCGGGATCTGCGCTTCCCTAATCCCATGACTCACCTGACTTCCTCGGCGAGCGCAAGGGGATTGCTTCCTACGTGGTCGGGTGGAAAGGACAAGGACCGCGAGAGCGATGACGGATTGTTAAGGCCGACTACAAGGGAAACAACCCGGAGTCGCTGGGGGTCTGAGTCAACTACTGGTCTATCTGATGGTCGGAAGGGTAGTCTGCTAGATACGCCTGAGCAGCATGAGCGACTGGCGCCTATCCGCCGGAATGAGATTCTATCTAAGGATGACCTGGAGAAGGTTAAGAAGCGAAGAAAGCTAGGTGAAGAGTATGTCTCTGTATTTTTTTTTTTGCTTTTTTACGCGCAAGGAAATGACTAACGATTGCTCAAGGTATCTGCGATCCGCATTGACTTCAATTGGGACGTTAGCAACCGACGTCACCCGTCGGCTGGATTACACCTACTACAACCTGCTTGAGAAGATCACAGCGCTCCATTCAACTATCTCGCTATTTCAGGAACTCTCTGACTCGGCGTCAACACTTCTGAACGACTTTGAACGTGAGACGGCCGGTTTAGACCAGGATATCCGCAAACAGCTCAATGACCTCAAAGGGTTTGAGCCCCAGATCCAAAAGGCCGACGCGTTAGAGCAACGCATGAAAGCAGGCCGACAGCGCGTCGAAGAACTAGGTAAACGACTTGAGACAGTACGACACGAGATTGATAGCTGGGAGCAGCGGGAAACAGAATGGCAAACCCGAACGAGTCGTCGACTGCACATCTTCTGGGGTATTGTGACAAGCGCACTGTTGGTGCTTGTACTCGCTCTGGTAATTCAGAATTGGCCACTAGTCTGGTCTCCCCACGCTCAGACGTCACGTTTGACGGTGTCAAACCACTCTGCGCCCTCTGTGCCACCCCAGTCCGAGGTGTGGAATGAGGTCCTCAGTCTCGCGGAAACTGACTCAGGGTCTGATTCAGGGCCTTCTCGATATCCGTCCAACCTTGCAGATCGCCGCGAGAGCCTGGCCAAAGCTGGTCCGACGTCGACCGTTCGGTCAGGGCATGATGCAGCACCTGCGGAACATGAACCTTTGACTGTGCTGGATGAATTATGAAATGTTGTTTTCTTGTGCTCCGGGCCCTGGACCTAGACCATTATCTCGGATCCAACCGGGTTTCTGGTTTCCGTTTTCTGCTTGAATTGTCTTCAATTTGTACTTTTATTTTAGATTTATGTCATGATACCCAGTCCGCCAAGGTTTCGTGTTCGTCATTATACCATCGGGCCCTCGCTCTTCTTCTTCTTCTTGTCTTCAATCAATTCAATATTAGACGCGGGGATCTTCTTGCCGTGAATCTCGAGGAGCCATTCACGCAGGTCATCACTGACATCACCCTGGACGGTGATCTCCTCGATACCGGCAGGCGAGCGGGTCACTGAAGAACCGGTAGCAAACTTCTTGCCCAAATCCTTTGCGATCTTCTTGTTTTCCAGTCCGAAGACTTCCAGTCCGATCACAACCGTCACGTACTTGCGCTTGTTACGCTCGACACGCTTGATCTGAACCTTGGAGGCAGCCTTGCGCTCGCTATCGCGTGCTTCGTTGGCCGCAGCTTTGGCCTCCTTCTTGGCGGCGTCTTTGGCGGCACGTTCTTGCGCCGAGACGGAAAGGGTGGAGAGGTTGGCGCTCAGGGCATCTGATAGGAAACGAAAACCAGTGTTAGAATGTTGGTCTCATTGCTAGGCTTGGGGCTTGACAGCTGTAGGTAATGGTCAGCCAGGTAGCATGGGAGCATTGTACCTTCAGAGTATAGTGAGTCCCACAGATCCGACTCGTTTTCCTTTAGCCACTCTTCGCATTTCTTAGCGGTACCTCCAAACTCGCAGTACTAGACAAGAACCCCGCATGTTAGAAAAATAGATCTTCGATGCAAGGTGTCTCCAGGTAGCAATTTATGCAGGCTCTGTGGGCGCTTTCCAGTGGCTAGGAGCTATGCCACGCATGAAGGGGCCACAATGATAAAAGCTAAAGAAGCAGGGGCAAAAGCGGGGGAAAAAAAGAAGGCCTGGCCTTTCGCTGGGGGGGACTGGGAGCTAGTGGGCATGGGAAAGTCCAAAGGTCATACCTCGGGGGGTAATGTGCAGACTATGATTTCGTCAGCACTATATTCTCAAAACGGGGGGCACCATGGGCTCCTCACCTCCACAATAGACAACCTGTCTTGCCTGGGATGGGACAGTTTCTACCTCCATAATGTGTATGTAAAATATGGTCAATAGTAGTACTGGTCTAGACTTGTTCGCTGATAGAATCAACATATGGGGGGGCGGAGGGGCAGTTCTGCCAGCTAATCCTATTTGGGCCATGTCACGTGTGATGGTACATGTCTATCAGTTTGCTCAATCATTGGACCATTTTACATGCTCACCTACAAAATTACCTTATTCTATCTCAGGAATGGGATATCATCACATCCTTGCTCATCTGTTGACATGGTCTAATCTCTCTCCATGGAGGGGCACATCCTTGATTACCTGAATCTGGAAAGTCGGAGGCGAGGTAAGAAAAAGCCTCTTGATATGAGCCGTTTCACTGCAGTGTCATGATAGGGGGCCCGGCGCAGCAATTGGTGCACCAATTGATAGATCCACAAATGTCTGATAAGATAGTCGATTGTAACCTTGCAATGTGTCTCGCATCTTGCATTGGGAATGTCAAAGCCGGTTTCCGTCAGCTGTGTTATCAAAGATGAAGAGAGGGAGTTTATTACCCCTGTGGATGTTGAGTGTTGGCAACGTCAAAGCAATTCAGAGGCAAATATTCTTGATTTTGTCGAGCCAATGATCGTCAAATATGACCAACGTCAAAGAGGCCCGTGAGGGAGAGACCGGGGTGGTGCGCATTGTGTTGCTACCGATCAAAGCCTCCGCGGGGAAGTATAGCAATGGGCTAGACCATAGGAATTTTAGTATCCTACAATATAGGACTTCACTGGGGTATATTGACAGAGTTTCGGGTTTCTCTCAGATTCAAAGGGCCCGTGAATACTCCGTACTTCACGGTGACATGCAGCGATGGGCGGTTATCACTGGTTGTGATTTGCATCAACAATGGCGCGTCCTAAGAACCGATGTCGAGGAGTTTCGCCAATCATGACCCTTCTAGATGATTGCCCAGATACTGTCGATGCAAGCGCACAGACAAAGGCAATTCGGCGTACATTGTTTTTTTTTCCCTTTTTTTTATCTGTCAAGTTCGGCGCTTTTTAGCTCTATCTTGCATATTCTCCTACAACGTTAGAAGGGGAGTTTAGCATTGGAAAAGGTGAATTCTAGATGTCAATGTGAAGCCCCTGTGCACTAGGACCTCTTTATCATTGACCCTTCCAGGGGATCTTGCTCTTAGCTTCGGCTCATATCTCCGGTCGATCATGGCTAATTTTTCCCTTTTCACAGGGTCTAGGTGAACTCCGTACAAAACGTAATTCTCAGAAACGCCATTGCCTCGGCTAGCTTGTGAGTGATTTCTCGTTTAGATCAAGGCAAAAACCAAGTGGATCGAAGGGGTCTGACTCTCTGAAAGTAAAGTGCTCAGGCCTTGCGGATGGATCGGATCTAGGCCGGGTGGCTCCGTGATACTCCGATTAAATGTACTTGATATTGTATATATGTAGTAAGTATAGAGTAGTCATACAGTCATATAGCTATAGAGCTATATGGACACAGGTTGGATAGGTAGTTAGGTAGATAGTAGGCATGTAATTATGTAGCTATATAGTCCTGGTATCTAAGGACTACAGACGTTATACGTGGAGAAGAGTCTAGAAGGTCATAAAAGTATTAATAGGGCAGTTCTCTAGGTCGAGTCTCTAGTCTAGGCCTAGACAAATTTGGCATTCTATATAAATTCTTGCTTTTTGATTTTTCAATCCTAATAATTCCCTATTAATGTCCCTATTAATTCCTTAAAATCCCCCAAATCCCCAGAAACCGGTAACTGTCATCTCCACCTCCACGATTTGGCTTTCTTTATCTTCCTCCCTTTCTTCTTTCTTCTCTCTCTCTCTTCCTTTCCTTCCCCCTCTCTTCTACTTCGAGATATGTAATCATCTGGGTATGATATATATCGTTGATGGTCTTATTCCAACCTCTTATCATATTACATCATTGAAAAAAAAGAGGGATATGACGACTCTGTTGACTTCTCGCGAAACTCATTCGCCCTTCCCGGATCCTCTACGCTGTCCTACTGGTCCCACTGCGCAGCGTTATTTCCTAGAAGATCCCACCATCCCAAGAAAATCACCCATGCAAGATGATTATCGTGCGAGGGACTCATCCCCAGTCGCAAACCTCCACTCTGCGCCCCCTTCTCCGAACTTCACTCCTATCCCCGGGCAATTTGTCTACGCGCCTATAACCAGCCTAGCCCCGGAAAACGAGCTCACGCTACCTTCCTACGACACAGAACCCCTTCACAATGCCAAAGAACTAGAGGACGTGAGCGACGCGTCGACAGAATCACACCCTTCGTGGACATTACAGACTCCATCGGCAGATGACAGCTCAATTGAGGATGAGCCGTCTCGACATGTAGACTACCTTTCACATGACTGGAAGGAGGAGGATATCTGGTCCTCCTGGCGGTATGTGACGAGTCGGAGAAACGATTATAGTAATGGAGTGAGACTGGAGAATGCTTCATGGAGGACATGGGCCAAGGCTAAGCATAACCTCAGAACGATATCGCCCGAAAGCCTCAATTGGTAGGTTTATTGATCTTATTGATCTTTATCGTCTTTGGTTCGCCCCCGCTAACCGTCTCCCAGGCTGAAGGACTGTGATGTCACCTGGCTATACGGACCATTAAAAAGTTCCATCGAACGTACAACCTCTCCATCGCCCCCTCCCAGTCGTTTGGACACACCAAACTCGTACCTAGACCGAAAGCCGATCCTGAAGAAGAAGACCGCGTCCGAGGCCATCCTCCAGCGGTCTCTATCTCAACATACCTTACTCCAGCATGCCGGGGCCATTCTCAAAGCTCAAGAAGCTGAGAACAATTGGGCTCGACCCCCTTTCCCGAGGTCCAACACAGACTTGGACCATCTGCATCACCGGACTGGAAGCTCGACCTACTCTCTCGGTGGCACTCTTACTACCTCCTCCTCATCTGGAATGACATCTCCAAGCGAACGACGCCATATTCACTTCAACAATGAAGTCGTACAATGCATCGCGGTTGAAGCCAAGGGCTACGAGGACGATTGGCCGGTCACTTTTGACGAGTCATCTTCCGATGATGGCGTAGTCATGATGAGACAAATCTCTGGCCGGTCCTCCCTGAGCAACCGCAGCACTCCACGCAACAGCTTCAGTGGCGATGGGAAAACCATCGCCCCGCTCCCCTCGACCACGCTCAAATATCGCGGGGATGCCCCCGAACCCCACCCTCCGACGATCTTTGATCGATGGTCCACCCCTCGGACGACATCACCAACTCCCTCTGTGGACACCATACGTCCGTCGGGGCCATCCGAGCCTGAGTCTTCGGCTAACTTCCTTTTGGATGAATGTGAAGATCCCAGTTTGGACTTCACGGGAAATTACCCTGATCGTGATCGCGCATGGTTGATGGAAGATGATCCAGCATCAAACCGTTCGCTCCGACTAACTGCTTCCGGCATGATCATGCCAGAAGGCGAGACCGAGACCCCCAGTAGTAGTATTCTGGACCGGGTTGTGGACACGGTGAACACCGCTCGAGACATTGCCCATGTAATTTGGAATGTGGGCTGGCGTCGCTGACCAATATGTCATGAACTTTTACGATGACGGCTAGGCCGTTGTACATAATGAAAAGAAACAGGTTATATCCTGTGGCGTTTTTAGGGGAGAGATGAGGATTTGGCGCTGTTTGTGTATAGATTCACCGGGGACTATAGGAAATCATGTAATGACCATAATGCATTAAAATCAAAACATCATATGAATCAAGTTGGTTGATAGAGATATAGTGTAAGCGCTATTATAGATATATAGATATATATACAGTAAATATATAGTATATAAATACACACGTACTTAAGTTGAAAACAAAGATCGACGAGACCGTTCAAACCCCATCCCCACAGCCGGCCCCCCTAATCTCCCTTCCCTCTTGGAACTTCTTGAACTTCTCTTTTCTTACTTACCAAGAGATGGAGACAGTCAATGTCGCTGAATTGGTCGAGCGCCTAGGTAGCGATGAAGATGCCGTCCGCAAAATGGCCGTCTTCAAGCTCCAGAGCAACATCGGAGACCCGTCCTTTGCTGACATCTTCATCGCAGAGGGGGGCCTGATTCGATTACGGTATCTAACCCTTCATGCAAGTGGAAATACCTTGGCATATAGCTTGACGAGTTTCTCGAGGTTACTCGATGTCGACAAGGGTTGGGAGTGTGTTGACCAGGAGTTGGTGGAGCGCGTGAGTATCCTTGAAACCGATTGCAGTGCTCTGTGTTTACTATCTCCGTTCCATCATGCCAGATGCTAATGTGACTGTCCTCCAGATTGTTGAGTTGATCGTCACCCATCCCCTAGTCAACATTCTCCGCGGTGCTATGTCCATTCTCGTCTCCATCGTTTCCCACCCATATACTGGGAACCGTGCGTCCCAGGTCGACACCTTTGGCTTCCGCGCCCTAAAGCCTGCGATCGCCATATATCCCCAGTTCCTAGAGATGCTCGTCAGCCGATTATCTTCTGCAGATCATGCGCTATGCGCCAATGCGCTCCAGTTGATCAACTCGCTCATGCGCGACTCGATCACCAACGACTCCGAGGCGGAGTGGCCCAAGTTTATTCAAAAACTACAGGATCTGGGCGTTATTAGAGCAGTCTACGTGCTTATGCAGGACTCCGCCCTTCAGGACCTAGCGCATCCGCTGCTGGAGTTCCAGTCACTCACCAAGATCCTGCTACGCAAGTGGCGAGATATCCCTGTCCACCAAGAGAAGCCGGAGCATCGCCGTGCACTGAAGGGAATTTATCTGGCCAGTAACCCAGAGAAAAGCGCCGACGAGACTGCCGAGAATGGTGACGATACACGACGCTCTAGGCGACACCATCCAGAAAAGTGGAGGCGACTTGGGTTTGAGACGGAGAGTCCGGCGGGAGAATTCTACGAAGTCGGTTTCCTAGGTATGATGGATCTGGCGGATTATGTTCGCAGCCATGGGGATGAGTTTCAAAACATGCTCTTGGAGCACTCTACAAAGCCATCACGACAGCGGTGTCCGATTGCTCGGGCCTCGTTGGCTGTTACATCAATTTTGTACGAGCATTTCGAGGTCGAAAAGTCCGACATGGATGACACAAAAACATATCTCATTTCAGAGTCCCGTACAGGCTTTGAAAAGCTGTTCCAGCCATTGCTATTACATTGGACCCGACTACATGTTGCCGGGTTACAGGCCTTCTTCCGTCTATGGAAGGCGACTGCGGCCGAGGAAGAGGACTTGGACAAACTCATCGAGCTTGTGCGCATCCTCATTGAGTCGGTGGTGGGGGGAGCTGCTCGGATCAAGGATGTCCAGGATGTCGAAGAGGAACTGGCCGATTTCGAATATCACCGGTTGCGCGGGCTGCAAATGGAACTCCTTGAACTTACATATGAGGATGCATGGGGCCAACACTTGCGACAGGTGCGCGAGGAACTTCACCATGAGGCTCTTCAGTTCGTCAAGGAGCAACGAATTCGATCTTTACTCCAAGGTAGCTGGTTCGCTCTGGACTCTCACTCCAAGCCGGAGTCAGGGGCGGTGCAGAAATCCACTGCCACGTATCAATATGCCCAGCTCTCTCATAACCGACGATACCTGCATTTTGGTCAATTCGACCTGATGGGTGACCGACCTCCGGAGTTGGACACCCTACCCGAGAAAAGTGAGTGTCTCCGACTTGTCAATCTTAAATTTTGCTGCTAATCCCGGGCCATTGACCTCAACAGTTGATCTCTCAATTGTATCATCTGTAGTCTCCAACGTCTCTACCAACCCAGACCAATCCCCCACAGCCACCGTGAAGACCGCACCACGCCAACCCGCAACCAAGATTACCATCCATGGCTACGCGCCCTCCACAGCCACTGGACATGGAAAAGGCCATAGCCACGCCCGATCCGGCAGCAGGGCTACACAAAAGGAAGTAGTCCTGCTCACGCTGCGGCCATCTTCGCACAGCATTGCGTCCGAATGGCTGGATGGTCTGCTGATGCTCCTCAACCAGCAGCCTATCACTGCAGAGACAAGCAAGCTGATTGATCTGGTCAGCAACTATGGACTGAAGATCCGCCTGCTCAATGTGCGGTTTGACGATGCCACTTTTGCTGGGGAGGCTCCTCAGGTCCCTGCGAGAGATGGCTTGGATGAAGATTATTACTATGATGTGTTTGGAGGTGCATGAGGATGTACTTTACCTCTGTGTATCTTCTCTTTTCTTTATTTGGGGGATTTTGGTTTCTTTGGCTCTGCCGACTCAGATTCTGGTCAATATACCCGCTGTGCGATTTGTCTTCTGAATGTGATTCTCATATATGTTTTAACAATAATATCTATATCTTCAACATACATTTTATTCTGCTAGTAAAGATTTATACGGCACAAGGCCCACCGCTTGGTATCAGAAGCTTATCGGATCTCAACTTCTCCAGGTTTTTGACCGATTCATCATGGACAGTCGTCCTCCTAAGAGACAACGCAGATCTAAGGAATCAATACCGATCAAATCAAAACGAAAAGCCATTATTTCAGACGGCTCCAGTCCTATTGAATCAGCAGAACCCTTCGCCCTCTCCACGCGGCCCAAAACCTCCTACCCACGCGCAACACCATCAACTCGGCTCCCCTCATCCTCACCCTCTCCAAACAAAAAGAACAGATCGTCACCGAACCCAGATTCCAAATCCAAGTCGTTGCACAGCTTCTTCCAGCCCGCAACAGAGGGACAGCGATGGGCACCAAAAGCCGAGAAACAGCCCCTTCCGCAGGTTAGGGAGACTGTCGACGTGGACTTGATTGAAGATGACTACGACTCCTACGATGAGATATTCACACAGCATCTAGCTAATGAACGGGCGGTACTGGGTACAGCGGCGGTGGGCTCCAGCCAGACGCGTCAACCTGCGCCAAAGCCAAAGGCACCAGTCAAACCACCGCGGAAGACGACAAAACGATTTCTTCTGTCTACGGACTCTGCGAATACCGCTTTGAAGAAGCCAGTCGCTGCGCAATCAGTTAGCGAACCGGACCGTCGACCGTGGGCTCAGCGGTTCGCTCCGGCCAACCTGAGCGAATTGGCCGTTCATAAGAAAAAAGTCTTGGACGTACAGCATTGGCTGGAAGATGCTTTTGCTGGGAGGCGTTCTGAGGTGAGCATTTGATCAGCTGAGGATAATTCGGGATTTGAGTTTGAAGGGTGGCCCTGACTATATACAGAGGTTACTCGTCCTACGAGGTCCGGCAGGCAGTGGGAAGACGACCACTGTATCCCTGCTCTCCGACTCACTTGGTTACGACATTGTCGAGTGGAGGAATCCCCCGGTTTCTGAATTTGGAGATCGCGATTATCAATCCATGAGCGCGCACTTTGAAGAGTTTCTTGGTCGGGGTAACAAATTTGGAGGGCTTGACCTTAAACACGCCAGCGATTTCGATACTCGGAAAGATGAGAAACCTCGGAATCAGCGGATACTTTTAATAGAGGAGTTTCCAACTGTTCTTGGCCGGGCATCGTCCGCCCTCACGGCGTTTCGGACGTCCCTTCAACGATATCTAGCTGCCTGTACGAATGGTCAAGCCCGTGGTAATTCTGGATCCAATGACCCGCCCATCGTGATCATTGTGTCGGAGACTTTGTTAGGATCTGCGTCCTCGATCTCAGATAATCTGACAGTTCACCGGTTACTGGGGCCCATGATCTACAATCACCCCGGTACAACGATATTGGATTTCAATAGTATTGCACCCACTTTTATGCACAAGGCATTGCGCTCTGTTTTGGACAAAGAGGCGCGGAACTCCAGACGTGTCCAGATACCTGGACCGGGAGTTATAGATAGTATCTCTGAGATTGGCGATATCCGCAGTGCAATATCCTCTCTCGAGTTCCTCTGTCTCAAGGGGGATGATATGGGGAGATGGGGAGGAAGCGTGACCAAAACAAAGAGAGCTCGAGGCGAAGTTGCTTTGACAGCCATGGAGAAAGAATCTCTCAAGATGATAACTCAGAGAGAGGCAAGTCTAGGCATGTTCCATGCCGTTGGAAAGATCGTGTACAACAAACGCATGGACCCGAGTCTGATCGAGGGTGATGTCGAGATCCTTCCACCTCCACCGGACTATCTGCATCACCATGCACGACCAAAAGCTTCGCAGGTATTGGTCAATGATCTAGTCGACGAGACCGGAACCGACATATCAACGTTCATCAGTGCTCTTCATGAGAACTACATCCCCTCGTGTGATGGAGATAATTTCACCGACTATCTCAACGATTGCATCGATGCACTCTCCGATAGCGATATCCTCAGCGCTGACCGCCGACCAGGGCAAGGGACACGGGCCGGTATAGGAACTGGAATTCCCACTTTCGGTAGCGGCGTCGACGTGCTCCGGCAAGAAGAGATGAGTTTTCAAGTTGCAGCACGTGGTCTTCTTTTCGCCCTTCCTTATCCGGTCAAGAGACGGGTTGGGTCTGGAACTGGACGAAGCCGCGCGGGTGATGCTTACAAGATGTTCTACCCGGCATCTCTGCGATTATGGAGAGAGGCTGAGGAGGTTGATGGGCTGATCGACTCCTGGTCCCTCCGATTACTCGATCCTTTTAGACAGCAGCATCTTTCTCGCGAGGGTTCTGACCTCACGGGTGTCAGTTCCTGGAAAAATCTCCAAGTGGGAAGGTCGACCTCGACCAACTCGGGGAACAAGGATGAGAGTCCGGGTGTGGTCACGATGATACCCCGGAATGATCTACTGCTTCATCAACTGCCTTATATGGCTGCAATCCGGCATCAGGACCCGGATTGTTGGCAGCTGGATAAGATTACTATCATTTGTTCCACCGAGAATCTTCGTAATGATGGCCTTGACGATATGGAGGAGTCGCCAGCACAGCGTATGAAGCAACCCAGTAATGTTTTGGAAGGACTGCCCGAAGAGAAATTGATACTCAGTGACGATGATATTGTTGATTGATATGTACATAGTGCAATAACAGATTTAATAAGAGAACATAATAGTATACATAGTACATAGTACATAGCATAAAGTACTACACTAGACGAAGTAAGTAGGGGTGACGTTGAAAAGGCCACGATTGTGCGTGGCTTCTGGAGGGAGAATCGCGGCCTTTTGTGACTAGGACTACTTACAGCCATGAGTATTTGCACCCCAGTATTCGCCTCGCTCTTAGAGAAGGACCGAGGAGTCTCGTAAGTATACTTTTTTGAATGCTATCTTCGACAATTTTCACTCGAATCGTAAGAATTTTCCTCCTCGTTGACCTGATAGTCATGCTCGTTCAGCTTCTCCAGAATCTTCCACCGGGAAAGGACAGGTTGGTCAAGGCTGATAATACTTCCAGGGTCAGGGCCCTTACGGAACCAGGTTGAGTATGAGGACAACATTGGAGTTGCTTTGGATGCTCTGGAGATATGTTTCTTGGATAGCTAATAGGTTGAGTGGAGGAGCATTGATATGAGGCTCTTATGTGGGGCAGACTGGCAGCTACCTAGCTAGGTATAGCGTCTTGCGCTAGCCGTATTAGGATGTAGGTGGATAGGTACCTAGGCACCTGGTGGCTCAATTGCCTAAAATTCCACGACAGTCAAGCTGGCTAGTTCACTAGTTAACTAACTGTCCAGTGACTATGTCTACGGAGAAGGCAGTCGCTGCCTTAATACTTAATCCAGGCATCCTCAGGGACGATTATCACTCTCTCCAACATGAAAAGACACATTCTTCTATAGAAGCTCATTCTCGCCGAAATTATCCACTACAATTACTTTTACCTGATATTCTATTCTTTCAAAATTGAATACCTGATGAATATTTGTTTTCTCAGTCGTCCATCTGATCCTCTCCGCCGATCGATCATGAAACCAGCGGCGGTTCGGCGACAATATGCACTCGGTGGGGGCCGACGGGGCTCCCGAATACGAACGATGACAGGGAAAAGTATGGCTGTTCGTACGCGATCTGGCGATGGCACCTGGCTAGAAATTCAGGTTCGGAGATCGTTCCTGGATTCCAGCACGGCCGCCGTCAAGCCTCACAGTCATCGTGGAGGGAAGGAGTGTCACTGTTAGCATCCCGTCAACTCTTGCGGACTTAGCAACCAAGGGCTGGCTGTAATAGGTCGTCCGTGTGCGCTAACAAGACTCATCCCTGCCTTCTTCAGTTCCGAAATGAGACGGTCGTTATCAGCCAAGGCTGAGAACGTCCTCGACCTCGCCTGCTTCTCTCGGACGATTTTCCAGAAAGAGCGCAGGGTGAAGGCGCCGGGATGCGCAGAAGTTCGATGACGAACCGACCGATTAACACGTCAGGGGCCTGTACTGCAGGTTGGCGCGACTCGCAAGGCGCACAGGAGGAATAGAGGGCAAGGATGGGCAGAAGGGCGAGAAGTTGGAGCGATGAAGGGGACTTCATAGGAACACGCACGGCGAGCGTAACGCGCAACAAGGCGCTAAACCTGAAATGGCACGCTAAACTCTTTTGCGTAATTCACTGTTGTCGGATTACAAGTACTATGCGTGGCTATACACATATCTCGTGATCCACCCTTATCGCCAGCTTTCTTTCAACCGCCAGTTGTCCTTGGATCGCCTCAAAACTCCGTAAGTCAATTCAACTTCTCATATTACTGTATCACTCACTCAAATAGAATGCTCAATGATCATGAACCGTCGAAACGAGGACATGACTCCTACCTGATCAATCGCTCGCGAGTCTCTGCGAACTCAATTGAACACGCGAACCTCGCTTCGACTCCATCTCGATCTCGAAAGTCCGAGGACAAGCTGGACTATACTCAAATTAAGAAAGATGCTCCGGGTCTCGTTGCTGCAGCCGCTCACGCGGCAGTTCCCAGCTGGACAAGCATGGTTCTAATGGTCTCTCTTATCTTTGGAGGCTGCTGTGCCAATGTAGGTCTCCAGAGAATCCTCAATTCCACTATGGAGGGTAAAATGGGAACTGATATTGTGTATAGGTATTTGCGCTAGAGGCAATTATCAAGTAAGTCAACAAAGCAGGCCAATTCAAACCTAAGGCTAATTCCACTTCCAACTAGGGAACAACCCACTGCTGGTAAGCACAACAACCAGAGCTGATCAAAACAAACCACATCGCAAATCCTAATCCAACTCCCGCATAGGTCCCCTGATAACATTTGCCCAATTCGCTATCTGTGCTCTATTCACCATCCCAAGCTTCTTGTCCCCATCAGCCGGACCACGAGCCCTATTCCTGAACTCGCGCGCTATCCCACTACGCTCATGGGTGGTATACACTGCCTATTTTGTTAGCGTCAACCTTCTCAACAACTGGGCCTTCGCATACAAGATCTCAGTCCCCCTGCACATAATCCTCCGGTCCGCAGGCCCTGTCGCCTCGATGGTAATCGGCTACATGTATAACGGCAAGCGCTATTCCCGGGGCCAGATTGCCTCGGTAGGTATGCTGACAGTAGGCGTGGCGGCAGCCGCCATGGCCGATGCGCAATCCAAAGGTGTGTCTATCCACGTCGACTCCGATACGGGGGATACGATGACCACCGTTACGGGCTTCACGATCCTCGCGCTGGCGATGGTCCTCTCTGCATTCCAAGGGATTTATGCCGATCGGCTGTACGCAACTTACGGTAGAGATCATTGGAAAGAGGCACTTTTCTATTCGCATGCGCTTTCTCTGCCGCTTTTCCTGACGAGTTGCCCGCAGTTGCTGGGTCAATGGCAGGTGGTAGCTTCGTCGCCTTCCCTGCTGTCGCATTGGAATTCCGGGTTGGGGGTGTGGTCCGGTACGGTTGGGAGCACCGCTTCCTCGGTGCTGGAGCGGATTTGTCAGATTGAGGCTGTGAAGTCTTTCCTGGCGCATCTTCCAGTTCAAGTGGCTTATCTGGCGATGAATGCACTGACACAATACCTATGTATCCGGGGAGTGCATCTTTTGTCGGCCAAGTCGTCGTCTTTGACTGTGACTATTTTCTTGAATGTCCGAAAGTTGGTTTCACTGCTTCTGTCGATCTATCTCTTTGGGAACCATTTGACAGGCGGTGTTTTGGTTGGTGCAGCTCTGGTGTTTGTCGGGGGTGGTTTATATGGCTTTGAGGGTGCACGTCTACGAAGCGTTGCCAAGAAGTCCCAGTGATATGGCATATTAGACGTTGATTTGTACTTGCATTTTGCATATTGCATATATTATCTTACAGGCTTTCACTGGGTCATACGCGTGTGCGCATTGCACTCGTAGAGGGAAAGATAGATCGATATCATGTGCACGCCGTAATTGTTGTACATAAATTGAGAGAAGCAACATCTCCCACAGTGGAAGGACGTCAAGAATGACGCAGAATCAAGGTCACCTAGGCTTTACCCCGAAAGCCAGACCAAAAATACAAAAAAATTCTATAAAACCTCGCCCACAATCTTGGCGGCTTCTTTGTACGTTTCCAATAGCCGCTCACACTTCTCTCTCTCAGCTTTGATGCCATCATCCTCGTATAGAAGCTCGCTGAAAAGATCTTCTTTATAGAGTTCGCTCACAAGTCTGTTCTGCACTACATCCTTGCAGTGGTTAACAAGAAGGTGCATGACAGCCTTGGGAACCTGGTCTGCAATGGTTTCTCGGACGATGTTGAAGTATGATGAGATGAGACGGCGAATGAGCTCGGTTTCGAGCATCTCACGGTCCGTGAGTGCAGGCTCGGTATTCTCATTGGGCTATACGAGTTGAAGTCAGTCAGATGGATGTAATGCATAACGCCTGTGCGGTAGTACTTACGAAAACAGATACGTCGCCGCCATACTCCGATGGTGCACTGTACTCCTCAGTCGGCATAATGGGAGCCCGAGCCTCGGCACGTCGAATGCTCTGGCTAATGCTAGGCTCACCAGCATGTGGTCCCTGCCGGTGGGTGTTTAGGCCTGCTGAGGACATGGCCATGTTGTGAGTGCCTTCCTTGCCGAAGAAGTAGTTCAGGAAGGAATCCCGGGCAGTGTTCGAGGCACCGCCACCGAACGCAGCATGGTTAGATTGAGCGCCATTCAGGGTAGCAGCAATGCCACTCTCGCCTGTGCGGCCAACGTGAGGAGACATGCTCCGCGATCCCTTGGAGGAGTGGCTTCGAATGGGGAGATTTTGCTTGTCAGCATATTCTTCTTCATCGGGACCTCCTGTATTGCCATTGGGACCTCCCAATTCCTTTTGACGTCGTTTATCACGCTTACGTTTTTCCTCTGCTAGCACGGCTTTTCGTTCTTCGTCCTGCTTGTTCTGCATGATTGAAGACATGGCAGCTGCGGCGCCGAGGAAGTTCGGGTGGTTGGTGTTGATGTAAGCTCTTTGGATTGAGATCAAAGATTCCACATAAGTCGAGCAGGGGCCCAGGCGCTCACGAAGAAGGTCAGATACAACTTCAATCAGCTTTCCTTGAAGACGAGGGAAACGCAGTAATTCTTGGTTGCCACATGTGTGACAGATCTTGATAAGCTCCTCATAGACCAACTCCACGCATCGCTGACTGGGTGATTCAAGGAGTTTAATCTGTGGTTTGACCAGCAAATCAAAGGCCAACTCTGGAACAAACAGGCTGGGGCGAGGGCCTGTCGAGTTTCGGATGGCCGTTCGGATGTCAGAGACAGTCAGGTTGTGAGTGGGATCAATTGTTTCCAGTGAGTTTCCGAAAACAGAATTGAAGATGTAGTAAATCCTTGCTCCGCCACATAGCTCTTTGGTAGAAATCTCCGATGAAGTTCCGTCGATAGATGAAATGAATGAGGCAGCAAACCTGGTCATCTGCTGAAGAATCAATGACCCTCGGTGTTCTTCGCCACTGAACTGTTTGTTTCCATAGCTGGCCAATTCTTGCTGAGTCTGACCCATCAAGGTATTCAGCCGAGCCTTAATATCCGGAAGCCGGTCTCGGATGTGAGACATCAAGGTTGTGTTCAGGGTCTTGGCCAAAAAGTGCGTACCGCAGCGGTTGGCCATATTCCTGTAAGCTGGATGATGCCGGAAGAACTCAGACTCTGCCCGCAATGCATCGGCAAGCGATTTTCCAGACTGAATATCCTGCTGAGATCGGTTGACAACGCCGATGAATCCAAGCTTTAGGGGATACACACGTCCAGACAGAATGTCCATTGCATTGGTGCCATGGTCCATGAGATCCAGCTTTGACAGAACACCGATGGTCCTCCGGCCCATGGCATCCACCTGGCGGGCAAGCTTCAGCGCCTCGGAATTGACGAGATCGACATTGGCCGGAGAGACCGCAAGGATTATGCTGTTCGGTTTGGCGATATATTCCAGAATCAAGGTACGCGTTTGTTTCTCGATGTCGGAGGGTTGGTCCCCAATGGGCACCTTGGTCAGGCCAGGTAAATCCACGAGTGTGAGGTTGAGCACATGGGGCGAGAAGATCTTCAGATTGATCGGTTGTCTGTTGATGCCCTTGTTGCTTCCAGCGATCCTCGCCGTCTCCGCTTCGATCTCTTGCTTGACTTGTCCAAAGTCGTCAAACTTACGGCCCGGGAGATGGTGGAATTCGGCCCATTCGTGTTGACCGGCAACACTAGCAGCCGTGTGGGGAATATGCACCTCATCGGTTTCCGGCTTATCATCGCGTTCACTGGGCACGTTGATAAGTTGCAGGATTAGGGGCCGTCGGGTCACGATTCCGCTACCTCTTGGTAGAAAGTCCCTTCCGACTATATTCTCTAGGACCGAAGACTTTCCGGATGACTGGGAACCAACAACAACCTAAGATGGGAGGTGGGGATTAGTCTTGGGTTGACCGGGTATCAAATGACAACTCCTTTCTCCAACTTCGAGAGCTCTCCGACCAGACTCACAATTTGGGGCAAATCCAAGGAATCATTCCCAATAGTATTGAAGACCAGATCCTGGAGCTTGTTCACTGTCACGAGGAGATCCTCGCCCAGCGATGTCATGATGTCGAAAGTGAGCACAAGAGTTAGGCCTCGGAGTTAAGAGAAGAGAAAAGACGAAGGAAAAAAGGGGAAAAGGTACGCGCAAAGTGAGATCGCGTGTAAACGGTCACCGGGATCTCCCTATAGGCCTTGAGCAACTCTCCTTGGAACCTTGGGAACGTTGTTGATGGCCACTTTTTCGGCACACGTGATGATGACATAAGCACACTCCGGACCATGACGTCGATGATTTGACTAGATTGGGTTGGGTATAGTTATATAGATATTTATATAGATACATGTTCTATGAATCTTCAAAAAGAAGTAGTGAACTGGGTATTCATAGTCAGATCAACATATCTAGTTTGGCGAATCAATAGAATGTGGAATTGGCTCTAGGAGTGCTGAACCCTAAGAGTATCTATATGACCCAATCACTGGTCCAGGCGAACATAGTTGGCAGGGAATAGACCTTGCTTGCCATTGTACTCACCAAGCCACCAGTCATCATCCGGGAATTCCTGTAACCGGGTTAGCACTGTAAAAAGGGATGGCGCAAAAAGGCCGATAAAGAGCCACTTACCACATTGGAAATCTTCGCGTCTTCGGGGAAGCTAATCTCATTATCCTCGGCGGCTTCATAGTCATACAAAGCTGTGGCTGTGACCTGTTTGGAGCTTGGAACAGTCGCCGATGGTGCAGCGGAAGGTGTGGGCGCAACTGGCACGGGGGCAGCAGTAGGTTCTGGCTCTGGCTCTGGCTCTGGCTCTGCTTCATAATGATGGGAACCGGCTGGCGCGTGTGACGCGGGTTCTTTGTCCTCCACAATCTCCACATAGTTGGCCGGGAAGAGACCACGCTCACCCCGAATATTGACACCCACCCACCAATCCTGGTCGACCATTTCAATGTCAGTCACATACTCTCCCTCTCGTAGTTCAATCTCATTGTCCTCGGCCTTTTCATAGTCATATTGAACCTGAGCTCGCGGTCCGCCTGTGGGCTCGGGCTGTTGAGGAGCGGTTGCCGCGGCTGCAGCGCGGCCAAGGTCGTGAGAATCATCCTCAAGTTCTCTTTCATCTGGGACGACCTCCTGGAGGCTCCGAACAGGCATGGCAGGAGGAGGAGATTGCTGCTCCTCATGAACATCCGCAACGCTGTCGGCAACGCTATGGCCAACCGGCATGGCAATCTGAATCGGCGAGCTCTCACGCACCGGAGTGGGAGGTGTTGGGGAGCGAGGAGGCTGCGGTGGAGGGGGAGGAAGAACCTGTTGAGCATCATGTTCGGGCTCGGACTCGACGGGCGCAGAGGACAGCCCTGGGACAGGAACAGGGCGACTGGCCTGCGGGACGGGGGGAGCAGGAGAGGCGAGTGGCGCGGGGGCAGGCGTTTCATGAGCAAATTGGTCACGAACATCACTCACATGAGGCCGTGGTTCATCCGCTGGCTGATCATTGGTCTTGGCGTCGATGGGCTGCTCGGGAACATACGACCTTTCCTGTGCAGTTTGAACGGGAGCCCAAGACTTGCCTGTATAGGAGCTCTTCCATTCGCTCTGGCCACTAATTTGGCTTTGAATCGGGGCAGGGGTAGAGGCAGCCTCAGTACTTCCAGATGAGGGAGCCACTCCGCGCTCTTTGGCCTTGCGCTCTGCCCAAATTTGAGCAGGTGTCTTGCCTCCCTCATCGGCAAAAGTTCGGCTTGCAGCTCCAATCTGCGCACTGGTGGTTGGCTTAGGCCCAAGACCAACTGGGAGTGGTGGCTTTGTTCCTGGGAAGGAAGGGCTCGGGCCAAAGTTTTTGGCAACCTTTGGTTTGGGTAGATTGGTCAAGCGCTCCGAAACATTGGAAGGCGCAGGTCGCTCGGGCAACGTTGTTGGCTGTGGGCTGACTGCGATGCTCGATGGAACGTTTTCACTGGTGCCTTCCGGCTTCTGTGCTCTAGCCCGAATAGCAGCGATGTCTACTTTGCCAACGGGCTCATAGGAGCCCTTGATAATTGCCGGGCGATCATCTTTTAGCTGACCGGAGGCGGCAGCTTGCTTCCGAATTGCAGCAATATCGACTTTGCCCACTGGCTGGTAACCACCCCTCACCACATCGCTAGAATCATCCGAGGTAGCAGCGGCAGGTTGACGACTGGCCGTGGGGTTTGCCTTGAGTTCTTGCAGGTTCACTCTAGTGGGCTGGTAAGCCGATTGTACCTTTTCCAATTGGGTGCGAGTCACGGGAGGGGCATCTGCACCCCATCCATCATCATTGACGCTAGCTTTTGAAGGTGTGGGCTGTACGCGAGCAGCTGGGTTAGGAGTGATACCCCCAGATCGAGTCGGTGTGAAAGCAGGCTTGCTAGCTACAGCAGGCCGGGGGGCTGAGGCCGGAGCAGAAGCCTCGCCGGCTGAATACTTGGAACCGGAGGAATCTGCCACACGCTGGACGATTCCCTCGGGGGTGAGATCCCCATCTGCTCTGGCTGTGACCTGCACATGGTATCCCTATCCAGCCAAGTCAGTCTCACCGCAGTTGTGTCACAGAAAGAAAACTCCTCACATGAAGAAACTTGGAAACTGTCGCCAGGTGACTGGTAAAGTAACCCTTTGTTCGCTCCGGCACACCTTCTCCACACCAGCCAATAAGAACGTTCTTAGGAAGACCGGTGTTGGAATCCGTCACCTTCACATAGGCGAATTGCACCCGCCCTTCGGAAAATTCCTCAATGAGATCGGCCAATTCACCCTCTGGTCGTACAAAACTGTCAATGCAAGATGATGGAAATGGTAGAACAGGATCACTAACCTCCGGTGCTTTGGACCTTAAGGACACTCTCCTTACCTGCATCTTGCTGGAAGGCACTGACAAGCGGGGTGGAAACGGAGTAGACAGCCCATTGACCATAAGTCGGAGATCCTCCGTTCCCAGAAGGGGTGGTGCATTCACCACTGTCTGATAACTTTTCGATATCGAAGGGCCATTGGACGAGAGATTGAGAGAAGCCATGACTTCCGGCGGATCGGATAGGCGGGGGAAGTGGTAAGGGGGGGGAATTCAAGTTTCGGATGTATCCACGTGGGAGGTATATTTGCTTTTGTTTTGTTACAATAGCTGTTATCTCATGCAGTCTTAGCAAATCATTCAAAGCTCTTTGGTGCGATAAGTTTGGGGGGAATACATAGATATGGATAGGAGAATAGGGAGTTTGACGTACTGGTAGGAGCAAAAGAGATAAAAGCAATGAATGCTTTCAAGATGATAACAATGATAATAGGGGAATACTGAAAACAAGGTCAAGGAAATTGATGAAGCCTAAAGGTGGAGGGGGGAGAGAGAGAGCGAGGTTAAGGGGAGAGGTGTTATGATACGATACATTGTACACAGCCATACATCATAGTAGAATCTAGATCATATCTTCCTATAAACTCGAGATAATCTCCAAAATCACATAAAACCAAGTAGTTGAATTGAATGGACTCAGTCTATCAAGCATAAATAACCCAAAACATCAACACCAATCAAGTCATATATATCATATCTAATTCAATAGCGATACTTGAAGATGTGTTGTATTGATGTTGTATGTAATTTACAGATTCTCTGGGCCTGGACTTTCCCTTCACCGAAGGAACTTTGAGATTCCTCTGCACATTATCGGCTTTTTTTTTTTCTTCCTCCTTTTTCTTCCTCGTCTTTTGATATCTACTGTCTAATTCAAATTACTTTCGCATTTTGGGAAAAACTCCCTTTATGCAATAATTTTCTTGATCTACTGAATTTCTCGTCTTTTATCTCAGGTATATAGCAAGGGCGGGGAAAAAAAACAAAAAGCACAGTGTCATGGGACCTCAACCCGATCTCAGTTCCAGTCGGAATGTCAGCGTGTCCGCTGATTCTAACAATGAATCAGCCACTTCATCCCCGAGTCTCAAGGGACCAGTGGATTCTCTCATTGAAACCCCCGATGCACTAGATCAGCCTGCAGAAGATATTTTACCCCGAGATCGACAGCAGAAAACAGCTACTTATGACTATGCCTATGAGAAGTCCATGAGTCACGCGGAGGCAAGGCTCTTCTATCAACATCATCAGCTAGCCGCGCGAAACGACACTCCTTTGAGTCCACCAGCCCCAGCCCACTCAGTCGAATCACACCCCGAAGGGTCACCGGCTAACCTGTCGGAACCAATGAATACTCAAAGTCAGATCTCCCGCGAGGGATCTATGGTATTTGACTCCGAGCCATCGACACTACGCCTGCAATCTGCCAGCGATCCCGATCTCTCGGTGTCGCATTTCCTCGAAGATGACTCAGATGAGGCGAACGATTCGGCCCGAAACCAGGCGGCGCTTGTAGGTGCTCTCCATGGGCAGGGACCCTACTTGGCGGCGGAGAGTCTGCAGAGCGCCAGTGCGGGGATTGGAGGCCCTCAGGTTGCTAGCGGATTTTCGTCTAGCAATAATGCTGTGACGTCTGAGCTGAACGCTATCTATGGCAAAATCAAGAAACTGCTTGATCGGCGATCCCAGTATCTAGAACTTTCATTGCAGGGACCCGGAAATGATCCCAAAGACCAACCAGACTGGGAAATCTATCCTCCCCCTCCAGAACCAGCCTGGGATGATGGCAAAGAATACCAACCCGGCAATGTCGGTGGCCCATCTGACTTCACAGGAAAGAAGAGGAAAATGGGCCAAGACATCGGGGCGGATTTTGACATGGAGGAGTTGATGCCGCTGCCCAAAGAATCGCCCTGGACGTATAGACTGGATGGCAACAGTGTATATCAAGTCTTTGATTCTGAGGCTGACCAGCAGACACCCATCGTCCAGATCCCCTCGTTGCGTGATTTCTATATGGACCTAGATGCCGTTGTGGATGTGTCGACCGATGGACCTGCTAAGAGCTTTGCGTTCAAGCGGTTGTCGTACTTGGAGGGCAAATTCCAATTGTATACGCTGCTCAATGAATACCAGGAGATTGCCGACAGCAAGAAGGTTCCTCACAGAGATTTCTACAACGTGCGCAAAGTGGATACCCACGTTCATCATTCGGCATGCATGAACCAGAAACATCTTCTTCGCTTCATCAAGAGCAAAATGAGAAAGTCTCCGGATGAAGTTGTCCTTTTCCGAGACGGCAAACATCTGACCTTGAGAGAGGTCTTTGAGAGTATCAACCTGACTGCTTATGACCTGAGCATCGATACTTTGGATATGCACGTAAGTTCTTCCTCAACTCCCTCTTTGATTCTTCGAAATCTACAAATGATAAAGGAAGATGCAGTCTCAATGCACCAGTAGTAGCTTATTCCCTCCTTCTGCTACGCTTATTATTAAAAACCAGAAGTATTACCATGACTGACTCTGACCTTCGTAGGCACACACTGACTCTTTCCACCGATTTGACAAATTCAATCTGAAATATAATCCAGTCGGTGAATCCCGACTGCGAGAAATTTTCCTCAAAACAGACAATTACATTGAAGGTCGCTATCTCGCAGAGATCACCAAGGAAGTGATTTCAGACTTGGAATCTAGCAAATACCAAATGGTGGAATGGCGAATCTCGATTTACGGTCGTTCCCTTCAGGAATGGGACAAGCTTGCGGCCTGGGTGGTGGATAACAAGTTGTTTTCGCCTAATGTTCGCTGGCTTATCCAGGTACCTCGTCTCTATGATGTTTACAAAGCAAGTGGCATGATGGAGAACTTTGAACAAGTCATCACCAATGTCTTCCAGCCGTTGTTCGAAGTGACCAAAGATCCTTCTAGTCATCCCAAACTTCACATCTTCCTTCAGCGAGTGGTTGGATTCGACAGTGTGGATGACGAAAGCAAGCCCGAGCGCCGACTGTATAGAAAGTACCCCATCCCCCGGGAGTGGAGCACCAAGCAGAATCCGCCTTACACTTACTGGTTATACTTCATGTTCGCCAACATCGCTTCCCTCAACAACTGGCGGAAACGTCGAGGATTCAACACGTTTGTTCTACGCCCTCATTGCGGAGAGGCAGGCGACCCCGATCATCTGGCTGTCGGGTTCCTCTGCTGTCACAGCATCAGTCATGGTATCTTGTTACGCAAGGTACCGCTTCTGCAATACCTCTACTACCTAGATCAGATCGGCATTGCCATGTCACCACTCAGCAACAACGCTTTGTTCCTCACATACGATAAGAACCCTTGCGCTAGCTTCTTCAAGCGAGGACTCAACGTCTCTTTGTCCACCGATGATCCCTTGCAGTTTGCATTCACAAAAGAGCCCCTCATCGAGGAGTACTCGGTCGCAGCGCAGATCTACAAATTCAGCGCAGTCGACATGTGCGAACTCGCCAAACATTCAGTCGACCAAAGTGGATTTGAGCTTTCCCTTAAAGAAAGATGGCTTGGGTCAAATTGTTCCATGCCTGGAGTTGCTGGCAATCATGTAGCAAAGAGCAATGTACCAGATATTCGTGAGGCATTTCGACATGAGACTTTGCTCGGGGAATTGTCCTTGTAGGTTGCCCGGGATGTCTGTGGC
This sequence comes from Penicillium coprophilum, assembly GCF_028826855.1. NCBI lineage: Eukaryota > Fungi > Ascomycota > Eurotiomycetes > Eurotiales > Aspergillaceae > Penicillium > Penicillium coprophilum. The sequence continues at coordinate 3,606,513 of NW_026622724.1, read as the reverse complement.
GTCGAGGAAATTGAGCTAACCATGCATCTTCTTATCAGGATCGAGCGATACTCCGAGGCCAATGGAACCGGAGATCAGAAGGGCTTGGGTCCAGGTCCATCAGGAGAAGCGGCGTTCTCGAAGCATGGTATTTCTATCTTGACGAAATGACCCGGAATTACGCAGCAGACTGACTTCCAAATGACCCATTCTTAGATCAGCATACACCTAAGCTTGAGTCGCAATCTCAATCTGAGCTCCGATCAAGTGCAGCTGGCACTACGGATGTCTCACCTAGGGAGGCCCATGGTACAGGTCAGATAGCTACCTCCCCACTGACTCCATCGACATACTTGGCTCGATCACCTCACCTTGGAACGGGTGAGTTCTCATCCCCTGGTAGCAATACTGCCCTCGGAACGGGAGTTGGGGGATCAGATGGTTTACCAGAGCAGAGTATTTTCCCGGGTATCATTCATGAGAGGGCTCAAAAGGGAAGTATTTAATAGAGATACACGTAACGTGGATTTTAGTGACATATACCACAAACCTAGGGGGAGAAGCAATACATTGAAACAATTCTACCGGAATTCGGCAGCTTACTCTCTCATCGAATTAAATATCAAACGTAAAGTTCCATCGGGCTACATATCTCCAATCCTCCCGAGACTCGACGCCAGACCAAATCGTAACAGGTTGTGTGAATTGAATATGTATCCGTTTATTATATAACCAAATGCACGCCTCTCGATCATAACATACAAATTCAGATCTTTCCAAGTCCTTCAGTTGCCCCAGCTGCCTCTTCGCTCTGGCTGCCCCCATCCTTCAATATTGGTATCTTCTTCGGTCATACCGGGCTCCTGTCTCGCCCATTCCTTGATATATAGACGAAGAGCCTTCCATCGTGCACATCCATCTGCGAGAACGTCATTTTGGGGGGCTACGACGTAACCTCTAGCATCAGTGTGCAAGTCGTCCCGGCGGAGATCATCGAGGGAAATGCCCGAAATTCGGCTGAGTTCATAATCATAATAGCGGGCAAGGCAAGGGTAACCCAGGGACAGGTAATTATAGATCTGAGTCACAAATCCATCATGGAACTCAGCCTCGACGGCTTTTTGGAGATGAGGGCTCGTGGGCTTCCGGGAACTATGATTTTCGGGCGAGACGAGACGATCCAGGTGCGTATTTGAAGGAGATGGGCTGAGTCCTATGAACATGCCGGCCTCATCGACGCGAGGCATGGGGGTAACAATTCCAGGTACAAAACCATGCGCTTCCCGTTTCTGGCCCTCATCCCTGCAACAAGTGCCCATCCAAAGACCAGCACCCTTTCCGCCATCCCGAGGAGGCGCCGCGTACCACAAACCACCACAGCCAGTACAGAGATCATGTACACCACCAGAGGCTGCATCTGTGCTAGTGTGCTCATATATTGTTCCCTCGGGTGAGACGCTTCGAGGAACGACAATGTCATTGCCAAGCATAGGTGGACTCTTGCCATTTTTATTGTGCTCCGATGAAGACTTTGGTTGTCCCGATGCCATCATCGCCCGGATCCTCATCTCAGCCTCCTCCTTGTGGTGGCGCATATACTCAAGTTCCCAGGACAAATCTGCCGAAGATTGTCGCCGAGACTTGACATGATGATACTTGATATGAGAGACGTCGTCGTCTGAATCTCCGTCATCTTCGTTGATGGCAAAATGATCCACGGGCTCGTACACTTGCTCGTTAGGAAAGGCAGCCAACGCTTGCTCCTTTAACTGCTTCTGTGCGGATCGAGCGGCAAGAGAGAGCAGGAATTCCGAGATTTTCCCATCGCAGCTCTCACGGGGTAGCTTGCTTGAGGACAAGGTCGCTTGATTGGGGGGCCCAGGCGAAGTGCATGCCGATGGCGATCTGGAGTTATCCGATTCTTCGCTGCTGTCAGAGGGGATCGATGGGAGATCCGGAACTCGGAACGAGTGTCTGCGGGCTTGTTGTCGACGTAAAAGATTGGAATACGAAAATTGGGATTCTGGTGGTAGATGGGTACGAGCATGGAAATCTGGATTTGACGACGATCGCGTATCTGAGCAAATGATTGTATGGGGTGCTGATGATACATGCCGTTGGGAAAACCGAACTGGTTCCCCTTTTCGGACGGAGCGGGTGTCGGTTTCTATCAGCTCGGGTTTGAATCGTCTTGGAGCCGTCGATGTCTTGCTGTAAGATACAGGATTCGTCTGTGCCTCGGAAGTGGAATACGCCCGTCTATTACTAGCTTTGGTTGTTTCAATCGGTTCAGGTAGAAATCTTCTTGGTCGATGTTTAGGCTCTTTTGGATGTATCCCAGACTGTGGTAAGGGTTGGTTTGCTTTCAAAGATGGCTGAGCCTTGGAGCTTCGTACGGTTTCGACTGGCTGAACCAGGAACCTTCTAGGGACCGGTGGTACTTGACTTGAAATTGCAGAGAGCTGTTGATCCGAAGAAATCGGCTGAGTCGGATTGAATTCTGTAGATTGACCCTCATTTCCATCCATGTCCAGTTTCCCACCTAGGGATATCATTGTCTAGTTGTTCCCAGTAGATATCAAGAGAATCAACCCGTTGACGGTTTCAGGTTTCAGGGTCTTATCGGGTCGAGCATGCGGGGTCGAAAAAGCGGTCTCGTCGAGAAAGGTGATATCCCGAATACATTTAAAACAACAAGTCGAAAATCACAGGGGTATAAAGGGATTTGATATCAGAGAAAAAGAGAAACAGTTGCCCTACCAGAGGGAGTATACAAACAAAAAAAGGCGGGAAGTTGGGTCGTGGACGGGTACCTTTTGATGACATCAGCTCATACGATAAGTTCCGATAAGAGATAATCACATTTCTTTGCCTTCAACTTCCTCGCCTCTCCAAATGGATTCTAAAGAAAAGCGGAAATTTGAAGAGACAGATCATCAATCGGTCTCAAAGCAACGGAAGGTAATCGGACCTTCTCTCCCTCCGCCTCAGGCCGATAGTGAGACCAGCAGTGATGATGATGATGATGATGATGATGATGATGATTTCGGTCCAAGTCTTCCTCCATCCGGTCCACTGAAAGACTCGGTTCATACAGAGCCTACAGATTCCGGTATATCAAAATCGGAAAAAGAAAGCCAGCGAGATCAATGGATGCTACAGCCTCCTTCCCATTCGGATTGGGCTTCCAAGATCGACCCCACACAACTGCGAAATCGCAAGTTCAATACAAGCAAATCAGCCACAGCACCTAAGAGTATGGATTCTTCGTGGGTTGAGACTCCAGAAGAAAGAATGAAGCGACTACAGGATGCAGTCATGGGCGTGGGTGGTTCAACAAACCAGGGCGAGGACTCCAGAGGTGCTTCAAACGCAAAATTGATCGAGGATCAAATCAAGAGATACAAGGTAATTTTCATATTGGAATGGCGCCTTTATTCTCTCCGTCTCTCCTCTAACGGAAGTATAGGACGTGACTGGGAAGAACACTCGCCTGGAAAAACCAGGTGTCCAAAAAGAAGACGATGATCCCAGTGCGCGTGCGTTTGATCGGGAGAAGGATATGGCCGTTGCTTCAAAGATATCTAATGCACAGCGCCGGGAGATGGTGAAGAAGGCTGCGGATTACAATACACGTTTTACAAAGGGCAACTTTTTATAGTTAATAACTTGGTTTACGTTGATTATCTTGAATTCTCGGACTTGTTCTCGAATGAGAAGAGTCTTAGTGGTACCTGTATTGCAGAGGAACTGTCAAATACCGAATACTGGTCTGGATATAGTGTAGGTTATTCTTGGACTGTGGAGCTAGAAATCACATTTCCAAGTGCATCATTGCAATTCATGTTGTCTGTTGAAATCATGTCTTTGGGATCTTTCATTGCTATAGGAAGTGGCGTATATCAATATTATGTATAGCTAGATTTCGATAACCATTGTTACCATTCTAGATGGGTGGCTCTGCCGCCGCTTAGGGTTGTTTCCTTTTTAGGACTGTTTGCCGTTACCAAGAACGAGGACTATTAATATTTACAGTATTTGTATACCTAGGCAGTACAAGAGTGAGACCTCAAATTAAACTCGATCCCCTTTGTCCTCCCTTTTTCTTTCTCTTTCTCTCTCTCTTTCTCTTTCTCTTATGCTTACAATGATAATTGAAATGCACTCTTTCCTTGAAGAACTGGCTGGGAATAACTCGACCCAAACCTAGATCTTACGATAGACCAAGAAAGACCAAATCTAATCATAGACTAGGGCTGTGCCAATAGTATTCCCACATTCTAAGCCAGTGAGTACAATGAGAAGCACCAAACAAGCCAATCACATTACAATATAGTAAGATACAATCATGTCTTACTTGTGCTATTTGGCAGCAACGTTGCTCAACATAAGGGCATCCAACATTAAAACACTGATCCTCCATAGCCGCCCTATTCATAACTCCCACTCACTGCTGTCCAGAGCCCAGTCCATCTTGCGAGAAGGGTTTGCCAGGCAGTGCAGCACATAACGTGTGTCAGACCATGGCTTTGGGGGGAGGAGAAACTCAGCCGCGCTAAAACCGCAGATTTGACTAGATAATTACAGAAATTAGCACACACCCACGCACTCCCACTTTGGTACTGGTGTGGGAATGAAACAATCACTCACATTGACCCAGATGCCTGATCATAGATTAGGTTGGTTGTCGTAGGGGAGGCCGGCTCAATCCCACATGGCAGAAACGGTCTTCTCGATAGGTAAGATCTGGTATGTTTTAAAAGTACGTACTGTGATAACAAACTCATTGACTCGGCGAAACTCTCGACGGATAGCGTCGCGAGCGTCACGGCTTAGACCCCAGAAATATTTATCGGAGAGAGGCTCTCCAGGTACCTTATCCCAGACAATGTAGATAGAAAAGCCCTCTGAATAGAATCGTCGTTGTCTTGTCGTGCCTCTTTATGGCCCAGGAGGGCGGGAGTGACATCACATGCCATAGACTTGAGCTTTTGAAATGCCTTAACCTCAGTAGGCATATACTCCGGCATAGCTTGGAGTGCTCTGATTTCGGGCTTACTGTACTCTGTGCCAATAGTTGGAATCTGACGACAGACCCTCATAAACGCAAGCTTTTGAGTTATATCGTCCTTCCGGTAGCAAAGGAACTTTGCCATAGTTGAAACGGGGCCACGACGCTCAACTTCCCTCTGGCTCAACAGAAGCGCTGATTCCTCGAGATGTTGAGTGATAAGCCATGTTTGGGTAGGCAACGAGAAGTATGGATCGGCATCTGTTGTGAGTTCACTACCTTCTAGGCTAGCTAGAAATGGAAGTGTGACTTTTGATGCATGACTGGGAGAAGTGGAACGGAGCGGACTTTTGATACAGAGTGGAATTGAGGAGATTTGAGAGATGAAAAAGATGAGCGATGAGTGACCGTGGGACTGACATAGAAATTTCAACAAATAGACCAGTTACTTTCTAGAGATTAATAAACCATCTTCTTCCGAAATACCACGGTGATGATATAACAACCTGTATAGATAAATGTCCACTCGGTCTTTTATTAAGCCTGGTTTCTAGTACCTTGTACGGGTTCCTCTGGCTACCTAGGTATATATCTACCTAGGTATACCTGCCTAGGTATACCTGCCTAGGTATAGCACGGATGGATGAATCAGCAATTCGTCACCCAAGGTCAGTGATTATATGTGGCCCTAAGCCTATTTCGGATTAGTGCTACTCTTCTTGGTGATCGATAATGATTCCATAATCCCAATGAGATGTGGATTTCCAACGTTCTTGAGTCACGACTTGGTCTCAAGCTATATAAATAGAGAAACCTTCAGGCCTACATACAGTTTTTTTTTTTTTTTTCTAATCATAAAAACACATTCCAATTACGCTCTTTGACCCAATCTAAAAGTAAAACAATGTCGAATCCGCTCGCCCACGCCAAGATTGTTCTCCGTCGATCCAGTGACCGTGGATACGCTGAACATGGCGGCTGGCTGAAATCTTTTCATACTTTCAGCTTCGCCAGTTATTACGATCACAGATTCCAGAATTTTGGAAGCCTGCGCGTTCTAAATGAGGACCGAGTAGCAGCGCGCAATGGATTTCCAACGCATCCGCATCGCGATGCGGAAATCTTTAGCTACATCCTCAATGGTGAGCTCACGCACCGGGATAGTATGGTCAAGAAGGGCTCCGAGGGGGAGCAAGGAAAACAGTTTTACCGAATGAAGCGGGGCGATGTACAATTCACCACCGGCGGAACGGGTAAGTCTCTCGAACCTCCAAGTTCCCCTAGAGTTAATAGAAGCTGACGTGAGACAGGGATCGCACACTCGGAGCAGAACGAATCCAATAAGTCTGTTCACTTCCTTCAAATTTGGGCACTTCCCTGGAAACAGGGCCTCAGGCCACAGTACCACACTATGGCATTTAGCGAGGAAGCAAAGCGCAGAGCATTTGTCCCTATCTTATCCCCGCTTGCTGCGGGACCTGAAGCTACCCCAGCGCAGGAAGATGCTGCCGTGCCCAAAATTC